>NC_063177.1:38751397-39051397 GCF_023159225.1 Perognathus longimembris pacificus | reverse complement strand
TTCCGGCGGCAGTAGGCAGCCAGCTCCCCGTCCAGCTGCTTGTACTCATCCGGGAAATCTCCTCGGCTGCCTGGGGTGATCTTGTGCGCATCAGCAGACACCATCTTGGTGCCATCGTGGTACTTATCCACGATGGCCCGAGCCAGGGTGGACTTGCCGCTGCCAGGCAGGCCCCGCAGGATAAAGAGTGTCTTGCACTGGTGCAGCACGGCCACCGTGTCCTCATCCTGAAGGAAGGGAAACTGCAGCTCGGGCTTGTCCTTGGCCCCCGAGGATGACATTTTGCGAAAGAAGATCTTAGGCAGAAATGTGTGGCTCTTCCGGGAGAAGCTGGTGTTCTGTGTGAGGAAGGAAGAGGAGACGGTGAGCCCAGGTCCCTCTCGGCCAACCCACCAGCCTGTGCCACCCTGTGCCACCGCTCCACTGGTGCTATTTTCTGGGTCACTGGAGAGAAAGATTCATGGGACTTCTGCAGGATCATCAGACCTTCACCTCTGAGTAGCTAGGATGACAGGCAAGGGCCACCAGGACCTGGCTTTCTAGCCTAGTCCCTAGTCCTCACTGGGAAGCCCAGCTCAGAAATCCTTAGGCTTGGGCTGGGGATATGGCCTAGTGGCAAGAGTGCCTGCCTCGGATACACGAGGCCCTAGGTTCGATTCCCCAGCACTACATATACAGAAAACGGCCAGAAGCGGTGCTGTGGCTCAGGTGGCAGAGTGCTAGCCTTGAGCGGGAAGAAGCCAGGGACAGTGCTCAGGCCCTGAGTCCAAGGCCCAGGACTGGCCAAAAAAAAAAAAGAAATCCTTAGGCTTGTCTTAAAGGCCCCCTGGGCTCCTGAACATCTTACCAGGTGGGGAGGGGGGTGGTGTTTTTCTCTAGGAGGAGGATCTCGGTGAAGTTGGGCTATGGGGGTGAGAGGTGGACCTTACTAAAGTTCCCTAACCTCTTCCTCTCCTGAGCCCAAGGATCACCCACTGCTGCCCAGCCAGAGAAGAGCGAATGCGGCTGGAAGAACATGCAGAGCAGGCCCCGTCTGACTTGATATTCTTGGCACTTTCTGAAAGATGTTCTCTTTGGAGATCCAGGCGCTCTATCTGGGCAAAGCCACAGCTGCCGTGGTTCTGGGTGTGCATGAGAGGGTGGGGGTGGAGGAGGGTCCCCCAAAGACCGCCTCCCTTCTCCCCAACAATGGCAGCAACAGATAATACTCTCTTGTCTGGAATGGGAGGGGGGACAATGGTCCCACAGAGGGCTGGTGGGGGGGGCAGGGCAGGAGAGCACTGGACAAAGGGCCTCATTCACTGCCTGCCACCAACTCCTCTGCCCTCTCTCCGGTTGTACCCCACCACCACCACCACCACCACCACCACACACACACAGTCGTGATCTCTGTGCCTGCCCCAGGCCTGGGCAGCACACGGCACCCCCCTGGGTGTCCGCGGGACCTCTCTGGGACACTTGTTTTCCTAACTGCTGAAAGCAACAGGTAACAACTGGGAACTCGGCCGGAGATGGGCAAGGAAAGGCTGCCCGGGGCGAGCTCAGCAGGTGCTGCCCCAGCCCTGGTCCCCCGCCCCCCCCCCCCGGGTCCCCAGCCCGAGTCCCCGGGCCCAGACCCTGCAACCCCGCTCCCCTACCTTCGGGTTGCGCTGGAACACCCCGAATTCAATTCCGGAGCCCAACCCGGGGTCCTCATTTGCATGCCACTTCCTCCCGAGAATGCACCCCCCCACCCACCCCTCCCGGCCCCACGCCGCGAGCTCACCATGATGAGTGGGCGCCACGGTCGCCGCCTTTGCGGGCACCAGCTCTCCAGGGCCGCCCGCCTGCGCGAGGGACACGGCGGGCTCCGGGCGCGCGCGGCTTTTCATAGCCGGAGGCGGGAGGGGCGGGGGTGGCGGGGAGGCGGGGGGTGGCAGCCGGTATCTGCGCATGCGCGAAGGACACGGCCAGCTCCGGGCTGGCGGTGGCTTTTCATAGCCCCCGGCAGGCGCCGGGCTCTGCGCATGCGCGCAGGGGGGCGGGGAGCGGGGAACCACAAGAAGTGAAACTCGAAACTGTGGATTCCGGGAAGGAGCGGGGCGTCCCGCCGGGGCTGCACCTGCACTTGCACCCTGACGGGGCCTGCCGGGAGTCTCTGCTTCCTCACATCGGTTAATCATTAACTTCTTTTCCTTGCTTTATTTTATTTTTATTTTTTTGCCAGTCCTGGGGTTTGAACTCAGGGCCTGAGCACTATCCCTGGCTTCTTTTTGCTCAAGGCTAGCACTCTACCACTTGAGCCACAGCGCCACTTCCCGCTTTTTCTGTGTATGTGGTGCTGAGGAATTGAACCCAGGGCTTCGTGCATGCTAGGCAAGTACCCTACCACTAAGCCACATTCCCCGCCTATTTTTTATTTTTAACTTTAAAAACAAAAATATCTTTAAGTAGATGTACCCAAGAGGTTTCAGCAAGGGAATGAGGGCAATACCCTGCATCTTGATCAGTGTCACCCCATTGCCTCCCTTACCTTTCCCGATTCCACCCATCCCCCTCGTTACATGGTTCCATTTTCATATATGTACATTGAATGACTATTCACACACCCTTCCTCTCTCCATCCATCATCCCTGTTTGGTCTCCTCCCCACCACAAACCCCTAAAAAAGTTTCAGCTTCCTGGCTGGCGTTCATATTGTTAAGCAGTTCATTAGTTCAGAGGAGTTTCACCACTGGAATCCTCCCTTGAGCATACCATACTTGTCCATTTGTTTGCACATAAATACATATGATCATGTCTATGTGTTCATGTTTATCATTTAGATCTAACTTCCTCATTTGAGAAGAAAATTGTGCAGTTTGTCTCTCTCAGCCTGAGTTACTCCACTTAACATATTTTTCCTAGATATATCCATCTCCCTACAAATGACATATTATTCTTCCCAATAATTTCCAGGATACACATACACACACACACACACACACACACACACACACACACACACACGTCCTATCAGAGATGTTCTTGATCCATTCATCCCTTGCAGGGCAGTCTGGGTTGTTTCCATCACCATGGCTATGGTGAACGGTGCAGGATTGAACGTGGGTGTGCAGGTGTCTTTACTGTATCCTGTCATAATATTCTGAATCATTGTTTTCATTTCTTCTGTGAGGGTCTCCTATTGAAAATGAACAGAGGTGAGGGGGCAAAATGACAGACTCAGGGTTTGTGAACACGAGAGAAGATACAGGTGGCCCGTGGAAGCCAGTGTCCCCCTTTTTATTTTCCTATTACAAACAAATCTCAGCTTGAAAATTCAACTGAAGTCCCTCCCTCTGCCTTGATGCCCCCACCTCCGAGGCTCATGGCTGCCTAGGAAGCTGGCACTCACAGATCCTTTGGGATTTCACTCGGTATCTTCAGGGTCTCTCACTTCCCCTTTGCTTCTTGTTTTCCCTACTTTTGTCTCTCTTCTGCTATATGAAGGGCTCTTTGTTACTTCTGAATCCTTTCCAGTGACTTCTACTGCGAGGTTCTGGTCTAAATCTGAAGACCTCTTGTAGATGTCCCTGGCGTCTTTCTTGCCCATGTCCATCAGCAGGCTGTCTTCCAGTGAGGTTTCCGTGGTTTCAATGGCAACCCTTTGGGCCTTTTGGGCTTCTGCTTTCTGCAGAGCGTTCCTGCTTTCCTCATCGTCTGTCTCCTTCTCGCTCCCCAGCTGCTCTCTGGACAACTGCTTTACCAAGTCCTCCGTCTCGTCTCGTCCTTTTCTCAACTCCTTGTCCTTTGCCGTCGTTAGTGTTGGCAGATCAGCCAATGATAGGCCCTCTTCTGAAAAACAACAGAAAGATGATGGAGATCTGTCCCTCATTGGGTCCCTCGGGGAAGGACCGAGGTCACGGGTTTGGTCCCTGGGCATTGACAGTACAGCCTTCCCCGAAGGAGGGGCAGCTGCCCTGGCCTCCGGAGGCTGGGCAGCCCGGACCAGGCCGTCATCACGCAATTGCATGGTGTCCCTGGGCCAGGGGCAGTCAAGGGAGCTGAGATGATAAAAGAGAAACCACCCAATGGCCACACTGTGCAAGTGGGTAATAGCAGAGCCAGAACTTGACTCCAGGACAGCCTGACTGAAAAGCACACTCATTTCCCTATTAGAAATGGGGCGGGGGGGGGGGGGGGCTGGAGACATGGCTCAAGTGATAGAATTCTAGGAAGCCTGTGTAAGGCCCTGAGTTCAAACTCTACTGGGAAAAGGAAAGGAAAAGGTAGCAGCAGTTGCTAGGAAATGACATCAGGTTCTTTTCTTCAGCATCTTCATTCCGCCATAATCCCCTTGCCCATGGGAAACAAACATCACTCGCCAGGCGCTTTCCATTATATGCCCGTGAGCAGCTTGGGCAGCTGCTTTATGGATCACAGGGATCCTGGCTCCCCTCCTGAGTCTCACTCATTCTTTTCCTGAAGTGACTTCACGTGGTCACAAGTCACCAAGCAGAGGCTCCGCTGGGCTCACGGGCGTTGGAAGTGAAAAGGTTAAGCAATGCTGCCACCTGCTGTTCTGAGCAGGAAGCGCCAGGAGCCGCCAGCGGCTCTAGTGCCTTGCTGAGGCGCCTGGAGCACCTGGAGCTTTCCTGTGGTCTCCTCTTACATCCATCACTCCTGTGGCTTCTTTAGAGCAGCCAGGGGCTGTAGGAGCAGAGGCCAGGCCCTCGCTCTGAAGGGATCTCACTGCCATGTGGCAAGCACTGGACAACAAAGGGCTGTCAACTGGCTGCTTTGATGTCCAGGAACTTCCTGTTGCTTGAGACCAGGAAGGACTGAAGCCTTGGCACCTGGGGAGTTTGCACAAGACTCCACAGTGGCCTCTGTCCTCCTGGGCCGCATTTACTCACTGTGACATTGCAGGGGCGAGGGCCCCATGGGGGAGGCAGAGGCTATTGTAAGAAATAGTATGTGGGCTGGGAATGTGGCTTTGCGGTAGAGTGCTTGCCTAGCATGCACAAAGCCCTGGGTTCAATTCCTCAGCACCACATAAACAGAAAAGGCTGCAAGTGGTGCTGTGGCTTAAGTGGTAGAGTGCTAGCCTTGAGCAAAAGGAAGCCAGGGACAGTGCCCAGGCCCTGAGTTTAAGCCTCAGGACTGGCAAAAAAAAAAAAAAATAGAAGGAAGGAAGGAAGGAAGGAAAAAGTGTGGTGCTGTGGTAAGAGCACGAGTTCTCAAGCCAAATAGATGGTCAAGACTGGAAACCAGGCTGGGAATATGGCCTAGTGGCAAGAGAGCTTGCCTTGTATACACGAAGCCTTGGGTTCAATTCCCCAGCACCACATATATGGAAAATGGCCAGAGGTGGCACTGTGGTTCAAGTGTCAGAGTTACTGGCCTTGAGCAAAAAGAAGCCAGGGACAGTGCTCAGGCCCTGAGTCCAAGCCCAGGACTGGCAAAAACAAAACAAGATTGGAAAGCACTGTGAATGTGCGTGTGTGTGCATGCGTACGTGCATGCATGTGTGTGTGCATACTGGGCTTGAATTCAAGGCCTGGGTGCTGTCCCTTAGCTGCTTTGCTCAAGGCTGGAGCTCTACCATTTGAACCACAGCTCCATTTCTGGCTTTTCTGCTGATTAATTGGGCATAGGAGTCTCACAAACTTTCCTGCCCAGGCTGGCTTTGAATTGTGATCCTCAGGTTTCAGCCTCCCAAGAAGAAGGGATTACAGGTGTGACTCACTGGCTCCTGGCTGGGCGTCACCTTTTGGAGCCAAAGGCTGATGATTCTTTCCCCTCCAATCTTCTTCCATCACCCCAGTCCCGGTCGCTCTGCCCCCCCGCCCAGACTCATGCCCCGCTGTCCCCCACTGTTCTCCCTGCAAAGCAGAAGCCTGGTACTGATGACCACCTTTCCCCCAAGGTGTGGGCTCCTTCAGAGCAGGAGATAAAGGCATCTCCCAGATCCTGACGCCTTCCTGGTGCACAGCCAGAGCTCAGGTACTTGATGTAGACGTAACTGAGCAGGTTCCATGAGGAGCAAGGCTCCAGCCCTAAGGCGGGATGAATCTTCATCCGGGTCTGCTCCGGCTGCTGGTGGTGAGCGAATCAGAAGGCTCGGGAGGCAGTGCTCCCCTGGCCTGGAGAACTGCTGGGAAGGAGGGCAGAGGGGGTGGCGGGAGCTGCTCTCACCGGGGCTCCTGGGACTCACCTTTCTCCGTCCGTTGCTTGAGCATGTCCCTGTAGTTAGTTTTCTTCAGCTCTTCGATGATGCCCTTGTTGGCGTCATCCAAGGCCTGTGGAGGACAGGGGAGCCGGCCATCGCGCAGCCCCATCCCCCACCCAAGCCTCAGGCCTTAGCGTTTGCACTCAAGGTGGTTCCTGCCGTTTCTGAAGGCTCCTGACCCCCGCCCCCCCGCCAGAGACCCCATTCTCACCCACACTAGAGAGGGGCGAGGCACACCACTGCGGGAAGGTAGCACGACAGTCCTCTTGGGCTTACGTATAGACAGTTGAGACGGATTTCTACCTTTTCACCCCTGGCCACTCTATGCTCCTATTTATCCAGGCAGCAAAGTCAAGGAAAGGCCAGACAGGCAAGGGACTGCCCTGCCTCCAGAGGGGGCCTCCAATTCAATCCTCCAGAGCTCTGTGTGCTTTGGTTTGGTTTTGAGACAGTCTCCCGATGTGGTCTAATTGGCCTCAAACTTTTGGGCTCACGTGATCATCTTGTTCCAGCTTCCCTAGTAGCTGGGACTACAGGTGTGTGCACCACTGTGTCAGGCAGATTCTGCCTTCTTCCCCACATGGGTCCTAGAAGCCGGCACTGGCAGAACCCCAATGGTGCCCAGGAGCCTGCCCAGCGCCTGTAGCTGCCCCGGGGCTCCAGGTTCCGTCCCCAGAAGGCTTTCTGCCTGGACATGCCAATCCAGGAGGGGGAGGGGGGCCGTGAGGAGTCAGCCATTCACGAGGAGTCACGAGGGCAGCAGGCACCTTCACTCTGCCTCCCTTCAAACTGCTGCACAACCTTCAAGGTGACCTCAAGTCCAGCTGCGGGGCCAGCCTCCAGCCCTGCACTCCAAGTTCGCCTAATCCCTCACGGCTGCTGAGAAGCCAGGGCTGGGCCAGAGCCAGGCACCTGTGGGCCCTGTGACCCAGGCCTGGCTCGTGCATAAGAAACAGCTGCCAGCCATTGTATTCATAAACTCATCTGTTGAGTGGTAGCTCCTTTGTACAACTACTTAAAAGATAATAAAACTGGGGCTAGGAATATGGCCTAGTGGCAAGAGCACTTGCCTCATATACATGAGGCCCTGGGTTCGATCCCCCAGCACCACATATACAGAAAATGGCCAGAGGTGGCGCTGTGGCTCAAGTGGCAGAGTGCTAGCCTTGAGCAAAAAGAAGCCAGGGACAGTGCTCAGGCCCTGAGTTCAAGGCTGACATAAAAAGAAAAAGATAATGAAACTATACTTTATTGTATATTATTAAAATTGTAATGTATCGATATTAATTATACATAATGTATAATGACATATATATTACAATATATTTTATGTAATTAAAAATAATTCTAAAACAAGAAACCCACACCTGCTGTCAGTGGCTCACACCTGTAATCCTAACTACTCAAGAGGCTGAGATCTGAGGATCACAGTTTGAAGCCAGCCCAAGGCAGAAAAATCTGAGACTCTTATCTCCAATCCACCACCCAACAGCCAGAAGTAAAGGTACGGCTTAAGTGGTAGAGTGCTACCTTTGAGGGGAAAAGCTAAGGGATGGGGCCCAGGCCCTGAGTTCAAGCCCCAGGACTGACACTAAGACAAAATCTGCCACACTGAACTGTCCAACTTTCAGTCTTCAGGGTAGTCAGGTGGAGAGGATCGTGGAGAGACCACACGTATGAATGGGGGAGGCGCACTGAGGGGGGGCCTGGAGAGCCCATGCTTTTCCCTCCTCCCCCCTAGTCCATCGGGGGTAGGGCGGACATGATGGGAGGAGGGCAGGCTTCAGCTGAGCTGGGAGGTGTGGCAGCCAGGGGCTTCTGGGAGCAAGATGGGGGATGGCACGTGGGTGCCTCACACTGGCCACGCCACAGTGGGATGGGTGGCTTCTCTGGCATCCCCAGGCAGGTTAGGGAACCCCCTCCAGGTCTGCAGTCTCCACTGGGGTGACCTAGCAGGCCACCTGTGCTCGTCCGTCAGAGCCTGCCTCCACTGGTCATATTCTCTCCAGGTCACAGCTCAGGACCACGGAGCCCTGTCCCAAGGCCCTGCCGCCTCTCCCTTCTGGTCCCTGAGGCTGGGCCTGTGTGTTGAGAAGAGTCTCTCCTGGCTTGGAGAGTTGGCTTGGAAGCCAAGAGTCTCTCCTGGCTTCTCTCCTGCTTCGGAGGACAGGGACCCCTTTACATTCATTCTAGCACAGAAAGGCTTACTGGGGTCCAGCCCAGGAAGGTGTGTCTTGAGAGTTTCAAATACGGCACAGGGCTGGCCATTCCTGTGGGGTTAGCAGCTGACTTGCCGGAGGCTCTGCAGCTGGCTCTAGAAGCAGAGGCCAAAGCAGCCTAGATTCACCTCTGTTCTCTGCTTTCTGATACAATCTAGGCAGCACTGCCCAAGAGAAAATGTCAATGACAAGGGGACTATTCTAGAACCGGGCAATGCAGTACCCATAGATCACCCACGGTGGCCATTGAAAGTACTATTGCCAGAGTGACCAAGAAGCTGAATTGTACGTTGTATTTACTTTCCGTCAACTTTAACCTAAATGACTGATGAGGCTGGCAGCTGCCTTGTGAGCTTTGTTTGTTTATTTTGGAGGCACTAGGGTTTAAATTCAGATTCTCACACTTGGTGGGCTGGTGCTCTACCACTTGAGCCACACCTCCAGTCTGACATTTTAGCTGATTAATTAGAAATGGACTCTTACGGACTTTTTTGCTGGGGCTGGCTTCAAACCTTAATCCTGCAGGTCTCAAGCTAGGATTACAGGCATGAGCCACAGGGCACTCCGCCTCATGAGGTTCGGGCAATTTCAACAGAGTAGTGTGGGTTTTCATGGGTTTTGATGGGGGCTTCGCACACTCGGGCAAGGTGTCACCTCCCCTTGAAGGGTCTGTGAAGGTATCCCAAAAGAGGGCCTAGGTAAGCCGGGTGCTGGTGGCTCATGCTTATAATCCTAGCTACTCAGGAGGCTGAGATATGAGGATAGCGGTTCAAAGCCAACCAGTGTAGGAAAGTCCGACTCTTATCTCCAATAAACTACTCAGGAAAGGCCGGAAGTGGCGCCGTGGCTCAAGTAGTAGAGAGCCTTGAGTCTGAGGGACACTGCCCAGACCCTGAATTCAAACCCCAGGACTGGCAAGGAAAAAAAAAGAGGGACCTAGCTAAGTGAAGCCTAGAGGTTGGCTAGGAGTTAGTCAGGTGAAGGAGGTGGGAGGGAGGACTTAGAACATTCCAGGCACATGCTAAGAGGCACAAGAAAGCCTGCTGAGGAAAAGACGGGAAGCCAGCTCTGGCTAGAACGGGAATGCAAGGGGTGGGGGCGAGGGGAGGCTGGGGAAGCCCACGGGGGGGGGAGGGGGAGAAGTTAGCAAAGCCCCGCGGGGAAAAGCCAGGAACCCTCTCCCACAGCGAGGATGTTACAACAGGTCCTGAGAGACTGCCATTGCTGGAGAGCACTGGGACCTACACCGGAGGAGAAGCTCGGCGTGCCTGCCTTCCTTTCCCATCTGTCGCCTCTGTTCCACGCCACCAGCCCCTCCTCCTGCGGCCTCCTCCCGTGCCACATACAACAGGACTGGTCACTACATAGCTTCGGGATGAGGAACAGAAGCTACCCCCAAGCAACAGCCATAAATTTGTCAGAACACTCTTCAAAACCAGAAGTGAGATCACGATGGATGAGAGCAGAGCCCTGACCAAGACGACCTGCTCTGCTACCCCTGCTCTGTCTCCCTTTCTACACGCGGCCACACCAGGGCCAGGCTCTACCTTGTCTCTACTTCTCTCTGGCCGGCATATTGGGACCGGAAGCTAAGCCTTAGACTCTCGGCACTTCTGGAACAAGGGCTTTTGCCCTAAAAGTCCAGTAACAAAATCATACTATGTCTTGTCTCCTGGACAAGAATAAGCTTCCAAACTCCAAGTCTCTGTGTGTATGTGTGTGTGTGTGTGTGTGTGTGCGCGCGCTCTACCACTTGAGCCACAACTCTACCTCTGGCATTTTGGTGGTGAATTGAGGATCACAGTCTCCAGCTACCCAAGAGGCTGAAGTGGGAGGATTACTTGAATTCAGGAGGCCCAAGCCCAGCCTGGGCCGCACAGCCACGACCCCATCTCAAAAAAAGAAGGGCGGTGGTGGTGGTAGGAGAAATGGTACTGTGGCTCAAGTGGTAAAGCACTCGCCTTGAGCAAAAGGAGCTTGGGGATAGCACCCAGGCAGAGTTCAAGCCCAGCAAAAACGAAAATAAATAAATAAAAAAATAATGAGCCTCCTAAAAGAAAAAGGTGTGTGTGTGTGTGTGTGTGTGTGTGTGTGTGTGTGTGTGTGTGTGTAACTGGTTGTTTACTACTGGTGGCAGTAGTCAACACATCAAGGCCCATGCCCTGCATGGCGTGTGCCCGCATCTGTGGAACCGCTAGCTTGACCACCGACCGCACCCTCCACCCCAAGACCCACTGATGACAAAGGCTCACGCTGATGATGGCCTGCTGCGCCTCGTTGTTGTGGACCAGCTTCGCTCTCTCCAGGGCTTTCTCAAAGTTGTTCACGGCTGACTCGAAGTCTCGGAGCTTCACTGGAGAGCAAGGGGAGAGGGCACAGCAGGTGTGAGGCGCCGAGTGTCCTCGGTGGGGCCCTGGCCTCACAACCACTCCCAGGACCCACGGGAAGTATGTGCAAGGGGGTGGCAGCCCGGCCCTTGGCAGCTCCACCGGGCTGCTCACGCCATTGCTGGTGCGTGTCTGTCTCCACTGAGGGCTGGAACCCAGGGCTGGAGCCTCAGATCCCAGGCTTCCCCAAGGGATGCGTGGGGGGAGCCATACGGGGGGGGGGGTCACTGGACACAATCAGGTACCTCCAGCATAGGCAATACCACCCCATCTGGTCCAATCTGGAGACTGTTCCAAAGAAATGGATCCTTTTATTTACTTTTGGTTGGTCATAGGATTTGAACTCAGGTCCTGGGCACTGTCTCTGAGCTCCTTTTGCTCAAAGCTAGTGCGCTATCACTTTGAGCCACAGCTCCACCTCTAGTTTTTAGGTGGTTAATTGGAGAGAAGAGTTAGATTTTCCTGCCTGGGCTGGCTTTGAACCACAATCCTCAGATGTCAACCTCCTGAGTAGCTATGATTATAGCTACGAGCCACCAGTGCCCAGAAAATTGACTTTTTTTTTTTTTGGCATGTGGGTACCAGGACTTGAACTCAAAGCCTTGTGCCCTTACTTGGCTTTTTTTTTTTTTGCTCAAGGATTATGCTTTACCACTTGAAACACAGCCCCACTGTGGGCTTTTTTTGTGTTTAATTGGATATGACTCTCTTAGATTTGTCTGACAACCCTGGCTTTGAGTAGCTAAATTACAAGTATCAGCTGAAATAGATACTTTTTAAATAGTCATTCAATTTTTTTCAAAAACACTACACAGCCAGGAACCAGTGGTGCACACTGGTAATCCTAGCTACGCAAGAGGCTATCTGATGGTCTTCGTTCAAATTTAGCCTAGTAAGAAAGTCTGTGAAACTTTGATCTCCAAGTAACCACCAAAAAGCCAAAAGTAGATCTGTGTCTCCAGTAGCAGAGTACAAGCCTTGAGTGAAAACGCTAACTTAAGGGCTAGCACTCAGGCCCCAAGGTCAAACCCCAGAACAGGCACTACATACCAAAAAAGTTACAGAAGCTATTGTTTTTTTCCAGTCCTGGGGCTTGGACTCAGGGCCTGAGCACTGTCCCTGGCTTCCTTTTAGCTCAAGGCTAGCACTCTGCCACTTGAGCCACAGCGCCACTTCTGGCCATTTTCTGTGTATGTGGTGCTGAGGAATCAAACCCAGGGCCTAATGTATACGAGGCAGGCACTCTTGCCACTAGGCCATATCCCCAGCCCCTGAAGAAGCTATTGTTTTTGATTAAGCAATTCCTAACCAGGATTAAGAACAATAAATTCCAAGTTCTAAGCTGAAACTAAGCGCTTATCATCCCTCAGGAGAAATCAGGATTAAAGAGATAACAAAGTTTCTCAAATGAGCCACTTTCAAAGCGTGAAGTTCCTCTGCCTTAATCATTACAACAAAAGGCATCCAGTTGCTTTCTGTTGTTCTATATCCCTGTTCCTACCTTCTAAGAAATTCGTTTTGATGTCCATTTACTTCTTTAAAAATCTCAATGTATTTACTAAGACATGGGGTCTTGCTATGTTGCCCAGGCTAATCTTGAAGTCCTGGGCTCAAGCAATCCTCCCACCTAAGACTCCCGAGCTGGGACTAAATGAGTGTGTCACCTTGCCTAGCAGGGTTTTTGTTGTTGTTTTCTGGTTCTTGTTTCTGCTTTCATGGCCTTTTTAAAATTTTTTTTATCTTGAGAACTAACCTGCTCTGGAAGGCTTATCTACCCTTCTCACCCTACAGCTACTATTCCAAGCCGTGTGGGAGGCTGACTTGGGCAGGCTGAGGATTCAGGCCAGCCTGGGCGGGGAAGCCAGAGAGACTCCCTCTGTGTGGAGGAAGCCAGGTGCCATGGCCACACCTGTGACCTCTCCAAGCACAGGAAGCCAGGAGTAGGCAGATCACAGTCCAGGCTCGTACTTGGGCTGGAAGGGAGACTATCCTAAAAGTAACCAGTGGGAAGGAGGGCTGGAGTACAGTGGCTCAGTGCTAGAGCACCAGCCTACCAAGTGTGCAGCCTTGAGTTTAAATCCCAGAAAAACACACACACACACATACACACACACACGCGCGCACACACACACACACACACACACACACACACACCCTTGCTGTTAGTCTTGTTTCATCTATTCATCTCTAGTTATATCTCCCATTGTGGGTTTTTTTTAACTTTTATAATTTGCAACTTTTAGAGTTCACCATGCTGTACACCAACAGTATAGTATGATAATTTTCAATAACTGTATAGAACTGTTCAATGGTCACTACAATCTAGTTTGGGAACATTTCCGTCACTCAGAAAGGTTCTCTTGAAAGCCAGGCACCGGTGGCTCACGCCTGTAGTCCTAGCTACTGAGGAGGCTGAGATCTGAGGATCGCAGTTCCAAACCAGCCCAGGCAAGAAAGGCTCTTATCTCCACTTCATCACAGAAAAAGCCAGAAGAGGCACTGTGGCTCAAGTGGTAAAGCGCTATAGCCATGAGCAAAAGCAGCTTAGGGACAGCCCCAAGCCCTGACTTCAAGTCCCAGGACTGCGTAAAATAAAATGACAATAAATACCTGTATCATAATAATTCAAACAAGAATGACTGTGTAAAAATTACATAGGCAGCCAGGCTCCAGTGGCTCACACCTGTAATCCTAGCTCCTCAAGAGGCTGAGATAGGAGGATCTCAGTTCGAAAGGCACCCAGATAGACAAATCCCAGAGACTTATTTCCAAATAAACCAGCAAGGTGCCAAAAGTGGAAGTGTGGCTTAAGAGGTAGAGCACCAGATATGAGTGAAAAAGCCAAGCAAGAGTGCAAGGCTTAGAGTTCTAGTCCTAGTATCAACACACACACACACACACACACACACACACACACACACACACACACACACTGGACTGGACTGGACCTAGGTAATGAGCTAGGGTATGGTAGTCACTTGCCCAGCAAGGCCTGGAGTTCTAGCCCTAGCACACATACACACACTGGATCTAGGCATTTGCCCAGCAAGCCAGAAACCCCATGCAAAGAGGAAGTGTCTTAACACGTAGGATCTGTTACTATGCACAGGTTAAGTGTCTTTCACGAAAGATTTAAGTGCTAGGAGCTTGGACCTCAGGGTGGTGACACAGAGCCATCAGGTGACAGCTTGCCAGTTGCCTCACCTTCAGCAGGAATTAGGGGAGTTCTCATGCAGTTCCTTGGTAACCTTCAAGAAAAGGTTGCTATGGGTCTGGGAATACGGCCTAGTGGTAGAGTGCTTGCCTTGTATACATGAAGCCCTAGGATTGATTCCTTAGCACCACATATACAGAAAAAGCCAGAAGTGGCGCTGTGGCTCAAGTGGCAGAGTGCTAGCCTTGAGCAAAAAGAAGCCAGGGACAGTGCTCAGGCCCTGAGTTCAAGTGCCAGGACTGGCCAGAAAAATAAGAAAAGGTTGTTATAAAAGCTTGGGCTGGGCTGCACCCAGCTCTCTGGCTTCCTGTTTGGCCATAGGATTGCTTGTTCTTGTAGGCCCTCTTACCATTGCGATACACCATCTGTAGTGAAGCCAACAAAAGAAGCCCTCCCAGAGCTGGGCACTGGTGGCTCACATCTGTAATCTCAGCTACTCAGAAGGCTGAGATCTGAGGATCATGGTTCAAAGCCAGTCTGGGCAGGAAAGCCCCAAGTTCAAGCCCTACAGCCAACAACAACAACAAAAGAAGCCCCAGTGCCATGTCCCTAAACCTTCTAAACTGCAAGGCAAACAAACTTCTCTTCTTGTTTTTGTTTTGTTTGTTTGCCAGTAGTGGGGCTTGAACTCAGGGCCTGAGCACTGTCCCTGAGCTACTCTTTGCTCAAGGCTAGCACCCTACCACTTGAGCCACAGCACCACTTCTGGCTTTTTCTGTGTATGTGGTGCTGAGGAATGGAACCCAGGGCTTCATGCATGCTAGGCAAGCACCCTGCTACTAAGCCACATTCCCAGCCCCCAAACTTCTCTTCTTTACAGAGTACTCTGCCTTGTGGATTCTGCAAAATGGACTTAATACTTTGAGGATGACACGCTGCTATGTTGGTCTGTAGCTGGGCTCCTTGGTGGCAGGCACAGTTCTTGGAGGGGTTGTCCCCTGCCCTTGATTGTGATTTTCTTATCGTAGGCACTTAGAGGGTGCTGGTCAAAATGGCATGACATGGGTCTGAAGACTGAGAAATGTCATGTGGGCCTCTGGACGGTTGTACCTTGTGCCTGTGCCACCAGAACGCTGGCATTCAGCTGCCACTCGATGTCCCCTTCTTCCTCCGCATACTGCTGAGACTTCTCACCGTAATTCTGGGCCTGCCAGGCCTGATCAAGCTCTAAGTAACAGCGGCCAATCTCATGAAACAGCCAGGTCTTTTCCAGGGTGGTTTTGGCCAGAGGAATCTTCTCTTCCCACCTGGGGAGAAGAACCTGGGGTCAGCTTCCCCTTACACTTGGCACATGGCCAAAGAAACCAAGGCTTCCTGCTGGGTGGCAGAAAAGAAGTTCCTCTCTCTAGCTGAAGTCCAGGATGGATTTAATAATTATTAACCTAGTTCAATACTCCCAAAGGTATTTTAGTAACAGCTATGGGATCAAATTTGTCAATTCCCAAATATTATTCGGGAATAATATTTAGAAACAACATATGAGGGCGCTCTCCTGTCCAGTAGGAACTCTGCTTATCTTTTTCTTAAAAAAAAATAAATTGGGGGCATGTATTGGTGGCTCAGGCCCGTAATCCTAGCTACTCAGGAAGCTGAGATCTGAGGATCAGGGTTCAGACCTAGCCTAGGCAGAAAAGTCTCCATGAGACTCTTATCTCCAATTAACCATTCAAAAATGGGAAGTGGCGCTGTGGATCAAGTGGGAGAGCACTAGCTTGGAGCACAAAGAGGCTCGGGGAGAGCGCCTAGGCCCTGGATTCAAGTGCTACAGATAACAGCAACAATAATAAAGCTGTTTGTACGTGTGTGTGTGTGTGTGTGTGTGTGTGTGTGTGTGTGTACACTACTCCTGGGGCTTGAACTCAGGGCCTGGAAACTGTCCATTAGCATTTTTGCTAAAGGTTAGCTCTCTACCACTTGAGTCACAGCTCTACTTCTGGCATTTTGGTGGCAACAACAACAAACAATGTGATCTGGGTAGGTACCAGTGCATTTCTACCCAGAGGTTGAGGTCTGAGGATCATTGTTTGAAAAGTCGGCCTGGACAGGAAAGCCTGTGAGACTCTCAACTCCAATTAACTACCAAAAAAAAAAGCTGCGAGTTGAGCTGTGGTTCAAATGGTAGAGTGCTAGCCTTGAGCCAAAAAAAGTTCTCAAGGATAATTCATAGGCCCTGAGTTCAAGCCCCGGGACCAGCACACAGAAAAACGAACAACAAAAGCCAAACCATGCTTTACCAATGGTCACAGAGCAGAACCAAGAACCAAACCCAAGTCTTCTGATAACTCTTTTCCTGGCATTCCAGAACAGAATCCTAGAGTGATATTGGTGGTGGGGGGGCGGTGGAGAGTCCCGGCCCCAGGGTGGGTAAGGGCAGGTCCTAGGGTGCTCACGTGTCGATGGCTTGCTGGAATTTCCCAACTCTGGCAAAAACCCTGCCGATGTTGTCAAGGGCTCTTGATTTTGCATCAGGAAGGTCACTGTGGGGAAGAAACAAAATGAACCATTTGCCCAGAAACTGGCTTTTGGGAACACTGTGAAACTGGAAAGAATACAGGCCTTGGGGGATTCCGGGTGTAAGGGCTGACCTGAAAACTGGAGTAACTAAATATAAGTTTTAGTGTTAAAATTATAACAGCTTCTAAACCCTGGTGATGACTCCAAGATAGAGGGCTGCACCCCCACCCGTGAGACTAGTTTCTTATAGTTTGACATTTAAAAATGTAGGGAGCACTTGTTCCCCTCTATACCTGGGTAGCAACCATGGTAACGGACAGTAAAAAATGATCATAGTCATAGACTATAGAAATAACCATAATAGTAGTAGAAATGCCATGGTAACTGTTGGGTTGGTTTACTTATGATTGAGTACTGGATTGTTTTAGCCCGCTCAAGCTTGCTTAGTGGTAATGGGGAAACATGGTCGCAATTGTTAAAATAAAGTTGGTACTAGGTCAGCCTGACTGCAATATTCTGCTTCTGTAAACGGCTTGCTTAACCCATTTGTGACTTGCTTTACCCCCTGCATTAACCCCCTGCATCATTGCTACGTGACCACCTGTTGTCAATTCCTGATATCGAGGCCAGTTCCCGATATCAAAGCCAAAATAGGTAACTGAAAGGGTAGATGGCCAATAGAAATAGGACGAGACTTGCTTGCTAGATGCCATCCAATCAAGTATCTGCCAAGTTGGAAATACCCTGCCCCTGTTGTCATCACAATAAAAACCCTGCCTATCTGAGGGTTGGGGCTCTCAATCCAGGTCTGCTGTGTCAGTGATGGTTGGGAGTCCAGGTTCCAGCCTGCAATAAAGACGTGCGCTTACATCAGTATCAGCTCCTTGGTGGTCTTTGGGGACCGGAAATCTGGCATAACACGGGTTCCAGCTGAGGGGGCTAGGGACAAGGCCGTGCATGGTACATGATTCCTTTTGTGCCCTGGGCCATGACAGCCATTGTGGGGGCTTTTCTGGAGGACTAGAGATGGATAACCTGTAAAGATGTCCCTTTGTGCATATCCATGTTTGGAATTGATGAATTGATGTCAATAAGACAATGGAATAAAGAGGGACGTTACTGCTGGGTTGAAGGGCTCACACCTGTGATGCCAGCTACTGAGGAGGCAGAGATGGGAGGAGCTCAGTCGTAGGCCAGCAAGGGCAAAAAGTGGAACATCCTATCTCAAAAATTTCTAAAGCAAAAAGGCATACATACATACATACAGAGAGAGAGAGAGAGAGAGAGTTCAAATTTAACCATATAATTAAAAATTGTTTTTGTAGGACTCGTTACAGTGGCCACCTGTTTTCATTTTGTCCTTTGCCTGCCCCTTCCTTTGTCTAACATCCTAAATGCTAAAGAAAGTCCCTGACTAAACAATGGAGACATTATCTGCAAAACAGTCTGTACAGATGTACAAAACCTGGATCACATGGCAACTCAAATAAACTCAGACTGGGGAATGCCCTCTCCTTATTCTAGTTCTGTGTACCAACGGACATGAAGCATATAAATCATGTGAAGTTTAACTTGCAGAAAAGCAATGTTTGTCTTAAAAAATTGTAGGAACTAGCCCAGGGAGGGTCAGGACTCATTATGGCAGGAGGGGAGATGACTGCATCTAGCATGCCTTCTAAGGGGTGGGGGAAGGGCAGTAGATCTTTCTATCTTCTCAGGGTGCTGCACCTTCAATAAACCTGATTTCCTTCCCACCACCAATTCCATCTCCCAAGGATTAGCTAGCCTTCCTTCCTTCCTTCTTCTTTTTTTTTTTTTTTTTTTTTTTTGGCCTGGGGCTTCAACTCAGGGCCTGAGCACTGTCCCTGAGCTTTTTTTGCTCAAGGCTAGTGCTCTACCACTTGAGCCACAGTGCCACTTCAGGCTTCTTCGGTGTATGTGGTACTGAGGAATCAAACCCAGGGCTTCATGTATGCTAGGCAAGCACTCTATGACTAGGCCACATTCCTAGCCCCTTTCTTTCTTTCTTTCTTTCTTTCTTTCTTTCTTTCTTTCTTTCTTTCTTTCTTTCTTTCTTTCTTTCTTTCATTCTTTCCTTTGTTCATTTGTTTATTACTTTCTTCCTTCCTTCTTTCCTCCCTCCCTCCTTCCCTCCCTCCCTTTCTCCTCTCCCTTCCTTCCTGTCTTTCTGAGTTACTGCACCACCCCAAGTATTGGCTTTTAAGTGGAAAGTAGATGGACTGTGAGCAATCATAAGCTACTATCAAAAAGTTAAGTTACTATCAGCTTCTCCCAGTCCCCCTCCCCCCTGGTACTAGGGAATCAAACCAGGGCCTCACACAAGCTAAGAAATAGACTTATCACCACCAGTGACAGAATGATTCAAAGATCCCTAGCATTTAAAATACTAATAATAAATAATACCCCAGAAGCAATGGGAAAGAGCACAATCAAGTCTTTAAGTACTTAAGAAATAAATAGAGGGCTGGGGTCCTGAAGAAGCCACTTGGACAAATATAGGGCTGGAGTATAGGGAGAGGGGGCATGCAGAGTTCACACGTCTAACTAGACTCTGGCGGTGGAGCTGGCTTGTGGGCACGAAATAGGAAGGAGCATTGTGAAGGAACAGCTCTATTTAGTCACTTGGCACTTACTTATTATGTGCCATTTACATGCCAGGTGCTGGCACAAGAACCCTTTCCACAGTCCAAAGTCTAAGAGAGCAGATAGGAAGCCTGCAGAGAGGAGCACTGGGGTGAGAGCTCTCCATCCTCCCCGCTCCCCCCCCCCCCGCCCCCGAAACCCTGTGCTCTGGGGGAGACTTGGTTAAATGGTGAAGGAAGAGTGGGAGGTAGCTTGATTGACAAGTGCAGGTGAAAGGGACCTGCAGGAGGACACAATGCCAGTGACCCTGTGAGGAGCCGAAGGCCTGCAGGTGCACAGGATACCTGGGAAGCCTGGTCAAGTGCAGGCAAAGTCAAGACAAGAAGCGTAGCCTGACCAGGCACCAGCGGCTCACTCCTGTAATCCCAGCTACTGAGGAAGCTGAGATCTGAGGATTATAATTTGAAGCCATGTCTAACATAAATCCCCAGCCCCTGCCCGTGGGCATTCTTATGCCTTCCCTGGTGGTGATGAAATGGAGGTGAGGAGCAACGATCAAGTAATAGTTCAAAGCGACAGAGCCAGGAATCAAAGACCCATCTGTCTTCAACCCTGGGTTTTTGTTTTGTTTTTCTCTGTCTCCTACTTCGGGAACGGTCAGTACACGATTATTCTCCTGATGGGCACTGTGGAGACACCAAGTGGAAGCCAATGGCATCTGGGGTGTGGCTACGTGAAGAGGAAAGGGTTGAAGGCAGGCGTGGTCCGGGAAGTCTGAGCAATGGTGGGGTGCTGGAGGCTGGCAGTGCCGGGGGCAGGAGTGGAGAAGGCTTTCCGGGCCAACTGGAGGCAAAGAACAAAGGCCCGTTTGGCAGCCGGAGAGGAGAGTTGATAGATGAAGTACAGTGTATCTCTGGATATGTGTGAGAACAGCCAGACAGAGACAGTGAGAGGGGAGAGAGTAGCAGCTGTGGTGAAGGGTGCTGAGTGAAAAAAAGGGGGTGTTGTGGTTGGTATATAAAGTCCCCTTACAAGGATCTTGAAAGCTTAACCTCCCGCAACTGATAGCGCTATTGAGAAGTGACTGGATCATGAGGGTGCTACATCACCACTGGGTTAATCCACCGATAAGCAAGCTAGTAGGAGGTAGCCTGGTTGGAGAGAGTATGTTGTTGTTAGGCTAGGGGTTAGGCTAGTTGTCTAGGGGTGGGGGGGTGAAGGGAGTGCATTGAGTCCCCAGTTTCTTTCTCTCTCTCTCTGCTTCCTGGCTGCCATGAAGTGAGCAGTTTTTCCACCATGTCCTTCTGCTCGACTTTTCTGCCTTGCTTCAGTGCTAAGAGCACTGGAGCCGGCCCACAACGAACTGAAACTCCTAAGACTTATGTAAGGCAAAATTTATCTGTCCTGCTCTGGGTTGCTTATCTTGTGACAGCAATGAAAAAACTAACACATGGCACCATGGGAGAATAGGGAGGTGGCTAGAAGTGTGGGGTGCATAGAAGCTGAGCTCAAATTGGCCCTCAAAGGTTAGAACCAGTATTCCCAGAAAGTCTTGGCTCCTTCTCAAGAAACCCTCAAGGCACTCTCTCTCTCTCTCTCTCTCTCTCTCTCTCTCTCTCTCTCTCTCTCTCTCCTTTCCAGTGCTGGGGATTGAACTCTGGGTCTTATATATGCCAGGCAAGTGCTCTAACACTGCCCTATGGTCTCAAGCTCTTGACACGTGTTCCATCTTTCTGTCCATCCTAGGGTAAGAACTATTGAGGGAAGAAACACTGAAGTGACTTCCCCCAGGTCCCACAGTGGGGTGGTGCAAGTTCCAAAACCCAGGTCTGCTTGACTCCAGAACTCATGCTCTGGGTCAGCAACCGAGGTTTTTCAGAGCTGCTTGACCCCACCCCACCTACTTTCTCCTGCCTCCTCTTGGTCCCACGGTACTTGCTCAGGGCTCTCTCCAGACTTAAGCTTCCTCCTGCCTCAGGCCTTCCCCACAGATCATATGCTCCCCAGGCCGAGCAACTCCTCCTGGAAGACGTTTCTCACAGCAGTAGATCCTGTGCTTTTGCTTCTTGTACTTACCATAATTGCAATTAAGAACTGGTGTGGCTGTCTGCCTGATATCTACAGGGAAATGACCCCATGTCTGGTCACTGTTGTGTCCCAGTACCTAGTAGTATTATCTAGCAGGTCTAGGTCTTGTTGCATGCTTGTTAAGATGATACAAGAATAAAAATATCCCTATGATCCAGACCACTAAGAGATTTTTGGAATTTTGAGCCATGATGCTCCTTTTTGTAGCCATAAAACAAAACAAAACAAAAAGCCAGGCAACGGTGGCTCTACACCTATAATCCTAGCTACTCAGGAGGCTGAGGTCTAAGGATCTTGATTCAAAGCCAGCCTAGGCAGGAAAGTCTGAGAGACTTATTTCCAATTAACCAACACACACACACACACACACACACACACACACACACACACAGAAGTAGAGCTGTGGCTCAAGTGATAGAGCACCAGCCTTGAGTGGAAAGAGCTAAGTGAGATCATCCAGGCCCTGAGTTCAAACCCTAGTACACACACACACACACACACACACAGAAGTAGAGCTGTGGCTCAAGTGATAGAGCACCAGCCTTGAGTGGAAAGAGCTAAGTGAGAGCATCCAGGCCCTGAGTTCAAACCCTAGTACACACGCGCGCGCGCACACACACACACACACACACACACACACACACACACACACACACACACCCCAGTCTGAGTTTGTCCTCTACCCTTTGTCCTGGGCAGGTGAACATGACCTAGGGCATATGGGGCAGATTATAGGAGCTAAGTCACCAGCATCCCTAACAAAGCCCAGGCAAGAGCCCCACGTCCCACTTCCTGTGGGCCCTGGCCACCCTGAGGCACTCACTTTTCCTTGGCGATCTCCAGGTCCTTTCTGTGGCTCTGCAGGGCTGCTACCATCTGCCCCAGCTCAATCTGGGCATTCCCTATGCAGCTGTACAGGTTCCCAACCAGCTCTTCCTTGTTGGGCACCTCTTCTTTGTTCCATTCCAGTACCTTCTTCAGCACTTTCTCTGCCTTCTGGAGACTCCCTTCGGCACTGCCGCTGGTCAGCACTGGGCAGAGAAGGTGGTGATGTGATGTGGGGTGAGTGTGCTTATAGTTGATGGGCTGCTTCCCTCCCCCCTTCCCTCCCCCCCAGTAGCCTCCCCTCACAGGTGAGAAGAGGCTGGGGCTCAGCCTCCTCCACTGATTCCTCCCCACCTGGCAAGGACCACCCTGTCCCTCTGAGCACACTACCCACACATGTCGATGTCCTCCAGGCTCTTGAGGATGTAGCGGGCTGTCTCCGAGGGACGGCGTTTACGGTCCCGCAGCCATTTCTCTTGCATCAGCTTCCGGTCTCGCTGCCTGGCATAGATGGGCTTTTGCTGCCTCCAGAAGTTGCAGCGGGTGTCCAGGTAGTTGATGCCCGTCATGATGAGGTCCTCCACGGTCAGGCCACTCTTGATGGTCCCTTTGGTGAGTTCTGTGAGGAAGGGGTGTGAGAAGACACCAGTGACAACAGGTATGTAAGAGAGGTGTCCCCTCTCTAGGCTTGGGGGGTGGGGAGGGGAGGAGTGTCTGCTGTGGGGCCTCCTGGGAAGAACTTTGGCTAGATTTGTGGGTACAGTGAGGACTTGTCTGGGAAGGATCGGTAGAGCCAGGCTAGGGTGAGGGCAGAAGACCCCTTTCAGGTACTCCCTTAGTACAGGACCTTTGTGGCAAGATGACAAGGAGCTAGTAGAGGAGTGACCGGAAGACAACTCCGAGCAGTCCCAATTCCTCAGGGATTCCCCTCTGGAGCTGTGGTCTCAGAACAGAATGAGTCAAAACCCATGACCTAGTCCAGGTTGCCAGTGCCCAGAGATGGCCCAGGTGCCAAGTATGCTGGTGCATGCTGGGAGCTAGAGGGGTGTGCCCAAGTCCTGTCCACAGCCTGGCCAGAGGTTAAAGCTGGTGGCCATGCTGCAAGGCCACTTGGGGGTATTGCTCAGTCCCCTCCTGCCCTTCACAGCAGGTCCTCTGGAGAGCAGGAAGCTTTTGGGTGTGTTACCAAGGAGATGTGGCAGCAGTGAACAGTCTGTGTGTCACAAGCCTACAGGGAACCCTGAGGATGACCTTGAGATACCAGTTCTAGAGTGGAGGCATTTGCTTCCGGGGGAACCCCGCTCAGGCTTATCAGCAATACTCCATCCCCAAGTTTATGTGAAACAGCCATTTCGAGGCTTTTTCCTGTGTCCTGTCATTGGCAGCAGAGTGTGGTGGAAAGAGAGTTCAATGGGGTTCTGCTGTCACTAACTTGCTTGTCACTGAGGATACAGTAATTTTTTTTTTTCTGTTGGTCATGGGCCTTGAACTTAGGGGCTGGACATTGTCCCTGAGCTCTTTTTGCTCAAGGTTAGTGCTTTACCACTTTGAGCCACAGCACCACTTCCGGTTTTCTGGTGATTAATCGGAGGTAAGAGTCTCACAGGAACTTTTCAGCCAAGCTGGCTTTGAACTGTGATCCCTCAATCTCAGCCTCCTGAATAGGTAGGATCATAGATGTGAGCCACCAGAGCCTGGCAAATTCTATTTCCTTAGCTATGAAATAAGGGGTTGGATCAGATGATGTTTTTCAGTATTATAGTACTGAAGGTACTGAAATTCTGGAACCTGTCACCAGGTTTCCTTTGTTCATTGTACAGATTGAAGTCTCAAGGGATGGCCCTCCAGGGATGATGGAGGTGAGTGTCACTGGATCTAAAATACACCCTAGGGGATGGGGAATATGTCCTACTAGTAAAGTGCTTGCCTCATATACATGAAGCCCTGGGTTCGATTCCTCAGCACCACATATATAGAAAAAGCCAGAAGTGGCGCTGTGGCTCAAGTGGCAGAGTTCTAGCCTTGAGCAAAAAGAAGCCAGGGACAGTGCTCAGGCCCTGAGTTCAAGCCCCAGGACTGGCAAAAAATAAAAAATAAAAAATAAAATACACCCTAAGGCTTGCATGTTAACACCTGATTCCCAGCGGATTGCGCTACTGAGAGGTGGTGAAACCTTCAGTTGATGAGACCTAATGGGAGGATGTTAGGTAATTGGGGGTGCATCTAGGAAGAGGATGTTGAGATCCCTGTCCCTTCTCTCTCTGCTTTCTGGGTACTATGGGGTGGGCAGTTTCCTTCAGAGCTCCACATGCTTCCCACTGTGAAGTTCTCTTTTACCACAGGTCCCAAAACAAAGAAGCCACCTGACCATGAAGGGACTGAGGCCTTTGGAACCATAAGCCAAAATAAAGCCTTTTTTTTTTTTCTAAGTTGATTACTTCAGGTATTTTTGTCACCATGACAGAAGACTGACAACATGGGTTCTTTCCCACGGTACTATTGTGCTTAAGAGCACTGGCTTCTGGGATTCGACTAGGTACTATGTCCTTGCCTAGCTCAGTGTGAGCTCCACTCCCTTATCTGTGAGTTAGGAATGCTAGCAACACCTGTGCCCAGATACACCTTGGTGGACATTACATGGCAGGGTCTGCCTCTCGTTCCTGCACTGGGCATCCACCCCAAATTTCCTCTGCCACCTGTGTGCTTAGCCCCTGTTGCCCACACAGCATCTGAAACCTTCATCCAACAGGAGCTTCTCCAAATACTCCTTGTCCACGTAGAGCTCTCCCAGCAGCTGGCGGACAGTCTTTTCACTCTTGAGTGAACCCTTCCGCTTGGTCTCTATCTTGGGGCTGTATAAGGGCTGCTTCATAGGCTGAGGTTTCTGCTGAGCTTTCATATTCTGGGAAAATGGAGAAACACCCAACAGAGCCTCAACAAGGAGCACAGAAGAACCAGCCTGGCCCCAGAGTTAGTGACTCCACATTCCTCCTCCAGGACCTGCGGGCTGAGAACTCTGGAGTGTGGCAGGCCACAGCTGGGCTGCCTGTGATGGGCAGGACCTAAGTGTTCCCAAACAAGAGGGCCACCAGGACTTGTGCTGTATAGGCACACACGGCCTCAGAACCAGGAACCTTACCTCTGCCTGTTTGCTTAAGAAAGAGAGGTCCCCTTTGTTCTCCAGCTTTATTGAAGAAGGACCTGTGAAGGCAGAAGCTGGAGTTCAGTTTAGCCAAGCCTCTGAGGCATGACCTATGACATTATTTGTATGTGGAAATGGCTGTTCTTGGCAGGCTGATTGGTGGAGGTTGTGGCAAAGCTGGCCTTGAGCCAGCCTAAAACATAAATGACATTTGGTATAATAGTCTCCTCACAGTTGGACAACTCCCACTAGCTCAAGGCCATGGCTGCTAGATTTGCAAATAAAAGAAGGCCTGGTACCCAGGGGAAAGTCTGTCCCATGTCTTTTCCACACTCTGCTGCCCACAGGAGCAAGCTTTTACTCGCCTTTCTCCTCCCCCTGCCATCAAGGTGATGGGTAAAACCAGCCCTTGGGAGAAACCTGCCTATGAGGAAAAAGAAGCCAGGGCCTAAGCTGGACTAGGCCAGGACCGCTTTTCTATTCTATGACTCCAGGCTAAAGAGAGGCTGACTGCAGAGTCACCCTTTCAGTGTGGCTTCAAGAAAAACTAGACACTCTAGTACTGAGTTTTCACACTCTGGGCTGGTCACTCAGTGGACAGATTTCAAACCTTGACAACATCCACCTCAGCCAGATACACGTCTGAGACTGCCTTGACAGCCTGGCGGTGCTCACTCACGCTCTGCACCTCAGGCTTCTCCCCAAACCGAAGCATCCCAAGAACCTTGCTAGGTAAGAGCTTAGCCCAGGGTCACTTACTTCCCACGGAGTTGTTGATGGCTTCTTGGGCCTTCTGAATCCCCACTTTGAATTCCCGATCAGGCCTCAGCTTGTAGCCTCGATGATAGAAAACCAAGGCGAACTCAAAGTCGCCCATGGTGTACAGTGTCTCAGCCTTTTGTAAAATCCCCTGGAATGAAAGCAAGTCAAGTCCAGGTGGACAGACAAGGCCTTATAGGACTCGGGAGGTAAGGTAGAACATAATGGGCATGAAATAGGAATAGAAATAGAATAGGAATAAGAATAGACATAGAATTTGGAGGCAAAGGACAAGGCCAGTGACCTGTGACCTGGGAAGAGAACAGGGCATCAAACACCAGGCAGTCTAGCTGGTTCTTCAACTACTGGCAACCAGAGCTTGCTGTGGGTAATGGCCAGTGTTGAAAGCCAGACTAAGTCCTCCTACCCCAGCAGTCACCTTGCAGAAAGTTGGATCAGTCTTCAGTGAAGCTTCAGCATCCTTTAAGGACTTCTCCAACTCTCCCATCTTCAGGTAGCACTTTGAGCGGGCAACCAGGCAGTTCTTGTCTCCATCCTGCAGGTGAAGAGCCTGAGAAAGAAAACACTTAGGTTGGCAGATGCTGGGAAGAGTAAGGTAGCAGCCAGCTCAACCGAAAGGGGCAACCCAAACCTTTTGCAGAGTTTCAAGGGGACCCATTAGGTCCATAAAGGGGCCTCTGCTCTCATCAGACTCAAAGCATCCTGATGGTTGCACAGTCAACTTGACTAGGCAAAGGGTGGCTTGCCTCATTTATTTATTTAGTTACTTACTTATTTCCTTTTTTGGCCCATGGTTAATCTTCAACCATGATTCTTCTACCTCTCCCTCCTGCTCAGCTAGAATTACAGGTGTGCACTACCACATCTAACTGTACGTGGCATATCCTGAAAAAAGTTAAGTCACAGATAGGGGGGAAGCCTGTGGCTGAGATGTATACATAGGCCACTGACTTTCTGCCAATTTCTGCAAAATCCCTCGTCTATTCGAGAGATGTTTTGTGCACATCAACCCCAAACTTGATGTATCAATGTAACACTTTCAAAATAAATTTCAAAGGCCAAGGCAAACAAAATTGATTTTAGAACAATCTTTTTTTTTTCATTACTAAGGATTAAACTCAGGGCTCCACCAGACCTCCAAGCCTAGCCCAAGTCTGGGCTCTGTTATACTCCTCTCTTCTCCCCTCTGATCTCTCCCCCTCCCCTACTCTCCCTTCCCTCCCCTCTCCTCTCTTTTCCTCCAATTCTCAGTGCTGGGGTTTGTTGTCCAGGTTGGACTCCTATTCTCAATCTTCCTCCTCCACCTTCTGAGTAGCAGGGATTATATATCCCATTGAGCCTGGTTTAAACCTGTGTGTGTGTGTGTGTGTGTGTGTGTGTGTGTGTGTGTGTGTACATGCATGCCAGTACCAGGGCTTGAACTCCAGACCTCAAGCACTTGTTCAACTTTCATGTTCATAGCTAGTAGTTTACCACTTGATCCATGTATAGTTTAGCATTCTTCTGGTTACTTGGAGATAAAGTCTCACAGACCTTTCTGACTGAGCTGGTTTTGAGCCTCCACATCTCTAGGATTAGAGTAGCTAGGATTACAGGCGTAACACACAGGTTCCGAGCTAAGCCTTCATTTTCAATATAGTTCATCAATTATTGATGGGCACTGGTGGCTCATAACTGTAATCCTAACTACTCAGGAAGTGGATATCTAAGGATTTCGGTTTGAAGTTGGGCAGGAAAGTCTGTGAGACTATCTACAATAAACTCTAAGAAAAAGCCAGAAATGGCACTGTGGTTCAAATAGTAGAGTGCTAGCTTTGAGCACAGAGAGGCTCAGGGACAGCACCCAGACCAAGTTCAAGCCCCAGGATTGGCCAGAAAAAAAGAATTACTACCATTCCTGAGATTAAAATGAAAATGACAGGAAAACTGAAACTCTGATTTGGGCCTTAAACTGAAGGTAGCCCTTCCTTTGCTCCCTTATCTTCTTCTGATTGAGATCATTACAGTAGTTTGCCATGCCATCCTTCCTGAGGTAGCAGACTATAATATCTGTCCTTAAGACTTTCCTAATTTCTAAGAAGAGGAAGTAGTTACTGTCTTTCCTGGAATGAGACCAGTTCTCTTATGGAGCTGCTATCCTTTGGGGCAATCTTTTCTTTCTGCGTGGGCTTCTTCAGGGTGAGACTTGATTCAGTGTGAGAATGAATGGGGGTAGGGATCTCTAACTCAATTGTTCCCCCATCTGGTTATCATTTCTGTTTTAGGATGTGACTATTGAATGAAAGGGGACAAAAGACTTTGGGGAGCAACTGAGAAGCTTGTCTTTCATGGAAGTCTTGCAATTAGTTAGAAGGTGATCCTAATACTCCATTTGGAGTAAGAAGTGGGTCTCAGACTTGGGATGTGGTACAGAGTTTGCCTAGCCTGTGTGAGACCCGAATGGATCTGATTCCCAACCCTACAGGAAGGCAAACAACTACGCCTTTTGCAGCAAAAGAAATCGTTACATGAATGTTTTACAGTTTCCTTGTGCCAATGTACATATGTACATTGAGGTGGGTGGCACCTCAGTCCTGGGATCTGAGAGCCTGGCTCAGAGGATTCTTCCTCTATAATCTGCTACTTTAGTGACCTTGGGCATTTTGCTCAACTTCTCTATCAGTTTCTTTGTTTATAAAATAGAGTACTAATGCTACCTCCTTCACAGGCCTGTTCTGTACTTAATGCTACGTGTCTGGTATCTTAAAACAGCACCTGATGCTCTTTGAGGGCACTGTGCAATTTGTGTTATGGTACCTACAACAGCTGGCTGCTGGCGGCTCAAGCTTGTAATTCTAGCTACCGATTCAGGAGGCTGGGATCAAAGGATCTCAGTTTGAAGTCAACCCAAGGAAAGTCTGGGAGACTTTTATCTCCACTTCATGAGCAAGAGGTGGTAAATAGAAGTGTGGCTCAAGTAGTAGAGGCCAGCTTTGAGCAAAAAAGCCAAGTAAGAGAGCAAACCCGAGTTCAAGCCTCAGTACCATGTCACACACCCACACATACAAAAGGTTACTACAATATTACTGACCACCCCATTTCTATAAGCAACCTCATTACTAGATAGACTTCACTGCTTCTTCATGAAGCCTCCCAGGAAATCTCCAGCCCATGGATGAGCAATTGATTTTGCTCTGTGAAAGGTCAGCTAAGGGCTGGGGGTATGGCTCAAGTGGTAGACAGCTGCTGACCTAACAGGTGTGAGGCCCTGGGTTCTGATCCCCAATACAACCAACCAACCAAAACAAACAAACAACAACAAGGAAAAAAAAAACCACAGAGTGAAAGGTCACTATTTATTGCAGAGAATAGAGAAGGCAATTGGAGTTGGCAGAAGATGACCAAACACAGGGCATACCATCCTGCGTTGAGTCAAACAGGAAGCAGTGCATAGGAGGCCTGAAAGTTCTTCAGGCTCACCAGGACCTCGGCATTACCGGGAACTGAGTATGGTGATGGAGCCAGGTGCGGTGGTGTATGCCTGTAATCCCAGCACTGGGGATGCTGGGGCAGAAAGATCAGGAATCCCAGGCTAGCCTAGGATGGGGGTAGAATGGAAGAGACATGTACAAAGAGTGCGAAAGGAAAGGAAAAGAGAGGGAGGGAGGAAAGAGAGAGGAAGGAAAGGGCAGGAGGAAGGGAGGGAGTGAGAGGTGGTAGGTTCAGAGCCTGATTCACCACTCACGTTGCTGAAGCTCTGGGCGGCTTTAGAGAACTCCCCGCACAGGTAGAGCCGCTCGCCCTCCGCCATGTAGGAGGGAAAAGTGCTTCGAAAGACCTCAACTTCGGGCTCCGACATGGTGATGGAGTTTAGAGGCGCTGAGGCTGAGCAATAGAGGAAGGGAAGCTACAGCAGAAACCTTGTTTTGTGGAAGCCCTGGTCTCTTAGCAACCGGGAGACGCAGACTGACTTCCGGTCCTGCCCCCAGGTGGGCGTGGTCAGGTTCCCGGGTCACACCCCGCCGTGTGCGCATGCGTCTTGGCCGTCTGCCGCGCACTGGGACTGAGAGCCCGGACGGAGCACGTGGCCGGCGGCTGCCGCGCAGCTCGTGCTCTCGGGAGCGGTGGTCAGCGCTGGTGCACGCCCTGCCGGTCCTCCCCCTGTGGGAGCCGCCGTGTGGAAAGCTTGCCGCCCGAGGCAGGCGAGGAAACAAAGAGGAGTTGGAGGCAAAATTCCAAGTAGGGGTAGGGCATGCATGCTGGGACTTGGGAGTCAAGATCCTTTTGTTGTCCTCTCTCTGGTCACTGCTTAACTGCGTGATCCTGAGAGAAATGCACAAGGGTTCCAAGCCATAGTCCACCTGCCAAGTGGTCTTGAAAATACTAGAACGCCGGCGATGTCAAGCGGTGCGGGATCCAGTTAAACACACTTACTGAGCACGTACATTAAAAGAGCAGCCCTTGAGGAAGCTGTGTGCTGGCGGGCATCCTTCCCTAACCACTCAGGTAAGATCCACAGGTGATCATCGCCCTTGAGGGAAGGAGGAGTTAGTCAGAAAATGTTACCTCCTACAAAAAAAGATTCTTAGATACAGAGCTTTTTTAAATTTTATTTTAACTTTAGTAATTAAAGCCAATAATATAATTTATATAGAAATAATATAATTTATATAGAAAATAATATAATTTATATAGAAAGGCAAAGGACCTTAAACTTGCCAAAACAAGTCTGAAAAAGAACTTACACTGAGATTTCAGGCCTTTTTGTTTGCTTGTGGAGGATCATACTATGTAACCCAGGCTAGCCCAGATTCAAAATATAGCCCAGAGTAGCCTCAAACTCATGATTCTTTTGCCTTAGCCTAAATGCTGGGATTACAGATATGCTCCACTACACCCCAGCACAGGTGTACAGCCCCAGCACAGGTGTACAGCACAGGACTTTATTTGTCCATCTGCCTGTCTGTTTAGTGGTAGGCATCTCATATGTGCCCTAGACTGTCCACAAGCTCCTAGGCTAAGCAATCCAGTCTTACACTCCTGAGACCCTAGGATTACAGATGTGTGTGACCAGGCCCAAATCAAGACTTATTTTATAGCTATAGTAATGGTTTTCTTTTTTTTTTTTGGCCAGTCCTGGGCCTTAGACTCAGGGCCTGAACACTGTCCCCGGCTTCCTTTTTGCTCAAGGCTAGCACTCTGCCACTTGAGCCACAGCGCCACTTCTGGCCGTTTTCTGTATATGTGGTGCTGGGGAATCGATCCCAGGGCCTCATGTATACGAGGCAAGCTCTCTTGCCACTAGGCCATATCCCCAGCCCCATAGTAACGGTTTTCACATAGATGGATATTCAGATTAATGACATAGAATAGAGTCCATAGCGTAGATGGATATACAGATTAATGACATAGCATAGAGTCCATAGTTAGAATCTTTTTGTAGGAGGTATAATCAATTTATATTCAAAAAGTTGCCAAGGAAATTCAATGAGGAAATGATAATTTTTTCCACACATGGTACTGGAATATTTGGACAGACATATCCCTAAAACTAACGCACCAGAAATTTTGACAGAAATTTTTACCTTGGCCTCACACTACATACAAAAATTAGTTAGAAAAAAATAGAGGGGGAGGGAAAGTGGGAGAAAAATGAAAGAGGGGGTCACAAGTCTGACAAGAAATTTACTTACTACCTTACATATGTATTTATCAGTAACCCCTCTGTACATCACCTTGACAATAAAATTAAAAAAGAAAAAACATCGATGAAAATAACAGGACACAAAAATCATGAAAAAGGAAAGAAATTTGTCAAAATGAGAATGAAGAATAGTTTGCTCATTTGTGCTTGATAACAGGTGTTGAGCCATGCCTCCAGTCCCTTTGCTCCCTATTAAGTGAAAATGTTAAAGGTGTAACATGGGGCTTGAGGTGCAGCTTGAGGATAGAAAACGTCCCAGCCTCACAAAGGCCCTCCATTCAATGCCCAGCACAGCAAACAAAATTAAACTGAACAAGGCATAATGCATACTGGAACTGAACAGTTAACAAAACATTAACCTGACAAGGGATTTGTTTGAGACCAGACATAAAACGATATCACAACTCTATTATAATAGGACAACTAACTCAACTAAAGAATGGATTTGAAGAGCTACTTAACCAAAGGAGATGTACAGAAGATATTTATTAAGAGTGGAGAAAAGGCTGGATTTGTCTAAAGTTGGAGACAGGATGGGCACTCTGACTTGCTTGAGAACATGCACTAGGAGGCCAGAAAAAGATCTCCTTCATGGTGTAGAGATAGAGGTGAAGATAATTGATATGTACCACAGAATGTCCTCAACCTGCCACTGGATATTCATGTCTCCTCACCATAAGGAAGCAGCATCATTCAAGGATGAGTCAGCATGCCTAGGCTTATGTCTTCCAAATACCTGTTGACAGATTGTCTATGCAAGATGAAGAGCTGATGAAGAGCTTTGGATCCACATGAAACCCCACACCATACACCCACCCACCAGGGGCTCAACCTTCCTCTTCCCACATGTCTAGTACAAGCATCCCCTATTGGATATCATTTGTCAAGTCTTCCAGCCTGGTCTTTCTCTCTCTCTCTCTCTCTCTGAAGACTCCGTAGGAGCCCAGTATGAGATACAATTCTCTGCTGGTTGAAGTATCTATCACACTGGAATGTAAGATGTGTGTGTCTGTGTGTGCACACGTACGCGCGTATGTATGCCTGCATACAAGTTCATTGACATTAAAAAAAAACAACAAAAAACCAACTTTAAAAGATTGACCTTACCAGGTGTGTTAGTGGGGCTTTGAAGCAACTGGAACTCTTATATACTGCTCTTGGGAATAGAAAATGGTGTAACCACATTTGGAAATAATGTGGCAGCCTCTGAAAAAGTTAAATATGTATTTACCTTATGACCTAGCCATTGCACACTTAACAGATTTACCCAAGAAACATCAAAGCCAATGTCCACACAAAGACTTGTGGGTAAACACTCACAGCCACTTCTCTTGTAATAGCCCCAAACACTGCCACTAGAAGTGACAGGGTTGGCCCCAGGACACAGCAGGAGGATATAGGTGAGCTGGGCAAAGATCTATGCCTCAGATTGCCTTGGAATTGGATTTCTGCCTGTCTCAGCCATTTCCTAGCTAGCTGTTTATATTAATACCTTACTTCCTTTGTTTTGGAATAGAGCACAGGTGAAGAAACATTCATCCACACATCAATAAATACTTATAAAATGAACTTCCTTGTCATCATTACACAGGTAAGTCAAGAAACATTGTCCAAGCTGATCATGATGGGCATGTCTGTAGTCTCAATGCTTAAACAAAACCAAAGTATGATGTTTTCCCTGTTATGAGATTCTGTAAAGAACACACCTAGAGGATCTTAGGGTATGTGGATCTTCCAAAATAATAATAATTTATTTTTGAAGCAGAGTCTAAAATTTGAGATCCACTACCTCAGCCTCCTGAGTGCTGAGTGAGATGACAGGCAGGCCCCACCCGCTGTACTCTTTTCGCTTCTACTAGATAGTGTTAAATGGTCCAAAGAGAGGTTGCATCCATCTGTCCTTATCAGCAGAAAGATCATCTGTTTTTGGATCTCAGTTTCCTGATTTTTCTTTTGTAAAGTCAGAGGGTTGACAAGATTGTATTTCTCTCTCTTGGTTTTTTTGTTTTGCTTTGTTTTTGAGACAGGTAGCTTAGGGTCTCACTCTATGGCCTTGACTTCTCCATCCTCCACTGGTCTCCGTCTCTAGAGTGCTGGGATTACAGGTGTAGGCCAGCTGTCCTGGAAACGGGCTGGATATCTGAAGCGTTTTAGTGTTCGGATGTTTAGGAAATCTATGATTCAGGAGCCCCAAATAAGCATCACCTGGGGCCCAGCATCCTTGAGAGGGATTACCTAAATGATCAGAAAAAGAGAGGAAGATGCACTCTGCACTTGGGAGGAAGCCTCTGAGCATCCTAAAGGAGAGCTGCCCTCCTAAACTCTTAAGATTGGTGTCAGAGGAAGATATTGGCCTCTGCTTCTGCCTGCCTCAAATAATAAGCTCATTCTGAAACAAGGTTAATTGTGTCCCACATAAAAGTCAGGGGTAGCCAGCACTGGTGGCTTACACCTGTAATTCTAGCTTCTTAGGAGTCTGAGATCTGAAGATCACTGTTCACAGCCAGCCTGGGCAGGAAAGTTAGTGGGATTCTTATCTCCAATTAACCTCCAAAGAACCAGAAGTGGAGGTAGGTAGCTCAAAGTGGCAGAGCACTAGCCTTGAGCAAAACAAACAAAAAAGAAGTCAAGGGTAAGTGACCTGTGTGTACAGGAGGGACTGTAGGTTTCCCCTGAAAGAGAAGGGCATTGCACAGCAGCAGTGGCAGCTTTGAGAGAAGGCAAGAGTGAAGGGGGTAGGAGTGGTGGGATGACTGTGGGAAGGAGCCAGCCTAAGGTTATGTGGTCTTTCTGGAGAACACTAGCAGAGGTGTCGCATCGCCAGGAACAGAACTGCTGCCCAGGGTGCTGGCAGTCCTATCTCTTCGCTCCAGCTTTCCTGGGGTGAGATGTTACCATCAGATGTTAAACCTCCATATAGCATATAGCATCTCCAGAACACATAGTGTTATGCCAGATTTCCGGTCCCCAAAGACCACCAAGGAGCCGATACCGATGCAAACGCAGGAGAGTCTTTATTGCAAGCTCGAGCCTGGTCTCCCAACCATCACCGACACAGCAGACCTGGATTGAGAGCCCCAACCCTCAGATAGGCAGGGTTTGTATTGTGATTACAACAGGGGCAGGGTATTTCCAACTTGGCAGATACTTGATTGGATGACATTTAGCAAGCAAGTCTTGTCCTATTTCTATTAGCCATCTACCCTTTCAGTTACCTATTTTGGCTTTGATATCGGGAACTGGCCTCGATATCAGGAATTGACAACAGGTGGTCACGTAGCTCTGATGCAGGGGGTTAGTGCAGGGGGTAGAGCAAGTCACAAATGGGTTAAGCAAGCCGTTTACAGAAGCAGAATATTGCAGTCAGGCTGACCTAGTACCAACTTTATTTTAACAATTGCGACCATGTTTCCCCATTACCACTAAGCAAGCTTGAGCGGGCTAAAACAATCCAGTACTCAATCATAAGTAAACCAACCCAACAGTTACCATTTCTACTACTATTATGGTTATTTCTATAGTGTATGACTATGATCATTTTTTTTTTTTTTTTTTTTTGCCAGTCCTGGGGCTTGGACTCAGGGCCTGAGCACTGTCCCTGGCTTCTTTTTGCTCAAGGCTAGCACTCTGCCACTTGAGTCACAGCGCCACTTCTGGCCATTTTCTGTATATGTGGTGCTGGGGAATCGAACCCAGGGCTTCAAGTATACGAGGCAAGCACTCTTGCCACTAGGCCATATCCCCAGCCCGACTATGATCATTTTTTACTGTCCGTTACCATGGTTGCTACCCAGGTATAGAGGGGAACAAGTGCTCCCTACATTTTTAAATATCAAACTATAAGAAACTAGTCTCATGGGTGGGGGTGCAGCCCCCTAGCATGGAGTCATCACCAGGGTTTAGAAGCTGTTATAATTTTAACACTAAAACTTATATTTAGTTTCTCCAGTTTTCAGGTCAGCCCTAACAATAGCCCTTGGCGCCAATAGGAGGCTGATCAATACTTCCCCAAGGTGAGTAGTCTAGGAGTTAGAATACCTTGCTTCTGCACAGGGTGGACCTCTGCTGGCCCCTGTCTCCATCTACCTTACTCAGAGGTTAGTTTAGAACTGGACACACTCATAAAGACCCTCCTCCTGAATCATACCCTCCTCCCCTTTCTTTACCCTTCCTCTGCAACCTCTCTCCCCTACTACTCTCCCCCCCCGCCCCCGCCTCTTTCTCTCATGTACACATACATGCTGGCCTCAAACTGACTCTGCCTACTGAATGCTGGGATTACAGGCATATGCCACCATGCCAAGCTCTCTTTCTTTCATTTACTAATTCATTCAGTTATACGCAGTGAGTGCCTAATATATGCCTTAGTAGCACCGTTGACATTGGAGATAACAAACTGGACAAGGGGGCTGGGGATATAGCCTAGTGGCAAGAGTGCCTGCCTCGGATACACGAGGCCCTAGGTTCGATTCCCCAGCACCACATATACAGAAAACGGCCAGAAGCGGCGCTGTGGCTCAAGTGGCAGAGTGCTAGCCTTGAGCGGGAAGAAGTCAGGGACAGTGCTCAGGCCCTGAGTCCAAGGCCCAGGACTGGCCAAAAAACAAAAAACAAAAAACAAACTGGACAAGGCCCATTCCTGGGCTTTGAATTGTCAATGAGGTCAAATGAGGGTGACTCACTGAACAGGATCTTCCTCCTCTCCTGCAGCAGGTTGTAAGGGAAAGGGCTGGGGACTTGGAGTTAGGGGAATCATATAAAGGCCACATTGCCCATCTGCAAAATAGTGATCCCATTGACTTCAAACTGTTGCTCTGAGGAGTTGGCGCGAGTGTATTTGTTTTGTATATTAGCTGCTCAGTACAAAATAGTTCAAAATCTAGAGGGAGTCACTAGCCGATCTAAGCCTTTTAGACGTGAGGGAAAATGCCCAAACCCTGGGCAAGGAGATGGTGTCTATAGTCCACTCTATGAGGTTGCATAGACTTGTCTCTCTGGCTAGTCCAGAAGGGCAGAGAGGTGATTCAAATGGGAAGAGCAAAACATTCGAAGTCATTAAGTCACATAACAGAATGATTAAGAAGATGAGACTAATAACTTGATTAATCTGGGTTAGAGGAAGCTCTGGGGGCATATGGCAGAGTACTGAGTCTTCTCATTATCTAGGATGCTAGAGGGTGGAAGTGAAGGGAGAGAAACGTAAACAGCTGGCTCACAGACCTGCAGCCCAATCAGTACCTCTCTGCCTTCATTCCTGAACAATTACTTTCTTGCTGCCCCTGCCCCAGTTTAGTCAAACTGGGCTCCAGCAACACCTGGGTTTGAGTGTTACTTGGCAGCAAATGTTTACTGAGTATTTAAAGAAGAAAAGTACAATGATCCCAATCTTCAGTCACGTATATAAGCACACCTGAAGGCTAGCTAGATTGTTAGACAAGATTGTGAAAAAGATTGTTAGAATAGAGGCATGATAGGCTGGGCATGTGGACAGTGAGACAGAAACTAGGCATTCAGAAATAAAGTTGGACTAGAAGTGCGTGAGGACTAGCCTCTTTTCATGAAGAAAGTTTGCATTCCTTCCTTCCCTGAACTGTAAAACAATGACCTCCTCCTCTCTCCACTTTCATCCTTGCTTCAAACCTAACTTTTTTTTTTTTTTTTTTTTTTTTTTTTTGATGAGAGGAGGAGGCTTGAACTGGGGCTTGAGCTCAGGGCCTTTGCTCTACTACTTGAGCCACAACTCCCATCCTTGCTTCAGATGTTTATTATGCCCTAGGGACCACATTCCTTCACGAAAACTACCTGAAGTGGGACATGGTGGTATGGTGGCTCACCCCCTGTAATCCCAGCTACTTGGGAGGGGTAGAAGGAGGACAATTTTGAGTTCCAGGCCAGCAGGGGAAAAGTTAGACCCTATCTCAAAAGAAAAGGACTGCATAGCTCAAGTAGAGCAGTTGTCTAGCAGGTGAAAGCCCTTCCCCCCCCAGGTCAAGCCACAGTACCAAAATATAAACAAGAAACAAAAAATTCCCCCAGGCTGGAAAAACTGTCATGTCTGAATGGCGATTTAAATCACAAAAGGTAGACAACATCTCCCCAGCAAGTCCATAACAGCAGAATGCCATAGTAGCTGGAATGATCCAGATATGTGTGGTGCCGTGGGACCCTAAGAAGCACTTAGCTATCGGAATATTTAAATGAAGTCCCTCTCCCCAAGTAACTGTAATGTTAGAACTCGGCATAGACCCCTCTTCATGTGGCCATGTCCAAGTCAGGGTGTGTACTGTACTTTTCTTTGTTTTGCTTTACTAGGAAACTTTACTGGTCTCTATCAGAGTCATTTCTGCCATCTCGTGAATCTGGCACCCCAAGTTGAAGTTCATTCCTCCCAGGGACCTCCTTGGTACCTTGTTCTGGAGATAGGATTGCTGGAGCAAAGAACAAGTAAGTTTAAGTTTTATTGACAACACCAGATTGATGTACAAAGACTTTGTAGTAGTTTATTTCCACCTGGAATCTATTTTAATAACCAAAGGAGTGGTTGTGTCTCAGATCAATTTTTACCTACAATAGTCTGGTTAGCCCATAAAAACCCTGAGTTGCTGTCTCTCAAGGCCATAATTGGGATATCTTCATAGGAGATTCTGTTTCTCTCTCTGTTTCTTTCTCTGTCTTAGGCTTTGCATTCAGAGCCTTGTACCTGTGCTCTATCACTTGAGCCATCTCCCAGTCCTTTTTGCTTTAAGTTATTCTTCAAATAGAGTCTTGGGTAGACCTTGGACCACGATTCTCCAACCTACAGCTTCCACCTATCTGAGATGACAGATATGTAACTGATAGGAATCTACTTTGTTCTCATAACTCAATGTTGCTCCCATGGCCCACTGACAACCCCCCCCCTGAAAATCTCCCCAGAATCTTATCCCTATCCTTGAGTTAAACTTCACCCCTGACCTTATCTGAAAGTGCATTGTCTGCCACAGCTGCAAGAACATTATAAAGTCTGTGATAACTACAAAAACATTCAAAAGAAACTCTCACCCTCAAATGTATAAATAAAAAACACTTAAACACATCCCTGCCCTCCCTGTTTCTCCGACCCCGCTCCAAGTTACATGGAGTCCCTCTGCAGCAAGGATTAAATAAAGCCTGTTCTGGTCTGTTGAGGGCTCTGCCATCTCTCATTTCTTCCACTTGATCTTTCCTAACATTCATGACTCAGTTTCCTAACAGTTACACCATGCCCAACTCAGCTTGTTTGTTGAGATAGGGTCTTGATAATGTTTTGCCCCTGCTGGTTTTAAACTGTCATTTTCTAAAATCCCACAGTTCCGAGTAGCTGGGATTACAAGCTTGAGCCATGACACACAGCTGGAGATTATTTTCTTTGCCTAGAAGAAATAATCCTTCCTAGAGAGTTTTGCTATTTGGGGAGGTTCCTGGTAGTGGTGGAAGTGGTGGAGTTTAATTTCTGTAGCAGTACAAGACTCTCTAGGAAGAGAGAAGGAACAAGAGCAGGTGAAGAGCTGCTATTTCAGAAGGAAGAATGAAGGAAAGGACCAGGAAGTGACACCATCAGGCAACAATTAGTTCAGGCATAGGTAACAAGTTCAACTGCCCAACTCCTGGCTGCAATGGAATTGGAGAGCTAAGGGGGGAAGCTTTTGTTGCAACATGGTTGCAGTGTATGTTTGACCTTGTGTACAAGCTGATAGTCTGACCACTGGGCAGACCTTATCACCTGAGCTGATTAGTGGATGAGACAGTTGTTAGGTTCAGGGAGCAGCTCAGACCTACCGAAAAAGAGGAGGAGCAGTTTATTCTTTCCAGTGTCTTTAAGTGTGAGGCTGAGTGGGAGAAGGGACTGGCAGAGATTGCCCCAGCCCTGAGCTAGAAAATCTCCTTTGGATTTTTAAATCTGACCTGATCCGGGCTAACAGAGCAGATGCGAGGAAGGCAGTGGGATTGGCATCCTTCTAGCCCCGCTATTCACCCCTTCCCTCAGGTTTATCCCACCTTGAGTAGTCTGTCTGATGGGTCAACTAGCCCGGGCGGGGAGAGGAGCCACGTGCCAAAGGGCAGCACCTCAGACAGGGCTGCTCAAAAGCCGGGGTAAGTCCGATGTGGCCGATGCAGTTTTTCCCTTGGGAGGGAGGGGACTCCAGGTCCCTATAGAAGTGCCACAGCCATAGGGGCTAACAACTCCCTCCTCCGACTACCTCACCAGGGAGTCAGTCGGCCCAGCCTCTGAAGCGATCAGGCCATGGCCCCCAGCCGCATACCTACTTCTCGCTGAACAGCCCAGCCCATCTCCCCACCCGAAGCCACGCCTCCGGACACGCCCCCAAACCTAGACTCGGCCCCGCGGACTCTCGGAAGCAGAACTACAAATCCCAGTCGCCCTGCGTCCCCGCCCTCTCAGGGGGCGGGGCAGAGCGGCAGCGAATAAGGAGGAGCCCCGGCGCTCAGGCTAGGGAACGCGTGTACCCAATCGCAGGGCCGCTCTCGCTGTGAGCCGATGGGGGGCGGGGAGTAGCCCGCCTGGGCCCGGACAAAAGCCGGATCCCGGGCGTCCGCCAGTCGCTGGAGCGCTCCGGGGAGTGGCTGCCGACTGGGCCCTGTGGTGGGAGAGCCGCGCGCCGACTTGGGCCGAGAGGTGAGTGCCGAGGCTGTCCTCGCGGGCTGGAGCCCGCACTCTCCCGGAGCTTTCCGCCTTCTTGCCTCCGCCTGGAACCGGCTCCCTCGCTAGTCTCTTGGCTTGATGCTCATGGCGCCCTCCCTGCACCTGCTTAGAAGTTTTCCTGGTTTTGTGTGTGTGTGTTTGATGGGGTGGGGGTGTTAGGGGTTACCCTTGGTCCCGGACCCGGGCTGCCGGTCGCGTGCTCCCTCCCTTCCTCCCTCCCCGCCCCCTCCAGCCCGGCCCTCCGACTCTCCCACGTTCTAGTTCCTGGGAGTTTGCATCCGGCTTGCTGCCGACCTTGCTTCTTCTCTCCGGTCCGCCAAGTTGCCTTTGCCGCGCATCCCGGGCTCCCCCTTCGCCCCACCCAGGCGCACTTACCGAGCCTTTTTATTTTTTGGCCCCATCCGGGTTCCCCAGCGCCTGCCGGAGTGAGAAGTGGAGACGAGGGTGGCGGCTCATCCTCCTCTCCCTCGCTCGCAGGGCTCGGGCCCGTCCAGTTAGTTTTGTAGAGGGAGCGGGCCGGGCCACGCGGGTGGGTCGGGCCGCCCGCTGGGTTCCTGCGGCCTGGCGACTCCGCGAGGACCTTGGTCACCCCCGGGCGGCGGCGGTAGGAGCGGTAGACGACAGATGGCCCGGGTTGCCCGGTTCCTGCCCCCATCCCAAAGTTCCCAGGGAGTCAAGACTTAGGCATGGTCCCTTGGGGGGGGGGGGCAGAGGATGCTGCCACCGTCCTCCTATAGGGGCTGGCAGAAGGCCAGTCCCAGTGCCTGCTGCTTTCCTCCAGCCTCATTAGACAGATACTGTGCTGTGGAGTTCTGTTGTTAGTGGGTCTCTGGAAGCCCCCCCTGGCTAAAAAGAGGAATTTGGTCTACCAACCCATCCCCCCCTCCGCCTCTCCACTCTTAATTTTGCTCTGGGTCTCGCTTCCCTCAGCTCCAGGGGTTTCTGAGATGTCGGGTGGGCTGGGGAGTGTGTGTGGGTATGGGGAAACATCTGGTTAGACTCCAGCTGCTTAGAAGGGTAATTTTCGCCTTGTACAAAGAGGTTTTTTTGGTAGTTGATTGCTAGATCAAGTTGCCCAGTCTGTTTTCTTGGGGGGGGGGAGGTGTGCTATCGATTTATAATGACTTCTGTTTTAATTTTTAAAAAAATCTTGCTTTTGCATTAAAAAAGTAAGAACAGCTTGAGGGGTGTTCATGGAAAGAGCCCTCAGACACTGGGTAGCTGCTGTTTTTGTCCTTCCCAGAGAGAAGATCCTAAGCAGCATGCCCAATGGTTTTTCTCTACTGATTGTGTTTCAGAAGAACCTTCCTGAAGAGCAGGCTCCTTTCATTCAGCTCTTTCCTGTGGGTTGCGGCTGTGCTGCTTTTAGGGCTTCTGTGAGCGAATTCAATCCTGGGGCATTTACTGTATAGAAAATACCCCAGTTAGCTTGTAGTGTGCTTTCAGGTTTCTTGGCATGATTTCTCCCAGACAATTTGCAGATTTTACTTGTTACCAGCTAATAACCGTTCCTGGGGTCTAAGCTCTGCTGGGAAACTCTTAATCACAAGTGTAACAGCGTATTCAGCTACTGGGAGAGGCAGCCTAAGACTTGGTTGGGGGGAGGGGTTGCTCCAGTCCTATGTTGATATGCCCATTGTCACAGGAGCAGTATTCTTAACTGTGGTTAGTCTGGAGTCCATCAAGTCATGGTCTGTGGAGCACCTTAAAAAGATATGCATGTGCGGGGCACCAGTGGCAGCTCACTCTGTAATCCTAGCTACTCAAGAGGTTGAGATCTAAGGATCACCATTCAAAGCCAGTCTGGGCAGGAAAGTCTGTGAGACTATCTCCAGAAAACTGTAAGTAGAGCCGTGGCTCAAAATAGTAGAGCACTAGCCTTGAGTGAAAGAGCTCAGGGACAAGCACCCAGGCCCTGAGTTCAAGCCTCATGACAAAAACAAAAAACAAAAAAAACACCACCACCACAACAAAAGATATGCATGGTTGGTTCAGTACACATTTTTTTTCTAGGCTTTTCCTCAGATTCTCAAAAGAATGTGACACCTCAATGAGCTTAAGAGTCACTGCCCTCGACAGACTTTTAAGATCCCACTGAGTGACTGTTTTGCCTGATCTCCACTGTCTGTCCATTTTCTCTCCTGCTGCTCCCCCCAGTTGCCTCTCAGCCTGTATTGGTGAATATGCAGCAAGTGGCCTGCCTGTTATTCTACAAATTCTCCTGTTACTCTATACATTCGTTACCTCAATCTCTCCATCCAAGCCACAGTGCTGTGGTGGCAAATTGCTTGTTTTTAGTAACCTAGCAAGTCTTTCTTATCCTGTATCATCTCCCTCTTCTGGTCTTCTCTCCTGCCCTGTTTCCAAAGGCTGTTTGGAGATGATGGGCTTTTGGATCTGGGATTTGATCTGGTGGTTCAAGAAAATAGTGATTTCTTTCAGCTGCTGAAGGTTTCCTTGCTTTCCCTTGCCCTGTCCACATTTGGATCTTGTGTGCAGGTACCTGATTCTGGGGACTCTTGTACTGGCAGTATCAGACTTTTCTCTTCTGCAGCCTGGCTGTAGGGCTTCCTTTCCCCTGGAGTTCATGATCCTTTTTGCAAGGTGCCCTGACTGCTGAGGGTGGTCAGTACTGCCCCCTCCTCTCTTCTGTATGATCTGCCCCGGGGCTGTCTTCTGGTAGGGGGGTGGGAGGGTGTACCTGTTAGCTTGCAGACCAGTTTTTCTGGTCTGCATCTGGAAGGTTGGGAAATGGAGCTGCAGTGGGTGGGGATGGAGGACTGTGGGGGCAGTGCAGCTGGTTAGGGCGTCTCCTTCTGAAACTCATTTGGGAGGGGCTCACAAGCCATCCCAGAGGAAGGCCAGAAGCACCGGGAAGGTTTCTGAGCCCCTTTGGGCTGGACACCAGACTGAATCTGACCATTGTGGTGAGCTGGAGACAGGGAGGCCATCCAGCTAGGATTAGAATCTCAAGCTCAACCAGCATGGCATATGGGCCCTGGGACACTGGTCTTCCCTCTTTTATTTGTCTTGATCTTGTGGGACATATGAATGACTTCTCTGAATCTGAAGATCTTCGCATGCACAGCTTGGTTTCCTTTCCTATCTCCCCTTCCTCTGGTCTCACAGGGGAATGCATGAGTCTGCCTCCTTGCCTCTGGCTTAGTTAGAAGTGACCAGTTCAGAGTGGTCCCCAGAGAGGCCTCTATTTTGTTTAGTGTAATTGCTCCAAATTCACAGATGGATGACTCAGTGGGGTGGGTGGGTTATACTCAAGGTTACATACAGTTCCCCACCCTGGGTTTGTGGTGTACTCAGGGCTGGGAGTCTAGAGTTCTGGGAAAAAGAGCTTTAAGAGGACTTTTCCTTCTGCCTGCCCCTGACATCAGGGCCTTGGGAGTGTGATCCTGCTTGAGGCTAAATAAACTTTCTGGATTGGCCCGTGGTGGCATGGTGGTGGTAGTGGTAGTGGTGGTGGTGGTGGTAGACGGTGGTGACAAGTTGGGGTGTGGGAAAAACCTGTGGAGAGAGCAGAGCCAGCTCGTGGCCATTCTGACCGTGTTCTTCACAGGGTGATCCAGTGGTTGTGCCTACTTCAGGCAGGACCAGCCCTGAGATGTTGACTAAACTCCTGGTATTCCTGGTTTCCCCTTCTTCCAGTTGCCTTTTGCTCTGGGACGAATGTGGTTGTAGCAGAGCTAGTTTACCCAGAGGGAATAGAGGCAGGGTTGAACTCAGGCCAGTACGTCCAGGGGAATGAACACTTGAATTTTTCTCTGTGTTCCTCACCATCTTCAGATCCTCTGCCTTTGCTGGTGCAGCTGCCATTTGCCATTTCTCTCCATCCCTCCCGCTGGGGCATCATCATCATCCTGCTAGGAGATTGAATGCAGGGACTCAAGTGCTCTCTACCACTTGCCCTCAGCCCTTCTGTGCTTTACTTTTTATTTTTATTTTATTTTATTTTGTGTGTGTGTGTGTGGTACTGGAGCCTGGGCATTGTGCTTTTAGCTTTTTCCACTCCAGGCTGGCACTCTGCCACTTGAGCCATAGCTCCACTTCTGGCTTGTGGTTTATTGGAGATAAGAGTCCCATGGACTTTTTCCTGCCCAAGCTGGCTTTGAACTGAAATCTTCCTATCTCAGCTTCTTGAGTGGGTAGGATTACAGGTGTGAACCACCAATACACCCAGCATTTATTTATTTACTTAGTGTGGTCCTGGGGCTTGAACTCTTCAGGGCCCAGGTGCAGTCCCTGAGCATTTTTGCTCAAGGCTAGTGCTCTACCACTATAGCCACAGCCCCGTTTCCCACATTTTTTCATGCTTAGTTGGAGATAAGAGTCTCACGGACTTAACTGCCTGCTCTGGCTTCGAACAGCGCTCCTCAGATCTCAGCTTCCTTAGTAGCTAGAATTATAGATGTGAGCTACCAGCACTCGGCTTTATTTGGTATTTGAGATGGGGCCTTGCTAACTTTACTGTCCTCAAACTCTCAGTCCTCCTCTCTCTGCCTCCCTAGTAGGCAGGATCTCAGTTGTGGAGACCACATTTTCTTTTTCTCCTCTTGAGAAAAGCTGAGATCCTGTGTTTTATTGTCTAGAGGGCAACTGGGAGTGGGTCTCCCCTGCTGTGGGCGACTGTGCCTCTACTTCCCTACCCCTCTCCTACTAACTAGCTTTCACTTCCCAACAGGTAGAGCAGGTCCCTCAGCAGCTATGTCTGCCAAGGCCATTTCGGAGCAGACGGGCAAAGAACTCCTTTACAAGTACATCTGCACCACCTCAGCCATCCAGAACCGGTTCAAGTATGCCCGGGTCACCCCTGACACTGACTGGGCTCGCCTGCTGCAGGACCACCCCTGGCTGCTCAGCCAGGTAAGCCCTGCCTTCACCCTGCACCCTTCTTCTAGACCCAGACTGTAAGGAAGACAAAGCAATCAATTGATTAGAGGTGGCTCAAAGGTCAAGTACATCTGCAGGGGGCTTGAGCAGAGCCTTTGTTCATTCCAGGCCCTGTGTCCTGGGTGTACTTTGGCATAGGGTTAAAGCCAGACAAACTGATATCCAAAGCACAACTCTCTCTGCTAAGCATGTGGCCTGCGGCAAGCCATTTTACATCCCTGAGTTTTCGTTTCTCCAGCTGTCAAATCGGGATAATACCCCATGAGCTCTAAGGATTAACAAGAACATCCAAGAAGCATTTAGTGTGCTGTCTGGCACTTGTAGATGCTCAATTTAAAAAAGAAGTCAGTATATGCTCTTCCTTCCCCCAAAGGCAATGGGTTAGGAATGTATGGGGGCTGTTAAGTTTAGCCCGTTTTGATGAAGGGCAGAGAGAAAGCTTCTATCTTCAGATCTGCATTGGGCATTGTCAGGAGGCCTTTGGGAAACTCTTCAACTTCTGTAAGAGGGCCCAGAGAGTAAGATAGGACTCACTGTTTCCTTCTCTAAGGAGGATGGGGAGGTAGCAAGTTTCCTGGCACTAGAGATAGGGGCTGATGGGTTAGCCTGTTGTAGATAGAGTTTAAAAACAGATATGGCGTTGGCCCCAGGATCAGTCTCTGTTCTCCCTTTTGGATTATGAGCCAGTCCGTGTTGAGTTCTTGATTGGGTGAAGAAGCTTGTACATTACATGGAGAAGGGAAAGAATCATTCAACAGGTGCATACTGAGCATCTACTTCGTGTCAGGCCTATCCTGGGTATGGATGGCCAAGGCAGGCAGGGAAGCCTCAGGAGTTCATTCTTAGGAAACAGTGAGATTTAGCTTGGGGAGCGAGGTGAATTTGAAAGCCTGTGTTTTGAATCCCTAGCATCTTCCTCTCTCCATCCTCACTCTAAACTTGAACCCCTCTTGTTCTAGAGCTTGGTAGTCAAGCCAGACCAGCTGATCAAACGGCGGGGAAAGCTTGGCCTAGTCGGGGTCAACCTCACTCTGGATGGAGTCAAGTCCTGGCTGAAGCCACGGCTGGGACAGGAGGCCACGGTGAGTCTGGTGGATGTAGGGTCAGGGTGAGTGGATGAGCTGTGGTAACAGAAGCAACATGGTCACCTTCAGATCAGCAGCTATAACTGGCCCCTACAGCCCGACACATGGCGTCTGTGGAAGGGAGGAGGGAAGAAATGCCCTGCGCTGTGGCCTTAGACAACAGGGCCGACAGTGGTGCTTGCTCCCAGATTCCACATCAGGGAATACAAACGCCTTTGTTATTTGTTCAGACAAGATGTAGTGTGAAGGTGACCCCAGAGCCAGGTGGAAAAGGGCCTGTTTGTTCAGTGATCACACAGATGGGACTCCGAGGCCCATTCTCAGAACTTCTTTCTTCCCAGTTTTTAAGTAGCGTCATGGTAGTTGGTGGTGGCGTGCATACCAAAGAGGGCAGCTAAAAATAAGATGGCCAAAGGGAGATGAGGAATCGTTTAGGCAGAGAGATGTTTTGGGCTCTGGATGAGATAGCTAATAGTGCTTAAGGGTAAATTCAATTCTTCTAGTGCTCAATGATTCATTCCAACTATGTAGATAAGACAGCTAGAGTGAAATATGGTTTAGGAAAGAGAAAGGATGCTTGGTGATAAAAATTGTGTCATCTCCTTGTGCCCCAAGGAAGAGGGAAGGAGAAGTGGGTAGCTGAGGCTTGGCTTAGCCTGAGAGGGGTGTACTGTTTGCACTTGGCTTTGCACACAATTCTGAAAGGCCTGCTGCCCCTTCAGTTAGTAGGGGTGATTGTGGGCGAGGGGTAGGCTGTTATCTGGCTGCCCTGGAGGAAGGCATGAAGGTGGTAATGGCAGCATCTTATTGGGCTTCTTCAAAGCTACTCTGAATGTCCATTTCTGTATTTCTGGCACTCACTGGATAGAGGGATGCTTGGAGTTGGAACAGACCTGGAGGAGCAGAGGGATTTGACTGTTGAGTTCTGGGGAGAGGATGGTGTGAGGCTGTAGGGGGTTGAGTAATAGCCCCAGGAAGCACATTATGCTCCCTTCTCACTGGCTGTTGGGAAGGGGATGTCAGGGACATCTGAGCTGGCGGCAGTGTTGTACCCAGCCCGATCGGCTCATTACCTCTGATGGATCACTGTCTGCTCCCTGACTCAGCAGTGACGCACAGGCGGGCGGGCGGGGGGTTCAGGGCCCTGGGATGCAGGCTGTCTGGCCCTGGCTGCCGCCAGGGACCCACTCACACTGATTAGCTCGGCAGGCTTGTCCTCAGCCAGGAGAGACTGGAGATGTTTTCCCTCGTCAAGCTCTGGCTCTCCTTCCCTCCCTCTGGCCTCCAGGCCTGGACTATGTCCTCAGGCTGGGTCACAGTGCCTTCTTCAAGGTAGAGCAGTGTGTTCACCCCCTGTTCTAGCAAGTTCTCAAGTCCTTGCTTGAACTCTGAGATAGCCTTGATTTGTCTGAACTTGTATTTGTGGGGCAGTAAGCCTTTTTGCGGTGGGGTGATGTCGAGCTTACGTCTCACCCTCCAGAGGAGAGAGGAAGCAAATGGGTAGCTGGTCCAGAGTGAGGAGCTGAGCAAGGGCATTCCCTGAGAATTTCTTTGCCCCCATAGGGTCTTGCTATACAGCCTCAGCTGTCCTTGAACTCGTGATCCTCCTACCTTTGCCTCCATGATACCCAGGCACCTGAGGTCTGGATCGTAGGAACCCTGTAACCCTGTTGCCTTTCTTCAGGAACTACCTCTTTGTTACGAGTAGTGGTGGTAGTGTATGGGTGGGCCCCATCTTCTTCTGCCCTAGATAAAAGACATGCCATCCATCTGAGTTTTCTTTCCCTCAATTTCTCTGTAGGTTGGCAAGGCCAGAGGCTTCCTGAAGAACTTTCTGATTGAACCCTTCGTCCCCCATAGTCAGGTACATGAGGCAGACTCCAAGCTGGGTCTTCTCCCCTAGAGCTTTGTGTCTCTCCCTTAAAAAGGCAAGGGCTAGTGGTAAAGTGCTCACCTCGTATACATGGAGCCATGGGTTTGATTCCTCAGCACCACATATGTAGAAAAAGCTGGAAGTGGCGCTTTGGCTCAAGTGGTAGAGTGCTAGCCTTGAGCAAAAAGAAGCCAGGGACAGTGCTCAGGCCCTGAGTTCAAGTCCCAGGACTGGCAAAAAACAAAACAAAACAAAAACGAAGGCAAATGTCAAGCTGATGGAGAAAAGTCCAAGGGACCAAACCAGAGGCCCAGGGCACTGCAAGACCTAAAGTCTGGGCTTGATGTCCAGAAGTGTAGAGGAAAGGGGAGGGCAGAATTAGGGTAGACAACAGAGTGGACCTCCAGGTGGAGTTACAATGGCTTAGCTAGGAAGGTGGCGTCATGGCTCTTGTCTCTGTTCATTGTCCCTGGTGGGGAAGATGATGTGAACAGGGCCCCTAGGTGAGTGTTTTCTACTGGTTTGAGGAAAGAAATCACAGGGTTCCTCTCCTGGTGGGAGCTGGCTGTCCCCCTCTTCCCAGGCTCTGTGCCCCTCACCCGTTTCATTGTCTTCACCTGCAAGGCGGAAGAGTTCTATGTGTGCATCTATGCTACCCGAGAAGGAGATTACGTCCTCTTCCACCATGAGGGTGGAGTGGACGTGGGTGACGTGGACGCCAAAGCCCAGAAGCTGCTTGTTGGCGTGGATGAGAAGCTGAATCTTGAGGATATCAAGAAACACCTGTTGGTCTATGCCCCTGAGGACAAGAAAGAGTTGAGTGAAAGGGATGGCAGGGAGGGGGAGACCAGCATGTCCCAGACACAGACAAGAGCAAACCCCATCCTGAGGAAGAGAGCCGCCTGTGTGGGGTCAAGGGGAGGATACCAGCTTAGAATCAGCCTACAATATGCCGTCAGCAGCCCTCACCCCACGGCCCCTGTCTGTCTGACACTTCTTTCTCCAGCTCCGTGCCTGACAGCTCCTTTCCGCCTCAGTGGCTGAAGCGTGGCTGCCAGGGAGTATGTGTTTGCAGGCCGCAGCAAGAGGCCAGCAGGGCAGGAATCGGGAAGTGGGGCTGTCAGTCGTGGTGATAGATTGCTGGGGGTGAGATGAGGTTGTGTGGCTGCTGAATCCGCTCCCTGATGCATTGCCTGTCCCTCTTTCCCTCTCTCCTCTAGAATTCTAGCCAGCTTTATCTCTGGCCTCTTCAATTTCTACGAGGATCTGTACTTCACCTACCTCGAGATCAACCCCCTTGGTAATGGGCTGTGCTGTGGTGGTGGTGGTGATGGTGGTGGGGTAGGGGACGGGGGACCAGAGCCAATTAAAATGGGGTCCCAGTGCCTACAGAGAGCCTGATCAAGAGTTCCCGTAGGGCAGTAAGTACATGTGTGTGTGCATGCGCGTGCGAGCATGTGCCTGTACATTTGCACAGCCATGTTGAGTTTCCCAGCTCACTTAGTGCCAGCTTTTGTTTCTGAATTCTCAGAAGAGTTAATTCAAGCCAGGCTCCGTGGTTCACATCTATAATCACAGCTACTTCGGAGACAGAGATAAAAGGATTGCAGACTGAGGCCAACCAGGGCAAAAAGCATGAGAATTGATTTGAAAAATAACGAATGCAAGTAGGGCTGGGGACATGGCTGGAGTGAGAGAGTACCTGTGTAACAAGTGTGAGATCCTGAGTTAAAACCCTTGTACCACCCCCTAAAAAAAGAGGAAGATCTGTTACCCTCCCCCTTTTTAAACAACAAAGGGGAAAAAAAACCCTCATTCCCGTTTCTTGGAATTATTATCCTGTCTTTTTTTTTTTTGGCCAGTTCTGGGCCTTGGACTCAGGGCCTGAGCACTGTCCCTGGCTTCTTTTTGCTCAAGGCTAGCACTCTGCCACTTGAGCCACAGCGCCACTTCTGGCCATTTTCTGTATATGTGGTGCTGGGAAATTGAACCCAGGGCCTCATGTATACGAGGCAAGCACTCTTGCCACTAGGCCATATCCCCAGCCCTATTATCCTGTCTTTTAACCAACGGACTCCAGCTCTTTTTCTTTGAGTTTTATTCTGTGGTGGGGAAGTCCTGGTTTTGATCTAGCTGCACTGGATTGCTGTTCCAGCCAGCTGGTTAGGCGTTTCAGGCCCTTCTTTCCTCTTGGTGCACTTGGAGGCTGCATCTACCCCTCCCTCTGAGGGAGTTGATCAATCATTGACCCCCTGCGTAGCAAAGAGTTTGCTGCAGGCAGGCTCTGCCCATGAAGGGGGCAGGCGGTGTGGGAGAGAATGGCTTGGCTGGTTCTAGCCAGGGATGCTCAGGGCAAAGTCCAGAAAGCTAAAAGACCAAATCAGATTCCCGCTGAGAATGCAGTCTTTTCTAAAGGGCCAGATGGTTGTGTGGTAACTTAATTATCTAAATGGCCCTGGGGAGAACAGAAGATGGATGCTCAGTGAGGTGGCAGTGAATGAATCCTGCTGGCCGAGGGCCCAGTACACCCATGGCTTTCCACTCCATCAGGCATGGAAACTTACCCTAACTGAACACCCAGGAGCTCCAGGTATACATACATACCTAGGAGGTCTTCCAACAGCAGTGTTTACCTTAAACACCATCCATCCATCCATTCTGCTAGAGATTGAACCACAGGGCCTTGTGCCTAGTAAACATATCTACCACTGAATACACTTCTAGTAAAACACTTTTTTTTTTAAAACGGTAGGGCTATAGATGGGTAAAGAGTTGTATATATTTAAAGCAGGAAGCATATAGCATTTGATCAAGATGTCTGAATGTTGCCATGGCAACTCACAATAGCTCTCCCTGTCCTGTTAACCAGAAAGGTCATGGAGTGAACAATACCCTGGTAAAATGTGGTTTAGCAGGGGATCTACCCCAGAGTAGGTGTTTTGGGGAGTCTGCTGTGGGTTTTGGAGGTTGGTTGTTGCTTCTTCCCTGGAACCTCTAACTGATGACCTCTTTTTCTCCCAGTTGTAACCAAAGATGGCGTCTATGTCCTTGACTTGGCGGCCAAGGTGGACGCCACAGCTGACTATATCTGCAAAGTGAAGTGGGGCGACATTGAGTTCCCTCCACCCTTTGGGCGTGAGGCATATCCGGAGGTAAGGTGGGGTTTGGAGAGGAGATGGAGGATGATGGGGGTCAGGAGGCAGGATGACTAATCTCAGACGAGCATTTGGTCCCCATCTCCGTCCCATCTCCCCCCTCTGCCCCCGTCCCCCGTCCATCCGTTTCCCCCCCCCCCCCCCCCGCAGTTGGCTATGTATTTGGCAAGGAAAGGAAGATCGAGAACCATTTAATTTTCTTAAAATCCCAACAGAGTGGGGGTGGTTGTTCGCCAAGCCTTGGAATCCCAGCCAGAAATCCTTTTAGATTTTGCTTTCAATCAACCTCCCTGGGCTTTTAACTTGATTTGTTGCTTCTTGGTCATTCTGAGTGGCTCCCCCTAATCATGTTGGGAAGGCAGTTCTGTCGGCCACTCACTGAGAATTTCAATTGCTCCTTCCCTCCCCATCCTGAGAAGTCTTCCCAGCAGGATCAGGCTTTCTGTGAAGTAACCCAGCCAGGTGGGGTTGGGAGGGGCATAGGTTCTGCTAGGCAGGCAGGCAGGCAGACAGACAAATGTTAGAGAGGGAGGGACAGGTACAGTAGAGCCAGAGAGGAGGCCCAGCCCAGGACTTGGCTCTTAGGCAGTGACTGTGGCTGTGGGTGGGTTTGCTACTTGAAGGAGCCATCATGTTATGATTTGTTTTGCTTTTTCTGTATTACTGGGGCTCAAATTCAGGGTCCTGTATTTGTTGGGCTGGTGTTCTACCATTTGAGCCACACTCCTAACCCTGGATACTACCCTTTTTTTTTTTTTTTTTTTTGCCAGTGCACTGTCACGTTAAGACTAGTGCTCTACCACTTGAGCCACAGCTCCACTTCTGGTTTTCTGGTGGTTAATTGGAGATAAATAGTCTCATGGACTTTTCTGCCCGGGCTGGTTTTGAACCGTGGTCCTTAGATCTACACCTCTGGAGTAGTTAGGATTACAGGCATGAGCCACCAGGGCCCTGCCTGACACTGTCTTTACTTACTTTTTTTTTGCTGGCACTGTGGGCTTGAACTTTTAGGGCCTTGTGCTTAAGCTTGGCTTTATTGCTCATGGCTGACACTCTTACCACTTGAGCTACAGCTATACTTCCAACTTTTTGGTGGTTAATTGGAGGTAAGAGTCTCACAGACTTTTCTGCCCAGGCTAGCTTTGAACTTCCGATCTCAGATCCTGAGTAGTTAGGATTATAGGCATGAGCCACCAGCACCTGGCAACCATCATATTTTATCCCAAACATCTAGGGTCTTGAACAGCCCTTTCTCCCCTGCCCCATTAAGGCATGTGATGAACACTGACCTTGTGATGTATCTCTAGGGAAAGGGGAATGAATGGTCCTGGGATATGGTACCTTGCACAGGGGGCACCACAACAGCTACTTGTTGTTCTCTGGTGTCTAGGAAGCCTACATTGCAGACCTGGATGCCAAAAGTGGGGCAAGCTTGAAGCTGACCTTGCTGAACCCTAAGGGGAGGATCTGGACCATGGTGGCTGGGGGTGGTGCCTCCGTCGTCTACAGGTGACAGAAGGGGCCGGTTATACCCAGCCACCACCATGTGTGGCCAGGGTGTGGGTCCTGGGTTTCTGGCCTTGGTTTGGGCCAGGAACTTTGAGAACAAATGAAAGTGGTGATATCGCAGAGGGCTCTGGGGGTTCTGGTAAGGGCCTGCCCTGTATAGCATCCTCTGCAACCTTGTCTGCTTCAAAAGGAGGCCTTGTTAGTGTTATGAGTTCGAAGGTGAAAAAGTTGCGCAGTCATTTCCTCGGCTGGCCATCCCGGTACACACATTTTTCTGTGTCCTCCCAGGCCTTATTATACCTATGCAAATCTTTGTACTTTACCACACTCTTTGCAAGTAATGATAGTCTTTTTTTTTTTTTTTGGCCAGTCCTGGGCCTTGAACTCAGGGCCTGAGCACTGTCCCTGGCTTCTTCTTGCTCAAGGCTAGCACTCTGCCACTTGAGCCACAACGCCACTTCTGGCCATTTTCTGTATATGTGGTGCTGGGGAATCGAACCCAGGGCCTCACGTATACGAGGCAAGCACTGTTGCCACTAGGCCATATCCCCAGCCCCAGTAATGATAGTCTTAAAAGCAGGGTAGATGTCTACTCCAGTCTGTGTAGATATATGAGCTGCCACAGTTCCTTCTGGCAGGCTGCTGCCCTTACTCCAGGACAGTTCTTCACTGGGCAGCCTGGCCAGGGGGCGGGGGGGGAGGGAGGGGGCGGGCCTCTGGCCACATACGATAGGTATGTCTTTGTGTTGGCCAGGTGCTCACTGTACCTTTTACCCACACTGTCTGTTCAAGGCCACAGAGCCCAGGGGTTGGCCCAGTGTACTGCTGTAAGAGCCTCATGGAATGCACTAACCTTCAAGTGAGGCTAGCAGGGTGGGCGGCGGGGTTTGAGACCTGTTCCACAGGCTAATTTCAGTGCTTGAGAGTTGAGTGTTGGGGATGGGGGGGAGAGGCAGACTGTGTGTTGTCCCAGGGATTCAGCTGTCCTCCCCTGCCCCAGCCAACACTGACTCATGTATCCCTCCCTCCGGCAGCGATACCATCTGCGATCTAGGGGGTGTCAACGAGCTGGCGAACTATGGGGAGTACTCAGGCGCCCCCAGTGAGCAGCAGACCTATGACTACGCCAAGACCATCCTCTCCCTCATGACCCGAGAGAAGCACCCAGATGGTGAGGCACCAACATGCACACCCCTCACTTCTGCTGGGGTGGCCTAGTGCTGCGGCAGGACCAGTTTTGGGCTAGTTGTCACTGGAGCTATGGTCCTGGTCCTTTATGTCCTGGGACTAGTCGTTTAATTTCCATACCTCAGTTTTCCCCACTGCAAAGGGGCAGTGACAGCAGTAGTCAGTTGGGGGCTCTCAGTGGGCTGCGTGTAGTCAGCCCTGTAGGTAGGGTAGGTAGGGACATGGGAGGAGGAGGGGAAGCAGCACATCCTTGCTTTGAATACGCTAAGCTCAATTCCTATTAACTCATATATCATCGGGCTTTGACACCCAGTCTCCCTTTACTGACCTTTGCATACCAGTTCCCCCTTCCTTAAGCTAGAGGGGTGGGGGGAATAAGATAGAGATGGATAGTTATGACCCCCAGAGGTATCAGAAGCCAAGATGGACTTCTGGGTGCCAGCTAGAGTCATGCAGAGAGCCTGTGGGTCTAGATAATCATTACTGGGTGGTGTGGGTAATAGAGTTAGGGACATCAGGAGAGACCATTGTGCTTCCTCTCTGATGCCTCTTTACAGTTGAGGGACTCTTGCTCGGAGGAAGAACTCCTTAGTTGGATTTCTGGGACCATATTCAAGTCTACCTCTTTAACCATTTCCCCTCCCCCTCTTCTTATTTCAAACTCAGGCAAAATACTCATCATCGGGGGCAGCATTGCGAACTTCACCAACGTGGCTGCCACCTTTAAGGTGTGGTTTTGGCGAAAGCAAAGTTCCTGTGTTAATATCTAATCTGGGTAGGGGCTTGTGGCCCAGGGTTGGTCTGTCTGGCCCCTACTGGCCTCCACATTTCCTGTTGGAGATCGTCTGGGGCTGCACAGGTGGCACTGAGATGGGAGAGGTGGATCTGAAGCTGGACCATCAGCTAGTACTAGCTGTGAGATAGTTCTCTCATCTACAGCATAGAGAGAGGTCATTTGTTGCCCTCCCCTCTTCTTAGGGACCCTGGTTTTTGGAGAACTGACCTGATTGTCATCATTTTCAACACTATGCACTGAGTGCCCTGTGGCTCCTGTTTTTTCTTTTTGGTGCCATACTGGAGTTTAAACTCAAGGCCTGCGCTCTTTGTTTTATTTTTAATCAGGGCTAGTGCTCTACCACTCGCCACACTTCCAGGTTTTTGGTGTTTCAATGGATATAAGAATCTTAGGGGCTTTTTTTGCCCGGTCTGGCTTCAAATCCTAATCCTTGAGCTCCTGCATAGCTAGGATCTCCTGGTCTTTTATCCCTTTATCGTCAGCCAAGGGCTGATGGAATGAGGACATCATTTTGATGACCTCATCCGGTGCCAGGGATCCATTGGCCTGGCACATGCTTTAAAGGAAATGTGTCCACAAATCAAGAGAGATGGCGGAGCTCAGGTGTCTCAAGAGTTGACCCCTTCAATATAGCCACCTCATTTGGCTGTTCACAAACTGTAGCACTTACCCATCATTCCATATGTCCTGAGAATAATGAGTGTCAACCCTGAGTTGCCCATGAGTTAGGGACCTTGCTTCAGGGGCCCTGCCTACAACAGAGTTTCCCTAACTGGACAGCTCAGTGGGCAGATCTGAAGCAGGTGCACCTTGGCAGCTTTCTATTAACTTGAGCAGCCCTGCAGTAAAGGGATCACCCTGGGGTAGGTCTGGAGAAGCAACTTGATATGATAGAGCATCCTATGCAATGCTGTGGCTGGTAAGAGATTAGACTTAAGGCTCATAAATTAACCCTCGGGAGAAGCAAAACTACACATCCCTTTGAAGCCTCTTGCTCCCCAGACTGGATGAATATCCAGCCATTTCTCTCACTTAAGCAACATGTCCCTGAAGAAGACTTGTCTCTTCATACCACTGAGAATCCTTGCACAAGAACATAGATTCCCCTTATGGAACTGTAACTCCTCTGTACATCACCTTTATAGTAACAATTTAAAAACACAGATCCCGCCATGTCGCCCAATTGTGGTAAGGGATATGAGTGACAGGAGTCAATATAAGACCAGCAGGCCCAGCACATCTATGGGGGGGTGTGGCTCCCTGTACCCCCACAACCACCTCAGCACCACTACAAATGGTTACATACTAGACCTGTGGGGGTGCATAGTTCACTGAACGTGTATGAGATCTTTGCTAATCCTTTGTTGTGAAGGCCTGCCATGTGTCATGAGAAGCAGCCCTTCCTTGCCACAGTCACCTGGCCTACTTGCTTATGGTATAAATAACTGATGTACAGCTTCCTGGTTTATTCACGTCTTCCTTTGGGCTTCCAGGGCATCGTGAGAGCCATTCGAGATTACCAGGGTCCCCTGAAGGAACACGAGGTCACGATCTTTGTCCGAAGAGGTGGCCCTAACTATCAGGAGGGCTTACGGGTGATGGGAGAAGTTGGTAAGATGGGGAACTGACTTATTTCCCCCCCGCCCCCCCCCCCACCTTGAGGGCTGGTGACCTACCTTGGCATTCTTTGGGCTTTCATGCTCTCCTGCTTCCTACTCTGGAGAGGCAGTTTTTTCCTGCTTCTGTTCTCTGCCACCCTGACCAGTATCATATTAGAGAGTGCTGAATGCCATGAAGGAAGACAAAGCCGGGGAAGAGATAGGATGACCAGAAAATGTTTGACTGAGATGTGATACTTAGACCAAGGCCTGGAAGAAAAGAGAGAGGAGCTTAGCAGGGATACTGTCAGAGGAGAGAGTGGGGATCAAGGCCCTCCATGGGAGAGTCCATGTTGCAGGACTAGCAGGGAAGTATAGGGCACTGGGGCAGGGGGAGAGAGGGGCTGGGTTGTGATTGAGATGGCAGCCACAGGAGGACTTTGAGCAGAGGAATAGCACGATGTGACTTAGCTTTGAGTAGGGTGATTTGGTTTCTGGGTGGAGAATAGACAGGGGTAGCCACACAGAGCCCCTAGGAGATTGTGGCAGCTGCTAGAGCAGAGAGGTGGCTGGGATTAAGGCAGTAAGTGCAAGGACTGGTGGATGTGGGGGACAAGAGAAAAGTGCTGGACAGCTGGTAAAATGGGAGAGAGTTGGCCTTCATTGAGATGGGACAAGTGGGGAAATGGCACCCATGTTGGTTGCCTCGCTCCCCTGAGTAAACGTTTTGAGTGGTTTTGTGGTATCTATCTCCAGCTCGGCTCTTAAGAAGCTGTATCTCATCAGTCAGTGGGAAATAAAATGAGGCGTCTCTAAGTCAAGCCTCGTTGAACCTGAAATCAGTGAACCTGGGGATCAGCAACTTTGATCTTAACTTCCTTACTGTGCAGCCCCATTGCTAAGAGCAGTTCTGTATAGAGCAAGGCTTCATGTGAAGTTCTAGCGGCTGAAGCGAGAGTAGACAGTCTTGTTCTGTGCCTTGGCCCTTGGTTTGGAAAGACAAAAGTCTTTGCCCTTTTCCTAGTTTTCCAAAGGTGATGTTGATGGCCAATACCAAATCCCCATGAGTTGCTAACTTTGGTTTCAAGAGCTAGAGATTGCCACCAAAGCTGCTACTTTCCTCTTGCCAGCAGATGGTCTTTAGAAAGATCTTCTTGGTGTGTTGAACTTTAAACCAGCTGGTTCATCAGTCTTGGCACGGAAAGTGCTGAGCGAAGCTATAGAGGGGCCTTTGCTGAGTCCCGCTGACGTGGGTACCTGGGTATCTACACAGTGCAAGACTTGAATCATTAGGGTCTTTGCCTTCCCTCACAGGAAAGACCACTGGCATCCCCATCCACGTCTTTGGCACAGAGACACACATGACGGCCATTGTGGGCATGGCCCTGGGTCACCGGCCCATCCCCAACCAGCCACCTACTGCGGCCCACACTGCCAACTTCCTCCTCAACGCCAGCGGGAGCACGTCGGTAAGGGCCAGCCTCCCACCTCACAGGAAAGAACCATCTGTCTCCTCTTCCTTCTTGCCCCTCCATGTGAGCAGGGGGAAATAGAGGGGAAGTTGGTATATGCTACCTTTTTTTTCTTTGAAGGGTTTTGTGTATTTATGTTTGTGTGCACCAAGCACCAGTATTAGGGCTTGAACCCAGGGCCTAAGCACTTTTATTGGGCTTTTTTTGCTTAAGGCTGGTGGTGCTCTTCTACTGAGCCATACCTCCACTTTTTTTTTTTTTTTTTTTTTTTTGCTAGTCCTGGGCCTTGGACTCAGGGCCTGAGCACTGTCCCTGGCTTCCTTTTGCTCAAGGCTAGCACTCTACCACTTGAGCCACAGCGCCACTTCCGGCTTTTTCTATATGTGGTGCTGAGGAATCGAACCCAGGGCTTCATGTATACGAGGCGAGCACTCTACCACCAGGCCATATTCCCAGCCCCCATACCTCCACTTTTGATTGGTTCATTAGAGATGGGTCTCACAGATTATCTGTCTGGCTTCCAGCTTCGATGCTCAGATCCTCAGCCTCCTGAGTAGCTCAGATTGTAGGCCTGAGCTCCCAGCACTGATGGTACCTCGTTTCTTTTGAGACCTCAAGGACTAGTGGCTTTTTTTTCCTGGCCCACTACCCTTGATGTATCTCCTTCTCTTCTCTATCACCCAGACTCCGGCCCCCAGCAGGACAGCATCTTTTTCTGAGTCCAGGGCTGATGAGGTAGCTCCTGCAAAGAAAGCCAAGCCTGCCATACCTCAAGGTAACTCTTAGGGATCTCATCCAGGGCTGGGAACCCCCTTCTGGACAGTGGTGGCCTGCCTGGTTGGGTTGGCCCAGGCAGGTGGAATGGAGTTTCAACTTGGCTATAGGAGTGGGCTTCCACATGGACTGGGCCAATGAGAGGAGAGGAGGAAGTGACTTCAGGCTTCTCCATATGCCGTCACCTTGCTCCTTACTCCTATTCTGGGGGAGTTGAGGGGGGGAAGCTGGGAGCTGAATGGGATCTGGGAGCTGTAGAAGAGACAAGGTTTCAGCAATACCAGGAGGTAGAAAGTTCTCCCAGACTCCTCCTTTGACAGCAGTTAAATCTGCCCTCCTCGACCCACTGGGGACTAGTATGCACAGACATCCCCTCCATATGAGCCCAGCCTCAGAAAAGACCTTGTCTAACAAGTCCGTGTGAGTCAGGACATCATTGTGCCAGCCTGGTGCAGACAGTAGATGCCAGGCCTGCATACTGCAGATGAAGGCTGTCCAGTCTGTTTCTCCCACAGATGGACTGGGTATAAGGTATTCTGAGATAAGGTATTCTGATAAGGTATTCTGAGAACTAGAGATATAGCTTCAGGAGCTTACCATCTGAACCAGTGCCCTAAGGTCTTGGACCACACAGCACCTGGTAGATATAATTCCATACTGGTCTGCTGATCATATTGTGCTGTATGGGGACTAAGAGGGTATGGCCCAGCCAGCTTGAGAGCCCAGATGGGATTGTGTCACCCTGTGTCCCTCCAGAGGGTCTGGGGGGGCGGGGGGGGGGGTTCAGTGTTCATACACCCAGCCTTCCTCCTCCCCGCTTTGTCCTCGATCCTCTCACGCTTTTGTTCTGCTGAGTGATGCTTTCACTGCTCTGGCTGGGCTGGCTTTATTCCTCCTGTCCATTGTGGAAAAGACAGAACGGCTTGTCCACGGGACCCTGCCCTGTTCCTAGCCTCTCCTGCCAAAGCCTCCAGCCAGCAGCAGCAGGCCACTCAGTTGCCTTGGTCATTTTCTTTGACAGATTCAGTCCCAAGTTCAAGATCCCTGCAAGGTAGGATGCCCGCACTCGATGCCTTGACTCTGCGTGTGGCTTTGTTAGTGGGTGACATTTTTTCCTGTCTGTTCTTTTCTTCCTTTCTCGGTGGGTTGTAGTGTGGTGTGCTATCATTTCTGTCCCCTGCCTTTGTGTAGCCTGCCCTCGAGTCCTAGTCTTTGCTCTTTGTACCTCTCACGTGTTGAGTGCTCACCTCCACTCAACGCTGCCCTCACTGGCTGCTCTGGGAGGGAGGTGGAGACAGCAAAAGAACAAGAGGCAGCCTGCAGTGCAGGAATGGAGAGGGGTCAGGACGAGGTTCCCTGGGAAGGATGGTGCCAGCCCACTGGAAGGGAGACTGCAGAGAGCAGTGAGCATTGCTGGCATGCAGCAAGGGCTGTGGTCACCCCTGACTTTCATCTGCATCTCACAGTGTCACCAATACCTCACTTTTTTCCTGCTTCAACTTTACCCCCTCCTAGCTCCGTCCCCGAGCTTCTAATTCCCAGACACGTTTTGCTTTTTCCTGGGTTTCGATGGAAGAGCAGGCTAAAGATGGAGACGAGATAGAGGCCAGGAGGGAAGGGTGTATGGTATCTATAGAACAGATCATGAGAAGGGAACCTGGCTGTGGTGTCTGAGGCCACCCTTGACATCGGACATTTTCTGTGCTTGCACATGTGTGCAAACATGCACATGCCTGTTGACCCAGGTGAGTCACTTCTGAAGCCACAAGGCTTCAGTGCAATTTGGGGGGGGAGGGGTCATCCTGGGGGCAAGGGCTCCACTGCTGGCCTGGAGCCACACATCTAGCCCTCCAGGTGCCCTTTGGACATTCACTGCTCTGAAGGCTGTTATCTGTGATTAACTCTGCTCCCTTGCTCAGGAGAGGTAGTCGTACTTGCTAGGTGAGAACAAGGATCACCAATGATCACCGCCCTTTGCTGGCCTGCTTTTAATCCCTCCATTGTCTCCAACGAGATAGAACAGAAACACAGACCCTGTTCCTCTCCCTGCCCCCAGCTCTTCTACCCAAGGAGGGGAAGGAAAGATGTGGGGAAGGGGCTTATTTCCATTAACCTCAATCAGTGAGCTACAGGAACAAGTAGGAGGAGATTGTGTCATGTTGGAGCCAGTCCCACCTTCAGCAGAGCTTTACCTTAGGCTCTCTCAGTTACGTACATGTCACACACACACACACACACACACACACACACACACACACACACACACACCACCTTTGGCTTTGGTTTTCTGTGCTTGAGGAGGTGAGCGTTCCAGCTCTACCCTTCAGTGCTAGAAGTGTGGGTGGATGTGTGGAGACTTGACACTTCATCCTAATCACGGAGCACAGCTGCATGTGGCCTTTGTATACTCTGGCTCTGCGTGGGCTCCCCCAGGAACAGCAGAGTCCCGCTGGCTTAGCCTCTTCCTCCAGCAAGGCATAATTCGGGGCTTCTCAAGCTATTATGTAAATCCTGACTCTGTCTAGTTGATCTAGGACCATTTGGCATCTCGGCTTCCGTTTTCTGAGCCTGATTAAGTGGCTTCTTTTGTCCTGAGATCCTGTGTCCTGTCAGATCCCTGGGTCACAGGTATTTGCAACATCAGGAGTCTTATGTCAGGAGAAACTTCCTCCTGGCCTACACAGGGATTTAGTCAGACCTTCGCCTAGGTCAGCCAGTCCTATACTAGGACAGTAGGTTAATTAATACCAGATGCCACTGAATGAGCTGTTCTCTCTGGGGAAGCTCAGAATGTCCCCAAGGGCTGCTCTGGACCTGGAGGGAACTGCAGGGGAGGGGCTCCCTGCAGCTGAAAACTGCACCTTCTTTTTTTTCTTTTTTTTTTTTTTTTTTGCCTGAACTGTGGCTTGAACTCAGGGCCTGCCACTCTTGCTCAGCTTTTTTGCTGAAAGCTGACAACACCAATGGAGCCGTATTCCATTCAGTGTGGGATTGCGCTTTGCCAGCTCCTTTTGTTCCCTTTTTCTACCCCTCACCTCTTCCCTGCCTGCCTCCCCCCCCCCACCCCCCCAATCATTGTTCTGAGTGGCAAAGAGCCATTTAGTTAGTCAGGAGGGGGATGGGAGAAATAGATAGGAAAGAAGGTCATGGCTGCCAGCTTGCTGCTCTTGTCTGGTGCCTGAGCCCAGGCCAGAACCACAGCTAAAGGAAGGCTGCTCTGGCCTCAACCCTGGCTGCAGCCAGGGTTGCAGCCTACTCTGACCTAGAATTAATGACAACTCAAACCCTGGCCAAGGCTGGCTCTAGTCCCACATTTACAGGATGATGAGTAACAGTGGCTAGGTTGTTGAAAGTCGTGAGGCAACCAAAATGAAGAGTTGTTATTATTGTTGTTTTTTTCCTTTAGAAATAGTTCATTAAGACCACATTTGTATATAGGCTGCTCATAGATTTCTCCTGTGATGAAGCATGTCTTGTAAAAATTCTCCAAAGCATCTTCAAGCTGTAGGGTCCGTTCTTTATACGGAAATTGGAGGAGTCATTTTATTGCCCATTTGGAGCTGTTTAGTAGCCAGACAATAGTTAGCTCATCTTTGCTCTCTCTCCTGCCTCCTTCCAGAATAAGTGAGGGGCCTTTCCCCCCAGGGTCTCAAAACTTCACCATTTTAACACTCCTTTGCTGTTTTGAAGAGCCACCATCGTGGACTTGGGGCGTGAAGGGTCTGGCTGACAGCCTCTGCCCCTTAGGGCCTTCTGGGGTTGTGTATGCTGGGTGCACTCTTCGTGTCTTTGCCCACCAGGAAAGAATGCCACCCTCTTCAGCCGCCACACCAAGGCTATTGTGTGGGGCATGCAGACCCGGGCTGTGCAAGGCATGCTGGACTTTGACTACGTGTGCTCCCGAGATGAGCCCTCGGTGGCCGCCATGGTGTACCCCTTCACGTGAGTCACACTGAAGCAGGAGATGGCTGGCTGACAAGTAGCAGCCCATCTCCTTCCTCTGAGATAAAAGCTTGGGCTCACCTAGCAGAGCCTTTGTGGGGAATGGTCTTCTCATTCCAGAAATGGGGGCCATCTCTTGTCCTGGGGGATCTTTTCCCCTTAGGTACAAACTCTTAGGGCAGAGACCTTGAAGTTGCTCCCCTCAGTTCCCCTAACCCCAGGCTTGATGGACTGAGGGTGTCCTAACCTTTCCTCTCCTATCCCACAGAGGGGACCACAAGCAGAAGTTTTACTGGGGACACAAGGAGATCCTGATCCCTGTCTTCAAAAACATGGCAGATGCCATGAAGAAGCACCCAGAGGTAGATGTGCTGATCAACTTTGCCTCGCTCCGCTCTGCTTACGACAGTACCATTGAGACCATGAGTTACGCACAGGTCAGTTATTGGGCATGCTGGGTGTGGACGCAGGAAAAGCTGTTGAATGGTGTCTCAGCTACTTGGGGTGAAGCACGGCTTGGGAGTCAGCAGAGGCCAGTGTTCTTTGTGAACCTGATTGGAGACTTGTGTCCTTTTGAAGTCAGGAATGGCGGAGGGTAGGTCAGAGTAGGCAGGTGCTACTTTGCTTCTTTACCACCTCTTCCATCCCCATGGGATCCTCTCTATGCTAGCCATAGGGAGGAATGAATCAAAAGTACATTCTTGGGCTGGGAATGCCACTCAGCCGAGTGCCTACCTGCCAGGCACATACCCGTTTCTGGTTTTATCCCCAGCCCTGTCTCCTACCCCTTTCAAAAGTACTTAAGCTAAAATACTGATAACAAAAGGAGTAAATACATACTTCTTCTAAGTCTCATGTCCTGGAAATATAGTTGATAAACTTTGAATTTAGCTGTATCCATATGTGTTGCAAACCAGGGCCAGTGCCTTGTACTGCCACAGCCGGGAGCAAGGCTGGGAGCAAAGCAATGATGGAGACTGGACCCTGGAATTGGTTTCAGGGTACTAGGGGACCTGCTGCCTCACTCCAGCAACAGATCCATAGGGTCCCATGAACAGGGAGGGCTTTTTATTTATTATCAGACAGGATAGTACGTGCAGAAAGGTCTCTACATCCAAGAGACTACTTCAAAGGGACTACTAAAAAGAGATAAGGGTACCCGTTTGGGGGGAACAATCCTAGGACTGGAGACTTCCCATAAACAAGAGGGGAAAGTGATAAGTAAACAACAAATTTGCATAGGCCACCTAACTGCTCCAAGGTCCTGAGAAGCTGGGTAGGATTATCACTAGGTGGAAACTGGCCATGGTAATGCTCAGCGCAATAGGTCTTATTAGGGCCACCCTCAGCCTTCCCAGGGACAGAGAATGGCCTTCCAATTCTCTAAGGCCGGCCTTACGGCTCTGCATTTACGGGTTCCCACACATACGTTTTTATGGATTTGAACAAGTGGCTTTTTTGTTTGCTCTTGCTGGTACTGGGGCTTGAACTCAGGGCAAAAGAGCTCAGAGACAGTGCCCTGAGTTCAAGCCCCACGACTGACCCAAAAAAAAAAAAAAATGTGCTTTATAGTTGGATTCCAAGCTGGTTTATTTCAGTTCACAAATGGAGAATATAAAGTTGTTCTGATGTCTAGATGAGGTGAAAAAGAGAGCACATCTACTAAAAAAATGAGTTTCTCAGTGCCGAGTAGACACTGGTAAAACCTGGCCCATCAACTGTTTGTTTTTTTCCCAGTCCTGGGGCTTGAACTCAGGGCCTGAGCACTGTCCCTGGTTTCATTTTGCTCAAGACTAGCACTCTACCACTTGAGCCACAGCACCACGTCTGTCTTTTTCTATATTTGTGGTGCTGAGGACTCAAACTCAGGGCTTCATGTTTACGAGGCAAGCACTCCACCACTAGGCCATATTCCCAGCCCCCATCAACTGTTTTTGTAAATAAAGTTTTATTAACACAGAGTCACACTCTGCTTAACATATTGCTTATAGCTGCTTTCGTATTAGAAATCCCAGATACTACATGACCCACATGGTACTAAGGTTTGAAGTGACAGGTTTTTGCTTGCTGGGCAGGGGCTCCCCCACTGGAGCCCTTCCTCTAGCACTGTGAACTCAGATCTTGACCTTTTATAGATTCATGTTGGCCCCTGTGTCAGAGCCAAAGGAGACATGGGTCTTCGATCTTTGCTGCTTCCTTCTCTCTGGCGGCCTGTTCCTCCAGCCGCTCTCTGGGCTGCGTGTGGAAGCAGTTCATTTCTGTCATGCACTGGCCCGTCCTGTGTGGACATAGTCAGGACCCAGCGAGTACGTTGGAGAATGCTGCTTCATGAGCAGTGTCGAGGGCGGGTTAGGGATCAGGTAGAGCTGAAGTGTGTAGCGAGGTTTTTGAAACATTTGCTTGTGCCCTTGTACTGAGTAGCCAGTAGGGATAGATTTCAGTGTCAGCTGCCTCTCTTTTTAGGATGAGGTTAAAGCCATCAGGGTAAGAACCGAGGCCTGTGAGAAGAAGGCGATGCATACTGTTGAATGGGTTTTTGTTCTTGTTGCCTGGAAGGTGGGAGGTGGGCTGTGAACTGTGTGGCCCCCTTGCCTGTTTTTAGCAAAAGGTTTACAGGGTGTGGGGTAACTGTTAAAATCCCCTAGATCCGGACCATTGCCATCATCGCGGAAGGCATTCCTGAGGCTCTGACGCGGAAGCTGATTAAGAAGGCCGACCAGAAGGGAGTGACCATCATTGGGCCTGCCACGGTGAGTGTCTTCTGCAGAAGAAAGCCTTTCTTGCTCTTGACCATTCTCTTAAGGCTTAAGTTGGAAAGATAACAGGGGAACCTGTTGAGTCGATCTGTTTCCAGTAGATTTTCTCTGGGTGTTAAACCCAGGGCCCCATTCACAAAATCCTTGGTCACTGAGCTATACTCCAGGCCTACTTAATGGGTATGTGTGTTTGTGAACAATAAGAATCAAACCCAGGGCTTGCTTCATACTTGCTATCCAAGTACTTTCCCATACCCCACCTCATACCTTGTCTCTTACCCCCAGTAACTTTTGTTGTTAATGTTGTCTGGTAGTATTGAGATTTGAACTCAGGACCTTGTATTTGGTAGGCGTGTGCTCTACTGCTTGAGCCAAGTCTCTTAGTTTTTAAAGGCCCTCCCCCACATTCTACCTTTATAGTTTCCCAGAGACTAGTGGGAAATTGTTTTCAGTCTTTATCTTCATACAACCATAGTCTTTTGATTATTCCTTTTCTATAAATACCAGAGAAAAGGCTACTTCAAAAGGCTTATTTTGGCCCTAATATTACTCTGTGAATATTTTGTTTTTGTTTATTTTTACCTAATTGTTGCATCAAAAATTGGAACCTCACGGGGATCGGAATGTGGCTTAATGGTAGAGTGCTTGCCCAGCATGCATGAAGCCCTGGGTTTGATTCCTCAGTCCCACATAAGAGAAAAGGCTAGAAGTGGTGCTGTGGCTCAAGTGGTAGAGGGCGCTAGCCTTGAGCAAAAGAAGCTCAGGCCCTGAGTTCAAGCCCCAGGACTGGCAAAAAAAAAAAAAAAAAAAAATTGGAAACTCAGTTTCTAATTCCTCCTCTCATCCCACCCCCATTTCCCTCCAGTACTAGGGGTTGAGCCCAAGGCCTGTGAATGCTTGGCAAATGAGCTATATCAACCTAGTCCCAAAGCCAGGATTTTTTTTTGTTCTTCCCCCCAGTTTTGGGGCCTGGGACTCCGGGCCTGAGCTTTCTCAAGGCTAGCACTCTACCTCTTGAGCCACAGCACCACTTCCAGCCTTTTCTGTTTATGAAGTGCTGAAGAATCGAACCCAGAGCTTCATACATGCCAGGCATGCACTCTACCACTAAGCCACATTCCCAATCCCAAAGCCAGGATTTTTGCAAGGGACCTTTCATGTCAGAAGTAGGGTATGACTGTGTGCATTGAAGCCCGGCTGTGCGATGCTCCTTGATGAGTGCTATAGCACTATAACCCTGATCTGAATCTGCCCTTGTGAGACATCTCACTATAAGCCCAATACAGGGATGTCATTCTTTCTGCCATTTCCCCCCGCCCCCCCCCCAAGTCTGGCCAGAGGGACTAGGCAGGTAACATGGGGTTTGTGAGTTTTCCCATGTCCTGTGGTCCGTCGGGAGTAGTCCTCCCTGATTGCTGCTTCTCTCTCTACAGGTTGGGGGCATCAAGCCAGGATGCTTTAAGATTGGGAATACAGGAGGGATGTTGGACAACATTCTGGCCTCCAAGCTCTACCGCCCAGGCAGTGTGGCCTATGTTTCCCGTTCCGGAGGCATGTCCAATGAGCTCAACAATATCATCTCCAGGACCACAGATGGTGTCTACGAGGGTGTGGCCATTGGTGGAGACAGGTAATGAGCGTGGGGATCATGAGGGACCACCCACACTGAGAGTAATCCTCTGGGAGACAGCTCTGCTGGCTGCCACTGAGCTCCAGACCAATGGGGTTGTTAAGTTCATTCTGTGGGGGACTGCTTTTACCTCAGGGATGGCCGGAATGAGAGAGCAGCAGATAGAGGGAAATGTATATTTTTGTGTTGGTCATGGGGCTTAAACCAGGGCTTAGGGACACTGTCTCTGAGCTCTTTTGCTCAAGTCTAGCACTCTACTATGTTGAACCACAGAGTTAGTTCTGGTTTTCTGGTGGTTAATTGAAGACTCTCACACTGGGGCTGGGAAATGTGGCATAGTTGGTAGAGAGAGTGCTTGCCTAGCACACATGAAGCCTTAGGTTCAATTCTTCAGCACCACATATACAGAAAAGGCCAGAAGTGGTGCTATGGCTCAAGTGGTAGAGTGCTAGCCTTAAGCAAAAAGAAGCCAGGGACAGTGCCCTGAGTTCAAGCCCCAGGACTGGCAAAAAAAAAAGTTTCACAGACTTTCCTGCCCAAGCTAGCTTTAAACCTGGATCCTCAGATCTCAGCTTCCTGGGTAGCTAGGATTACAGGTGTGAGCCAACAGTGCCCAGCTGAAAAATTAAATTCTTTTTTTAATGCCAGTATTGGAGCGTGGGCTCAAGGCCTCTGGTTTTCACTTGAGCTTTCTCACTCTAAGCTGGCACTCGACCACTTGAGCCCCAAGCTCCACTTCTAGCTTTTTGGTGGTTAATTGGAGGTAGAAGTCTCATGGGCTTTTCTGCCTTGAGACTAGCTTCAAACCATGATGCTCAGATCTCAGCCTCCTGAGCAGGTAGGATTACAGGTGTGAGCCACCAATTCTCAGCTGGAAATCTGTCTTTAAAGGTGTTTGGTCTTTGAAGGTAATTCTGTTTGTCATCTGTGATCTGTGGTCATAGGGAGGCAGCAGAGTGCACTGGTTAGAAAGGCCAGTTCTGAAACCACAACGAAGGGTTCAAATCCCAGCTTCCCAATAGACTCATCTTAGTAGTTACTAAACTTCCCTTGCCCTCTGCTGTCCTTACATATCAGATGAGCAAAATAAACACCCTACCTCATGATATCCTTGGGAGAACTAAGCAACATATGTATGAAAGGATCAGCGCAGGGCCTGGCATTTAATAGGTGCTTAGTGACTATCAGTGGTAATTAATAATAGCATCCATTCTCTCTCTTTGTACTGGTTCTACAACTTGAACGTGACTGTCCTTCAGCTTTTTTGCTCAAGGCTAGCACTTATCCCCTGAGCCACAGCTCCACTTCCAGCCTTTTGATGGTTAATTGGAGATAAGAGTCTTATAGATTAGTCTGCCTCAGCTGGCTTTGAACCAGGATCCTCAGATCTCAGCCTTCTGAGTAGCTAGGACTATAGATAGTCCACTGGTGCTCAGCAATTTTTTTTTTTTTTTGATACTAGCTACCTCTTTGTCACCAAAAAAAAAAAAGAAAAGCCCAGTGTTCCTAATATGTACAACAACTCTTCCCCCGCACCAAAAGCCCTCCCCCCCCCCCCAGCTTGCCTTCTGACCCTCTGTCCTCCTGTTCTTCGCAGGTACCCTGGCTCCACATTCATGGATCATGTACTGCGTTACCAGGACACTCCTGGAGTCAAGATGATTGTGGTTCTTGGAGAGGTGAGTTGTTTTTTTTAAGTACAAGTTTTTAATTGTACAAGTAAGACATGATCTCAGTTTTTCTTTTTCTTTTTTTAAAGTAACAGTCTCTGGCAAATCACCCATGAGACTGGGATATAAGACTGTCACTGTTAAGTGTCCTGCAGGTACTTGGTGACGCAAGATGGTAGGACCACTAGATGGGCTGCTGGCCATGGTTTTTACCTGGTAAGCAGTGGATAGTCAGAGTCGAAAAGACATTTATGCTGGACACTGGTGACCCACGCCTATAAAATCCTAGCTACTGAGGAGGCTGAGATCTGAGGATTGCTGTTCGAATACAGCCCGTGTCGTAAAGTCTGTGAGATTTCTGTCTGCAATAAGCCAGAAATGGAGCTATGGCTCAAGTGGTATAGCACCAGCCTTGAGCTAAAAATCTTAAGAGACAGCACCTAGGCTTTGAGTTCAAGCCCCAGTACTAGCATACACAAAAGGCATTCATTTAAGGAGAATCCTATAGTCCATCCCTTGCTTGTCCTGAGCAGGCTCTGATCCTAAACCATCTTATACTCTGGATCAGAAAACCAAGAGACCAGTGGCGGTCCCTTTGGAATTCCTCTCTGCATCCGAGCTGAATCTTGCAGACAGAAGCTAAAGTATGCGTCACCCTGTTTTGTACTTGAGTTGTGTCTTGTAGGACATCTCGTGACTCTTGGCCCCTGTGTGATTTGGGGTCGTTTTTCCTACTGTGGGATTGGTCCTGGGACAGCAATGGATGACTTTGCTTTTTGTGTCATCCCTCTTTCCTCCTCAGATAGGGGGCACTGAGGAATATAAGATCTGCCGGGGCATCAAGGAGGGCCGCCTCACCAAGCCAGTGGTCTGCTGGTGCATTGGGACCTGTGCCACCATGTTCTCTTCTGAGGTAAGATGGGGACAGGGGACGATGGGTTGAGGTTAAACGAAAGTGAGGAGAGCCACGTGTCCTCAAAGTAATAAGCAGCTAGTTCTTGCAAGTGAATGTGCTTGGCTACTGTAAAGCCCAGAAAGAGCCCTGCTCTCAAGGAGTTATGTCTATTTGTAGGAGACAAACTCATCAATAGATTAAGGTTCAAAGTCCTGAGTTCCCCACCTTGTGGTTGCAGGTGTTAAAAAGGCCTCACTTGGGAAGGTAATACAAGAACAGGAGAAATTACAATGACAGGGAAGGTTATGGTGGTAGAGGGTGGAGAGGGAGATAGGATTGTTCTCAGTATATTAAGATGATACAGTGTGCCGTTGGGTAAGGTGTTGAATGCCTATAATATCAGCACTTGGGAGGGCTGGGGTAGGAAGGAGAATCACAAGTGTCAGGCTAGTCAGATCCACATAGTGACAGCCTATCTACAAGGAAGGGAGGCCAGGAGGGAGGGAGGGCGGGCAGGAAGGAAGGAAGAAAAACATATGTAGAAGTACCTGGTAGTACATAGGGATGGCCTATCTATAAGAAAAGAAAGGAAGGGCTGGGGATATAGCCTAGTGGCAAGAGTGCCTGCCTCGGATACACGAGGCCCTAGGTTCGATTCCCCAGCACCACATATACAGAAAACGGCCAGAGGGGGGAGGGAGGGGGGCATGAGGGACAAGGCAACAAACAGTACAAGAAATGTATCCAATGCCCAACGTATGACACTGTAACCTCTCTGTACGTCAGTTTGATAATAAAAATTTGAGAAAAAAAAAAAAAAGATTTTAAGTCAGGAAACAATAAAAAAAAAGAAAACGGCCAGAAGCGGCGCTGTGGCTCAAGTGGCGGAGTGCTAGCCTTGAGCGGGAAGAAGCCAGGGACAGTGCTCAGGCCCTGAGTCCAAGGCCCAGGACTGGCCAAAAAAAAAAAAAAAAAGAAAGAAAGAAAAGAAAGGAAGGAAGTATATGGCAGTACCTGGCCGCACAGACTAGGCATTCAGTACATTCTCTGAGCTTCTGCTGCCTGCTAAATTTATCAAGGGGCTGGGACTGTGGCTTAGTGGTAGAGTGCTTGGCCTAGCATGCATGAAGCCCTGAGTTCGATTTCTCAGCACCACATAAACAGAGAAAGCCAGAAGTGGCGCTGTGGTTCAAGTGCCAGGACTGGTGGAAAAAAATTAGACATAAAATGATGATTAAAAAACAAAACAAAACAGGGGGAGTGGGGAATGAGGGAGGAGGTACAAGTACAAACAGTACAAGAAATGCCAATGCCTAATGTATGAAACTATAACCTCTCTGTACATCACTTTGACAATAAATAAGAAAAAAAATTAAAAAAACAAAAAGGCAAAATTCATTTGTTAGCCAGTGTGTGTAGTGCTTTATATACAGAGAGAAAAAAAAACTTGGCTGTTAAGGCTTTCTGCAACGAGGACAACCTTAACGCATGAACCCTCACTTTTTTCTACCTGTAAGGCCTTGTCACACTATTCTTTGTTCTGCAAATGCTTTCCTTTCCTTACAGCTTGAGGGGCCTCATGGCCTCATGTTGGCTGTGCTTGCTTGCTTAGCTAGCAATCTATTACTTGAGCCATGCCTGCAGCCTACCTCCTTTCTTTTTTTTTTGTGGCTATCCTGGGCTTTGAACTGAGGGTCTGGGCGCTGTCCCTGAGCTTTTTTTGCTCAGGGTTAGAGCTCTACCACTTGAGCCACAGCTCTACTTTTGGCTTTTTGGTGGTTAATCGGAGATAGAAATCTCACAGACTTCCTATCTAGGCTGGCTCCGAATCTCATCCTCAAATCTCAGCCTCCTGAGTAGCTAGGATTAGAGTATGAGACACTGACACCTAGATTTGTTTTGTTTGCCAGTCCTGGGATTTGAACTCAGGTCTGGGCACTGTTCCTGAGCTCCTTTTGCTCAAGGCTAGCACTCTACTGTGTTTTGTGGGGGGGGGGGGGGTTGTGTTTTTTTTTTCCAGAGCCAGGGACCGAACCCGGGGCCTTGCGCTCACCAGGCAGGCGCTCTTCCACTGAGCCAGATCCCCAGCCCTAGCACTCTACTGTGGTACTAAGGAATCAAACCCAGGGCTAGGGCTTCATGCATGTTAGACAAGCACTACCCCGCTAAGCCACATTTGTAGCCCCTTTCCTGGTTATTTTTGAGATGGAATGTCATAGACTTTTCTGTCTTTTTGAACCTCAACCCACCCAAACCTCAGTCTCTTGGGAATAGCTAGGACTACTGGCATGAGTCACCGAGTACCTCACGTATTTTAGTATTTTAGTTAATGTTGAAGCCTTCTGTATGAAATCATAAGCATAGACGAGTGTGAGACAGCGCAGTGACTGCCCAGCTGACAGTTGACTGAATTCTTGAGCCAAGCACAGCTTCTCCGCAGAGAAGAGCAATACAAATGTTCACAAGCTGCAGGCAATGCTTTGGGGAACTGGGGGTGGGAACCTTGTTAAGGGGGAGTTTTTCACAGATGTGCCACCTGCAAGGTACCCCCAAAACTCCTGTTTAATTTCCTGCAACCCCAGAGTTGGTGTATAGACTTTTCTTCTTCCTACCCATCCACCCAGGCAGATGAAGTTAGACAAAAGCAAGCTTTGGGAACCTACACTTCTGAGACCCATGTTGTCTTTTCAAGCAGTTTCCTGTCTAACCTTTCAATACTCAAGGCTCCCTTTGTTCAGTTTAATACCCCGGAGTATAGACTGAGGCCAGGTTGCCTGGGTTTGAATGCTGCCATGTATTTGTTTCCCTGAGTCACTTTGGGCAAGTACTTTACCCCCCCTCTGGACTTCTGTTTCCTTTTTTGGTGGACATGATCATGGCTACTAGAAAATAAAATGAGCAGAGCTCTTAGAAAGTGGTTGGATGGTAGTTAAATGTCACCCACACAAAACAAAACACAAAAATAAAACCCCTCCTTAAGTCAGGGCTTGGAACCAGATGTGTTCTTTGGTGAATTCATTTTCCCCCAGTGCTTGATTCAAGATAATGGATGCTTAGCTTCCTTGTTGGGCTTTCTCTTCCCTTTAACTGTGTTTTGTATTCCATTGGATTTATGGCTTACTTCTTCCTGTGCATGCTCAGACAGGAGAGCCAGTTGCCAGTCAGCTCCCTAGATGATTTGTTGCAATGAAGGTGGATGTAGGCTTTGTGATCTAAAATCTTTAAAGAAGTCGGAAGTTTGTATTTTTACATGAGCTCTTTTGATTAAAAACAAACCAACATCGGTGGTCATGCCAATAATCCTAGCTACTCAGAAAGCTGAGATCTGAGGATACCCTGTTGACAGGAGTGAGGGAGGGAGGAGATAGCAAACAAATGTGAAAGACTTGTCTCCAATTAGCCAGCAAAAAGCTGGAAATGGAGCAGTGGTTCAGGTGATAGAGTGTCACCTTTTAAGTGAAAAGCCAAGCAAGAATACAAGGTTGTGTGTTCAAGCCCCAGAACTGGCACATACACATACAAAATAATTGGTGAATACACACACACACACACACACACAATTGGTGCTTTTGTTATTGTTGGTGGTTGTTATGGGGCTTGAAGTTGGAGCCTGAGCACTGTCCCTGAGCTCTTTTGCTCAAGGCTAGGACTCTACCACTTCAAGGCACAGCTTCATTTCCTATATATATATATATATATATTTTTTTTTTTTTTTTGGCCAGTCCTGGGTCTTGGACTCAGGGCCTGAGCACTGTCCCTGGCTTCTTCCCGCTCAAGGCTAGCACTCTGCCACTTGAGCCCCAGTGCCACTTCTGGCCGTTTTCTGTATATGTGGTGCTGGGGAATCGAACCTAGGGCCTCATGTATCCGAGGCAGGCACTCTTGCCCACTAGGCTATATCCCCAGCCCTCATTTCCTATTTTTTGGTGGTTAATTGGAGACAAGAGTCCCATGGACTTTCCTGCTCAGACTGGCTTTGAACTGTGATCCTCAGATCTCAGCCTTTTGAGTAGCTAGAATTTCAGGTGTGAGCCAGAAAGCATCCAGCTAATTGGTGTATATTTTATAAAAATAGAGTGCAGGGCTGGGAATGTGGCCTAGTGGTAGAGTGCTTGCATAGCTTGCATGACGCCCTGGGTTCAATTCCTCAGTGCCACATAAACAGAAAAGGCCAGAAGTGGCGCTGTGGCTCAAGAGGTAGAGTGCTAGCCTGAGCAAAAGAAGCTCAGGGACAGTGCCCAGGCCCTGAGTTCAAGTCCCAGGACTGGCACCAAAACAAAGAAAAGAAGGGGGCTCTGGAGTTGTGCTTGCGGGGCTTTGTGTCCTGGTTTCAGTGCATGTTAGCTGTGTGACCTCAAATAAGCTCCTGGACTTCTGTGCTTTCGTTTCATCTATGAGAATTACCATCCTACCTATTGAGCAAGCCAAAAGCTTGAATGAGCTGATCTGATTCATGTTTAACATGGGTTGGCCTGTGATCATTGTTGTTGGTATTTTTTCTCTTTTGCCTTGCTCTCTCCCTCCCTCCTTCCTTCTCTGCCAATATTGGGGCTTGAATGCATGGCTTCTGCTCTCACTTGGATTTTTTGCTAAGGCTTGAGCCACACCTCCACTTCTGGCTTTTTGCTGATCAGATGGAGATAAAAGTTGCTGATTTGTCTGTCCAGGCTGGCTTTGAACCACGATTCTCAGATCTCAGTTTCCTTGGTAGCCCGGACTAAGTGTAAACCACCAATGCCTGGCCAGGATCCTTTGGTTTTCCTCTCTGGGGGGCTTCACAAGCCCAATTAAACCTATTTGTCTTTTGCTTTCCAGGTCCAGTTTGGTCATGCTGGAGCTTGTGCCAACCAGGCTTCTGAAACTGCAGTAGCCAAGAATCAGGCTTTGAAGGAAGCAGGGGGTTTGTGCCCCGGAGCTTTGATGAGCTTGGAGAAATCATCCAGTAAGTGGACACTGAGGTAGCGGCTGGTCTTTTCTTCCCTCCCTAGCCCCTCCTGACAGCAGCGCCTCCCACTCAGGTGTCCAGGTGTTCCTGGTCCCTCTTGGGCGTTGAGTGCGACTTCCCACTTGGATCAGAATCGTCCTTCTCTTTGGCTTTCATTTTGTTTTAATTTGGTTGTAAAAGCAACAGGTCCAAGCTGTTCCAGTTGGTATTAAAATCTGTTCTGTTTCTGAGCCTGCATACTTGGCTGAGAGTTGGGGACTATAAATGAGAGATGACCGTGGGAGTACAGTATTTAGAAAGTATGACCCAATTGATGGAATTACTGGATATCCTATTGGTCTTCCTCCTGGACCTGCCAGGTCTATTTCACTCTTTGGTCTCCAGATTCAGCTTTCCATAAGCCCTGTTCTGAGCAAGAGGACATGAAGGGGTGGGGAGTGAGGATCATCTTGCCCAGACTTGGTTTTCATTTAATTTGGGGGATCTTAACTGATACGCATGAGTCACTGGCTGCGAAAGTCTAAAGTGTTTGTGTCAGATGGAGGAGTCCAGCATAAAACCCAACCTGTTTCTCCCCTGCCTCGCAGGTCTGTATACGAAGATCTTGTGACCAAAGGAGTGATTGTACCCGCCCAGGAGGTGCCACCCCAACGGTGCCCATGGACTACTCCTGGGCCAGGGTAGGTACCTTGGGTGCCTCCTTAGTGGTGTGAGGGAGGCTTGGAGGGTTAAAGTGGTGGATTTTTTTTTTGTTCCATATGAGGTTTTGGTATTTGCTTTGAGTAGTTTAGTCGTGCAACAACAGTAGTTGGAAACATATTTTGTGCCAGACATGATTCTGGGTGCTGTAGTATAGCAAGAGCATATTAGGAAATACATCATCCTTTCTGAGCACACATTCTTTTTTTTTTTTTCACATGTCACATTTGCACCCAGATTTAGAAAAATCCAGAATGAATAAATTTACTATGATATCTTTAAATTGTACAGTCACGTATACATTTTAAATCTATTTTTTTCTGTTTGAGATTTTTTTTAATTATCAAACTGAATTACAGAGAGGTTACAGTTTCATACATTAGGCATTGGATATATTTCTTGTACTGTTTGTTACCTCGTCCCTCATTCCCCCCCCTCCCCGCAAAGTGGTGGATTTTTAGCTGTTTAGGCTTGAATTCCTGGGAACCAAGCCATCTCCCCCCAACTAGTTAGAACAATGGTATAGTCACCTCTTAGGTTTCTGGGAGGACATCAAGAGAAAGCTCAGCGTTTAACTTTTGGATTCCATTCGTTGTAGCTTGTGCTCATGAGGTGGTCTGTACTGCCGATGGGTAAAACAAGTTCAGGCCTTGAGAGGGCCCAGGGGTCAGGCTGGGAGTAGAGCTCATTGGTAGAGGCCCACCTTGGCACCCGCCAGACCCTGGGTTTTCTACCACCAGCACCACACACATAAAGAAATGGCAGGGGCAAGTCTATCTCACAGGCTGTCACTTGACTTGGAAACAGAGGAAGTTGAGGACAGATAATGTCCCTTTGGAGTTTTGTACTCAGTAAGGAAGGGATTTCATGAGTGAAAGAGTCCACTCTGCCTGCTTGTCTGTGTGGGCTGGCTTTTCCCTATAATCCTTAGACATGAACCTCTTGAATAATTAGCATGTATGAGCCACCAGTGCACTACTGAAATGCTAACTTTTTGTTATTGTTGTTGTTGTTGCTTTGGGGGCTTGAATTTGGAGCCTGGGCACTGTCCCTTAGCTCTTTTGTTCAAGGCTAGCGTTCTACCACTTTGAGCCACAGTTCCACTTCCAGTTTTCTGGTGGTTAATTGGAGACAAGACTCACAGACTTTCTCTTGCCTGAACTGACTTTGAACCACAATCCTTAGATCTCAGCCTCCTGAGTAGCTAGGATGACAGGTGTGAGCCACCAGTGCCTGGCAATGCTAACGTTTTTTCTTTCTTTCTTTATTTTTTTTGCCAGTCCTGGGGCTTGAACTCAGGGCCCGAGCACTGCCCTTGGCTTTTTTTTTTTTTTTTTTTTCTCAAGGCTAGCGCTCTACCACTTGAACCAGAGTGCCCTATCTGGCTTTTTCTATATGTGTGGTGCTGAGGAATGGAACCTAGGGCTTCATGTATATGAGGCAAGAACTCTACCACTAGGCCATACTCCCAGCCTGATGCTAACATTTTCTGATATACAAAGACCCAATAACCCATTAGTAAAATGAATTGGAAATGGCCTTTCAACAAGAATATGTTCAACCTCACTTAAATTAAAACTGTGATCAACAGTAATGGAATGATTTGATCACCTGGTGTTTTGTATAAGTACAAAGAAAGTGGTGCATATATCCATTGTTGGTGGGAGTAGAAATTGACCCACTCTTTCTGAAAGGCACTTGAGTAACAATAATATTAGTGCAGTTTAAAAGTGCAGATACCTTAGGGCCCAGAAATTCCATATTTAGAATGCTAGTACTGAGAAATGCCTGCATAGAACTCACAAAGGAATGTGTCCTAGTGCCTTTTTTAGTTGGTACTTATTAGTGGAAATTTATCAGTGAACTGTAGTATTATGATATACCAGATACAATTAGCTCAGTGTATGTACTGACACTAATAAAATTCACATTCATTTAGTAGAAGGCACATTATGAAATTGACAGTATATTTATCATGACTATGAAAAATACACATGCACAGCAAATTATATATTGTCCATATGCATGCAAAGTGGTAAAGCGATAGCCTTGAGCAAAAATGCTCAGGGACAGCACCCAGGCCCTGAGTTCAAGCACCATGACTGACATAAATAAATATAAATAAAAGATCCAGGAAGAGAGCCACTATAAATTCACACCAAGGCAAAAGACCAATATTGGAGTAGAGGTGGAGGGATCTGTAACTGTTCCATCTGTTCTGCTGTAAAATTTTTTTAAAAAAGAGAACGTCAACCAGGCATGGCGGTTCATATCTGTAATTACAGCACTTGGAAGGCTGAGACAAGAGGATGGGGAATCCTGGCTCAAAATAAAGGAGAATAAGGAGAGGTTGTGGAGGCATGGCTCCAATGGTAGAGAGCCACTAGCCTTGAGCAAAAGCACTCAGGGACAGTGCCCAAGCCCTGAGTTCAAACCCTATGGCCAACGAAAGAAGGAAGGAAAGAAAGAAGAGTTTTCTGAGGGCTAATTGAAGAAATAAAGTTGGATGGAAGTGTGCCCCTAGTCTGGAAATTTCCCAGCTGTGTCTGAATGCTTTAGCGAATTCCCTTTGGAGTCCTTCCGTTTCTCAGTACTAACAGTGGCTGGTTACCTAGTGTCTCATTTCCTCTGCCAATTCTGCTTTGTGAAGTTCAGGAGCCAGTGCTCAGTTGAAGGACTGAAAATACAGCTACTGCTGATTAGGTACTATGTGCATGGGGCTTTTCTGTTTTTGATGTCTTAAACAGTCTAATTGATGATCTTCTGAGGAATTTTGGAATGGCTGCTTGGCCATCAGAATGGCCAAGACACTGGTTGTAACAACAGCTGTCCTGAAAAAGCCTATGATGGCTATCATTCCTGTGTCTTCTTGTTTGCTTAGGAGCTGGGTTTGATCCGAAAACCTGCCTCATTTATGACCAGCATCTGTGACGAGCGAGGACAGGAGCTGATCTATGCAGGCATGCCCATCACCGAAGTCTTCAAGGAAGAGATGGGCATCGGCGGGGTGCTGGGCCTCCTCTGGTTCCAGAGAAGGTAAGCGTGATGGGCAGAGTTAATGCCCTTCCCAGACAAAGGAATAGGATGGGCAGGCGAAAGGATTGTGTCCAGCATCATCTTATAGGTAGAGGCTAACAGAAAGGCCATAGGAAAGCTATTTCTGGTTCTTTTGAGAATAGAAAGGCCAGTTTAAACCAAAAGAAAAGAAATGGCCAATCCTAGCTACTCAGGAGTTTGAGCTCTAAGGATTACAGGTGTGGTCAATTGGGGCCCAGCTCTGGGGCTATTTTTAAGCTCCCAGAACTGTTCAGATACCCCTCAGTCCAGAAGGAGAGAGAGAGAGAGAGAGAGAGAGAGAGAGAGAGAGAGAGTTGGGTTTTAAACCTAAGGCATCATGCTCTTCTCAGCTCTCATGGTTTGCACTCTACTATTTGATCCATGCCTCCACTTCTGGATTTTTGCTGGTTAATTGGAGATAAAAAAAAGTTTGCTAAATTAGCCAGGCACCTGTGGCTCACACCTAGCTAGCTACTCAGGAGGCTGAGATATGAGACTCCGTTTGAAGCCATCCCAAGCAAAACAATCTCTGAGACTTTTATTATCTGAAAGGGGAGCAGTGGCCCAAGTGGTAGAGTGCCAGCCTTGAATGAAAAGTGAAGTGAGAGCATGAGGCCCTGAGTTCAAGTGCCAGTACTGGTACCAAAGGGGGGGGAAAAAAAACCTAGCATTTCTGCCCAAGCTGGCTCTGAACTGTGATCCTTAGATCTCAGCCTCCGATTGCATGTGAGAGTAACCAGTGCCTGGCCCATGCTTGTTCTTGATCTTTAGTGGGGAGATTGAATGCTGTGCAGGAAGCTCAGGCCAGGAACCTCCCGAAAACTGCTACTTAACGCAGAGACGGTTTTTTGCTTTTTATTTATTTAGGTCATTTGTGAGGCTTAAACTCAGGGTCTGGGCACTGTCCCTGAGCTCTTTTGCTCATAGTGCTCTAACACTTTGAGCCACAGCACCACTTTCAGTTTTCTGGGCATTTATTGGACGCTGTTTTGTTTTGTTTTGTTGCCAGTCCTGGGCCTTGGACTCAGGGCCTGAGCACTGCCCCTGGCACTGCTCAAGATTAGCACTCTGCTACTTGAGCCACAGAAGCCACTTCTGGCCATTTTCTATATATGTGGTACTGGGGAATCGAACCCAGGGCTTCATGTATACGAGGCAAGCACTCTTGCCACTAGGCATATTCAGAACCCCTGGGAGGCTAAGATTTGGAGGATTAGGATTCAAGATCAAGCCGGGGCAGAAAAGTCTAGAAGCTGCCTTCTCAACTGATATTCAGGCATGGTGGCACTCACCTATCATTCTAGCTATGCTGGGAAGTCTGAAATAGGTGGATCAAGGTCCAGGCACATACCTGAGCATGAAGTGAAACCTGTCTCACAAATAAGCAGCTTGAAAATGAGTTGGAGGCATATCTTAGTAGAACACCTGCTTAGCATGCAAGAGGCCCAAAGTTCAAACCCCAGTACTTTAAACAAAACAAAAAGACAATAACAGAATTAAGGCGACTCAAGAACCAAGAAACGTTGCCCGGAGTTGACCATAGTATGAGATGTGGAATGAGAGGTGGCTGCTCTTCTTGAATTTAAGTGGCTGACTGGAAAATGGAAGTAGGGACATGGCATTGTCACTGTGGTTCCTCACCTCTGTTGTACCTCTCTTCTCCCTTCACCTTTATACACCATCTTCCAGGTTGCCTAAGTACTCTTGCCAGTTCATTGAGATGTGCCTAATGGTGACGGCTGATCATGGCCCAGCTGTCTCTGGTGCCCACAACACCATCATCTGTGCTCGGGCTGGGAAAGACCTGGTCTCCAGCCTCACCTCGGGGCTGCTCACTATTGTAAGTCCCCCTGTCCTGGGAGCTGGGCTTAGCTATCACAGGAAGAAGACCTGGAGTGCAAAACCCCAAGGCTGGGGCAGTTTGGAGCATTCTAGATTGGTTTGTAAAGTGAAGAAATGATGGCAGCTCAGGGCAGTGTCTTCTTGTTTTTTTTTCAGGGGGATCGGTTTGGGGGTGCCTTGGATGCAGCTGCCAAGATGTTCAGTAAGGCCTTTGACAGTGGCATTATCCCCATGGAATTTGTGAACAAGATGAAGAAGGAAGGAAAACTGATCATGGGCATTGGCCACCGAGTAAAATCCGTAAGTTGTTGCTGTCCTAAAGATGGAGCGAGTGTATAGGCTCCGTGGTAATGGAAGATTGTCAGTTTAGTTAGAAACGCCCAAGCTTTTGACTCCCAGTGGGCAGAGCGGTGTACCTGGTAACAGATAGTCTTTCTCATGTCATAATACAGATTGTCCCTAAGTGGCTTTTGAGTCCTTCGATAGTATATGAAAACGCACTAAAAACTCCGTAAATAAGAAGGGTGCCAGTGATCCACCTATCATCCTAGCTACTCAGGAGGCTGAGATCCAGAGGACAGTTTCAAAGCCAGCCTGGGCAGAAAAAATTAGCAATAAGCAAAATAACAGGGCTAGAGTAATGGCTTAAATAGTGGAACACCAGCCTAGCGAGCTTGAGGCCCTGAGTTCAAACCCCAGAACTGCAAATAACACCAACATTAACACTGGCAAATGTACAAGGTTATGATGAGGAGCACATGTCAGTCTCATTAAATGATGCCACAGTAATAAGCATCTCCACACTTGTCAATGGCTTACAACAGCAATAATCAGCACTGGTGTTGCAGGTGTGGGTCTCTTAAAAACAAACGGTTCATGCATGACAGGACTGTGTTTTGGGTTTTTGTTGTTGTTGTTCCCTCTTGAGATTTTAGGGATAATTGCCCCCTCCCAACACGTGCTTGCTTAGTGTAGAACTTGGTCAAAGTTTGAGCAGTCACAGAGGTGGTAGGCACAGGCTGGTGGCTAGAAGATGAGGCTTCGGGTTGGAGAGTAGATTCAGTCCAACCCTTCTGCTTCACACTACAGACAATGGTTAACTTACTGCACAGCTCAGTTCTTTGTAATGTAAAAGAAAATCCTTACAGAGGTTGTTTTGAGACGGGATGACTCCAAAACCCCTGGCTCCCATAGCAGTGTCATTATTGGTGCCACCTGGAATTAGACATGTGGATGGGTTCCTGCGTTGTCCTCAGGATAGGATGGGTGCAGCTTTGTTCACTTGTTTCACCGAGTACAAAGTCTGTGCCTTAGTGGCAATATTAAACAAGTGCCTCTGTAACTCTGAGTCTATTTCCAGATAAACAATCCAGACATGCGAGTACAGATCCTGAAAGACTATGTCAAACAGCATTTCCCTGCCACTCCACTGCTTGATTATGCCCTAGAAGTAGAGAAGATCACCACTTCTAAGGTAACGAACCATTCCTGAGCTTATTTTAGAGTGAATTTATCTGTGTCTTACTTCTTTTTTTTTTTTTTTTTTGGCCAGTCCTGGGGCTTGGACTCAGGGCCTGAGCACTGTCCCTGGCTTCTTTTTGCTCAAGGCTAGCACTCTGCCACTTGAGCCACAGTGCCCCTTCTGGCCATTTTCTGTATATGTGGTGCTGGGGAATTGAACCCAGGGCCTCATGTATATGAGGCAGGCACTCTTGCCACTAGGCCATATCCCCAGCCCCTGTCTTACTTCTTTTTTTGGTGTGATAAATAGTATATCGTATGTTTGTTCAGAAGTGCTTAATTTTTGTTAGTATACATTAGCCACACAAAGAGAATTGTACTGTAACATTTCTACTCAGTTATACAGTATATTCCAATCAGTTTGGCCCTCTATCCCGCTCCTTTACCCATTTCCTTCCTTCCTATAACTATCGGCAGGTTTCCTTGTTCAGTTTTCATACACAGACCATCAGCTTGGGCCGTATTTATCTTCCTTCCCCCTCTTTGTTGGCCCAACCCTTTCTTCCTAGTCTCTCCCTAACAGAGCCTGTTTCCTCTTTCCTTCTCTTACCCATTAACCACAGTATTCTTAGACTTAGTTTTTTTGTTTGTTTTTTGATTTTTGGTCAGTTATGGGGCTTGAACTCAGGGCCTTGGGCCCTGTCCCTGAGCTTTCTTCACTCAAGGCTAGCATTCTATCAGCTTGAACCACCACATCACTTCTGGTTTTCTGGTGGTTAACTGGAGGTTTGAGTCTCACAGATTTTCCTGCCCCAGCTGGCATTAAGCTGCAATTCTCAGGTCTCAGCCTCCTTAGTAGCTAGGACTACAGGCATGAGCCACTGTGCCCAGCTCTCTTTGAGATTCTTTATATGCTATTTCCATATATAGCTGCAATATATTTCAAAGTCACCGTTTGGGGGTGAACTTCTTAGGTGACTTAACAGCCAATTCGGTTATACAGCTAAACTTATACCGAATGGTCTGGAAATTTTTATTTTCTATTGCATAGCTAAATTGAATAGACATGTACTAAATGTCTACTAGATATGAAGCATTCGCTACATGCTGGGAGTTCACCTAAAACACAGTGTCAACCCAATGGAAAGTTTTTAAGTGGGATCAAAATTCATAGTGATTGGCCAAGAATGGCGGGATGTTGCTATAATTCTTGGGAGGAAGAGGCAGGAGGATCAAGAATTACAGGCCATCTAGGCTGGTGGCTCACCCTTGTAATCCTAGATACTCGGGAGGCTCAGATTTGAGGATTTCAGTTCAAAGCCAGCCTGGGCATGAAAATCTGTGACATTCTTATCTCCAATTAACTACCTAAAAAGCTGGAAATGGAGCTTTGGCTCAAGTGGTAGCCTGGAGCAAAAAAGCTCAGGAGTACCCAGGCCCTGGGTTCAAGCCCCAGGACTGGCACCAAAAAATAAGGGAGGAAGGGATCATGTTAGTGAGCTTTATCTGACTGCAACAAAATACTTAACATCAACTTAAAGGAAGTGGAATTAATTTCTTCACCAGTTCAGAGGTACATCCTGACAGGATAGAATAGCAGAGAGAGCTTTATCCCATCTAGATCCCCAGCCTCTGAATCGTGCTGCCAAAATGTGAATAGGCCCTCTATCTGCAGATGTAGTCCTTTCTGGAAGTGTCCTTGAAGACACACCAAAAGGTGTGCCTTAGCCTCTTTTCCTAGGTGCCCTCAATCTATTCAAACTGATCATCAGAATTCATCACCATGGTAGCAGTGAAGGTGGAAGACTTAGAAGAGAGAGAGAGAAGGTGACAGATGTTTTGATTTTTGCCTGTTTGTTTTCCCTTCCCAGAAGCCGAATCTTATTCTAAATGTAGATGGCTTCATCGGTGTTGCCTTTGTGGACATGCTTCGCAACTGTGGGTCCTTTACTCGGTGAGCATTGCGGCCATTCTCTTCATCAGCTGTCTCCTCTCAGCTTTTAAGAGTAGTGTGTGTTTATTGTAGAGGATTTGGAAAAGAAGAAACTAAAAGTCGCCTCAAATCCTACTACCCTAGCACCTCTTTTTTCCTTTTCTTTTATTAAGCATATATTAATCAGACAATGCACATGCATATGATGTACTTTGATCAAATCCATCCCTTCCCCTTTTTCTTATTTCCATTTTGAAATCAGCGTGCTTAAGCTCCCTAGGCAGCGTTAGTAGCAATTGCTGGGAAGGAGTGCTTGTGAGCTGTATTAAAACTATACATTGTGTGTTGCAGGGAGGAAGCCGATGAATATATTGACATTGGAGCCCTCAATGGTATCTTTGTGCTGGGAAGAAGTATGGGCTTCATTGGTGAGTTGGCTGTTATTGTTTTTAAGGATTCGTTGTTTCCCTCTTTTCTTTGCTTATTTTTTTGTGCCAGAACACCAGGCTTGAACACCAAGCCTGGATACTGTCTTTGATTTTTTGTTAAAGGCTGGCGGTCTCCACTTCCTGTTCTTTTTTGAAAACCCCCATAGTAATGCGACAACTGATCATGTTGAGAATTTTTACAAGGTGTCACAAAGTCTCATGGACTTTTCTGCCCTGGCTGGCTTCGAACTCTGTTCCTCAGATCTTAGCTTCCTGAGTAGTTAGGATTACAGGCGTGAGCCATTAACGCCTGGCCTTTGAATTCTTCTATTTATTTATTGGTTGATCCTGGGCCTTGAACTCAGGGCCTGTGGAACTGTCTTTGAGCCTTTTCACTCAAGGCTAGTGCTCTACCACTTTGTTTTTTGTTTGTTTGTTTGTTTGTTTTTGTTTTTTTTTAACTCGATTTTGCTTTATTTATTTATTTATTGCCGGTCCTGGGCCTTGGACTCGGCCTGAGCACTGTCCCTGGCTTCTTTTTGCTCAAGGCTAGCACCCTGCCACTTGAGCTACAGCGCCACTTCTGGCCATTTTCTATATATGTGGTGCTGGGGAAATGAACCCAGGGCTTCATGTATGGGAGGCAAGCACTCTTGCCACTAGGCCATATTCCCAGCCCTGCTCTACCACTTTGAGCCACAGCACTGCTTCTGGTTTTCTGGTGGTTAATTGGAAATAAGTCTCATGGACTTTCCTGCTTGGGCTGGCTTTGAACCGCCATCATCAGATCTTGGCCTCCTGCATAACTAGGATTACAAGCATGAGCCACCAGTGCCCAGCGTCAGATTTTTATATCAGAAAGACTTCCCTTCTTCATCCTCTGCCCCTCGCCCTTAATGAAAAGATGTCTCTGTTTTATTCTAGGACATTACCTTGATCAGAAGAGCTGAAACAAGGGCTTTATCGTCATCCATGGGATGATATTTCTTATGTTCTTCCGGAACACATGAGCATGTAATGAAGCCAGGAAGCCTACTGCAGTAAAGAGAAGACAAGAACTCCTCGAGAAATAGCATACACATTATGGAGCCTACTATAGGATGGGTTAGGAACATAAACTGCCATTGGTGTGGGACACCAAAGACCAACACCCACAGGCTAACATTCATTCAAAGCTTAGTATTGTTTTATAAGCATAGAAATAAAACCAAGCCAATACTTGTGACATTCGCTCTGCTACCTGCTGTATTTATTACATGGACGCCTCTTAAGCACGGTCAGAATAGTGGTCTTCTTTGTAGGGTGTTACGATGTTTTCTTTTTACTACTTGTTGAACTTTTTTTCTCCCTTGGAGGAAGGGAATGAAACTTTTAAGGTCTTAATTACTCCCTATGTCTACTTCTCTGAATGTCTTATTTTTTGCTTCCCTTTCTTCCTCCTCAGACAACATGAAGAACATTGTATTAATCTGATTTGTAAGAATTTTTTTTTGGTAAGGTGTATGTCAAGGGTTTGTTTAGGATCCCACTGGAATGTTCTGTGTTACAGATTAAAGTCTGGCTGTGTCAGGGGGTGGGACCATTGCATCCTTAGCCATCGTCACAAATATGTGGAGTAGTAATTTAAAATGTAAAGTTGTAACATAGCTGTGTTTTAGATGTAAGCGTAAAGCAAAAAGCTGTGAAATGTCTTGTGTCTTATGTTCTCTCTGTATTTATACAGCTGACGTGACTTGTCTGTTACTGAAGTGTGGGATCAAAAGACTCATCTCCACCTCTTTTGCATCTGTAACCCACAAAGATTCTAGGCAGCTGCCACCTCAGTCTCTTCTGTATTATCATGTTTGGTTTAAATAAACTAGTAACAAGGAAGGCATACTGCTGTCTCTATACCCATTCTTCTGTATTCTTTGTATGGGGGGGGGGGGGCTGCACACTTATGCTTGTGCACAGATGTTGGGGCTTGAACTTCTGAGCCACTATCCCTGAGCTTTTTTGTTCAAGGCTAGTAGTGCTTTACCACTTGAGCCATGGCTGCATTTCAGACTTTTCTGATGATTAATTGGAGACAATCCTGCCTGGGCTGGCTTTGAGTTGTGATCTTCAAATTCAACCTCCTGAGGCTGGGAATATGGCCTAGTGGTAAAGTGCTCACCTCAGATACATGAAGCCTTGGGTCCTCAGCACCACATATATAGAAAAAGCCGGAAGTGGCGCTGTGGTTCAAGTGGTAGTTGTTATCCTTGAGCAAAAAGCCAGGGACGGTGCTCAGGCCCTGAGTTCAAGCCCCAGGATTGGCAAAAACAAAACAAATTCAGCCTCCTGAATAGAAGCCATCAATGTCCCATTTATACTTTATAATGGTTTCAGTTCATGTAGGTTTGTTTGTTTTTTATGCTCATCTACTTATTGTAAAGCAAAACAGAATTAAAGCCAGGTACCAGTGGCTCATGTCTGTAATCCTACTCAGGAGGCTGAGATTCTTATTTCCAACTGATTGCCAAAAAAGCAAAAAGACATGGAAGTGGAGCTCTAGTGGTAGCATGTCAGCCTTGAGTGAAAAAGCTAAGGGACAGTGCCCAGGCCTTGAGTGCAAGCCCCAATACTGGCACCAAAATGAAAAAATATAACGGCTTCAAAAAGATGGAAATCCCACATCTATATCCTTCCTTTCTCAATGTATAATTAATTAAAGCTCTACTCAGAAATCCAAGCTGAAAGCAGCTCCAGTCACTGGGCAAGTTCTACATTCCATTGATTTACCCTTGAACTCTACTGATTCAAGTCTGTCTGGTCTGCTAACTACTGTTTTTATTTCTCCATTTGCCCTGGTACAATCAATCCATTCTCCACAGAATCCAGTGATACAAAAACAAGCTGAGCTAGGTGGTGGTGGCTTGTGCCTGCTGTAATCCTAGCTACTCAGGAGGCTGAGGTTCTTGTTTCTTAGCCAGCCCAAGCAGTAAACCACTTATCTCCAGTAAACCACTCAGAAAAAGCCAGACATGACACTAGCTTACATGGTAAAGTGCTTGCTGTGGACACAAAAAGGCTCTGGGACAGCGCCCAGGGCCTGAGTTCAAGCCCAGGACTAGAAAGAAGAAGAAAAAAGCTGAGGAGGTCCATGTGGTAGCACATCTGCTTAGCAAGCAAAGGTCATAAGCTCAAATTCCAGTAACACCTGGGGGATAACATCAAATTGAGTCACTGTTAATGGCTTTTTTTTTTTTTTTAAATGTGTGTGCTGGTTCTGGGGCTTGAACTCAGGACTTGTCCTGAGTGCTGTCCCTGAGCTTTTATGCTCAAGGCTACTAGTGCTCTACCACTTGAGCCACAGCTTCACTTGCAGCTTTTTTTTTTTTTGGTGGTTAATTGGAAATAAAGAAGCAAGGGCTTTCCTGCCTGGGCCGGCTTCCTACTGTGATCCTAAGATCCCAGCCTCCTGAGTAGCTAGAACCACAGGCATTGATCCACCAGCGCCAGGCCCTTTTTTTTTTTTTTTTTTCCCGGCCAGTCCTGGGCCTTGGACTCAGGGCCTGAGCACTGTCCCTGGCTTCCTTTTTGCTCAAGGCTAGCACTCTGCCACTTGAGCCACAGCGCCACTTCTGGCTGTTTTCTGTATATGTGGTGCTGGGGAATCGAACCCAGGGCCTCATGTATACGAGGCAAGCTCTCTTGCCACTAGGCCATATCCCCTGCCCCTTTATCCATATTTTAAAAATCACATGAAATGTGACTAGGGAAGTGTATATAGCATTTGAGTCAGCATTATCTCATTTAAGCCTGGGTGGTATTCCAAGGTGTAGGTAATATCCCTACAGAAAACAAATTCGTTCAGAGATAATAAGTAACAGGCTCACTTTCATCTACTTGGATGGGACCGGTTTTATTTTTTAATTTTCTCTTCTAATTCAATTCTACTTTTAAATTTTTTTGTCTGCATTGCTGTGCATCAAGTCCCAAAGCCATTTCGTAATGGGTGACGGGCCAAGGTGATTCTTAAATTCATCAAAATCGTTAGGTGCAAGCAGCTCTTCCAAGCTTGGAAAGCCAGCCATCGCCGCGGCACCGGGGGATGCAATCCTGGGTCTTCGACCGCGTTCGCGGGGAGCGCGACGGCGCATGCGCGGCTCCGCCCCGCGCGCCCTATTTAATCCCAGAATCCCTCTGTGTCGCACCAGAACGGCCGCACCGTTCCGAGCCTCGGGGGGCCGGCGCAGCTGCGTCAAGATGGCGGCGGCGGTAGCGGCGGCGGCGGCAGCGGCGGCCGCGGCAGCATCCCTTCAGGTGCTGGAGATGGAGAGCATGGAGACGGCCACCAGTGGGACAGCAGGGCTGGCGGCCGAGGTCCGAGGCAGCGGCACCGTAGACTTCGGACCCGGGCCCGGCCTCTCTGCCATGGAAGCCGGCGGAGGCGACCCGGGTCCGGAGGCCGAGGACTTCGAGTGCAGCTCCCACTGCTCCGAGCTCTCCTGGCGGCAAAACGAGCAGCGTCGCCAAGGCCTCTTCTGCGACATCACCTTGTGCTTCGGCGGCGCGGGAGGCCGCGAGTTCCGGGCCCACCGCTCGGTGCTGGCCGCCGCCACCGAGTACTTCACGCCTCTGCTCTCGGGCCAGTTCTCCGAGTCCCGCTCCGGCCGGGTGGAGATGCGTAAGTGGAGCTCGGAGCCGGGGCCCGAACCCGACACCGTGGAGGCCGTTATCGAGTACATGTACACCGGACGCATCCGGGTCAGCACCGGCAGCGTGCACGAGGTGCTGGAGCTGGCCGACAGGTGAGCGAGAGCCGTGCCCGTGTGTGGTGGGGGGGAGCGGGGGGTGGGGGGGTGGGGACGGTCGCCACCGCCTCGGGCATCCACCGTGACGGTCCGGGAGCCCGGCCAGGGCGCCCAGTGCCTGGGAGCGCCGACATTCGGCGGAGGAGACAAAGGCAATGAAAAGCAAAGTCAGTACGTGATGATGGTTGTTGCGATGACATTAAAAAACGGGTGCAAGGCTGGAGGGAAGAGCGTTCCGAGGAGGAGGCATTTAAAGTGACCTCTACACGTGGAGAAAACTAGCTGTACAAAGATGAGAGGGGTTAAGGGATGGGCGGGGGCGGGGGGCGGGTAATGAACATTCCAGGCAGCGCAAAGGCCCCGAGGCAGGATCTAGTTTGGTTTGGGGAGGTTACTGGGAAACCTTTCTTGAGCCAGATCAGGTAGGTTGAACGGGAGGGTGTGTGTGATGAATTGGGATGAGTTTTTCTGAGTGTGATGGGAAGCAGGGTCAAAAGAAAAAAAAATGCTCCGATTGAAATGTTTGAAGAGATTAGCCCGCTGCTGTAGTGAAGGGATTTAGGTAGCAGAATGGAAGCTCTGGAGGAGAGTTCTGGCAGTTTGTGTTGCAGATTTCTTTGTTTTGGAAAAAAACTCCACAAATCTATTGAACATCTATTATGCCTCAGATCAGACCCTGGGCTCTAGGGTGCCGGGAATTCTGTAGTGAGCAAAAGAGACAAAAGTCTCAGCCCCTCATATTATTGTATTGATAGACCTAGCCTGTTGAATGATTTATTACAACTGTGATGAAAACTGTGTGGATATGGGGTGTGGGTGCATTGTTAATTCTGTCTGATGTAGAGGAACTGATTTTTAAGTTGCATGGATAAAGGATGCTGAGAAGATGTTTAGTGAAGAAATGAAGGAGATGAGTTAGAGGGTGCTTCAGGTTGGGGACCCAAATGCAAACCTCTGAGGTGGAGCTTATTTGAGCAGTAGAGAACATGGGGGGCTCATATAGTTGGAGAGGGATGGAAGGAAGGGGTGCTCAGGTTGGTAATAGGATTAGATCTACATCCCACAGGGCCTCCTTGGCTGGACTTGAGTTTTTACAGTGAAGAAGATGTAAAGAATGATGCAGTTGGAATTCTGTGATAGGAAAAGGATGGGAGCGGGGCATGCATCAAGGGCAGAAGCAAAAGATAACTTGTTGCAGTGATGATGCCTTAGACTGAAAAGAACAAAGGGAAGGTGATGAAAAGGGCTCATAATAATAGCATTTTGAAGGTAGGGAGATGAATTTGCCATTAGACTCGAGGTGGATGTAAGGAAAAACAGTTGTTGTTTTTTTTTTTAAACCCAAGCTACTGGGAAGATGGATTTGTTATTAACATGTGAAAGATTGCAAGAAGAGTAGGAGCAATGTCAACTTGGACCTGTTCAAGAAGTTGTCAGGGGGGCTAGGAATATGGCCTAGTGGCAAGAGTGAGCCCACCTTGTATACTTAAAGCCCTGGGTTCTATTCCCCAGCATGTATAGAAAACGGCCAGAAGTGGCGCTGTGGTTCAAGTGGCAGAGTGCTAGTAGCCCTGCGCATAAAGAAGCCAGGGACCAGTGCTCAGGCCCTGAGTCCAAAAGAAGTTGTCAGGATAGGTAGTTGCATAGGAGAGCTTCCAATTCTAGCTGTGGAGAAATCAAGGAAAATCATGGAAACAGGGGATGCCTTATCAGGCAGGGACATCTCATTGAACACTGAGAATAAAATGTGTGGTGGCATATGTCTTTAATCTCAGTCTGGAGGCTGAGACAAAAAGCCTGAGAGTTCAAGGCTACATAGCAAGTCACTGCTTCAAAATAAAATAAGTAAATAAATAAACAGCCAATCTGATCATAACTCTCCAGTGGCTCTGGAGAAAAGAAAAAAATATTCTCCATGCCCCAGCTACACATAGACATTTAGGTATACGTGAATATTTATGTGTACTTATGGCACATAAAACTATAAAAGCAGTGACAATTTACCAGTAGAAACAACTAATATACTTTAAGGTATATGCAAAACAACTAATACACTTTAAGATTTATGAAAAAAATATGTTGCACTGGGAAGGCAAGTACAGGGTATAGCTGCAGGCACATTGAGTGTCAGGAGATAAAAGTTCCTGCTCACTGATTGGAGCTTTTTTTTCAGGGTATGAGGCTAAGTTATGAGAAGGTGGGACAGGATGGATATAGAGCTGAGGAAGGGAGAGAGGGTTATTAAATGAAAGTATATAGATACAAGTGGTAGCACTGATAAGGTTGTTTGTGTCTGACATGATTTTGTGTTTTTCAAATTTGACCCCTTTTTATTGGATGGTTAGGAGTGAGGAGAGGAGGTGGTACTCTAGGCAATGTACTTAAAGCTCAAATTTCTCTCCATCTTTCAGAGGCAGAGCATCTCTCTGTCAGGTGCTCTTATGGGTGCTCTTAGGTCATCACATTCAATCTTGCCATCAGTCCTGAGGCAGATCTGCACCCCTCTTCTCACATGTACTCTGCTGGTGATTCAGCCCTGCAGGGATCTTGTAAGAAAGAACCAGAAATAATAGGACATGCCTGGCATCCTCCTCCTCTCACAGATGCCTAAGGTGTGATAGCTGTGTTTTGTTTATATATTCATCCCAAAACCTGCCCTAAGGGAATGTACATTAGAATCAGGTGACCTTGGTACCCAACATGACAGAGCCACTAGAGCCTTTACTACTACTACACTTGTTTGTTTTTTGTTTTTGCCAGTCCTGGGCCTTGGACTCAGGGCCTGAGCACTGTCCCTGGCGTCTTTTTGCTCAAGGTTAGCACTCTGCCACTTGAGCCACAGCGCCACTTCTGGCCGCTTTCTATATATGTGGTGCTGGGGAATTGAACCCAGGGCTTCATGTATACCAGGCAAGCACTCTTGCCACTAGGCCATATCCCCAGCCCTACACTTGGTTTTATGTCTATGATGGTATGTTTCCTTTAGAAGGTAAAGCAAGAAAGCCTGTCTTGCCTCTGTCTTGCCTTTTCTCCTCCTTAAAGACAAATGTAGCCCTTTCTAGCCTCAAACTCAAAATTATTCTGTCTCAGCCTCCCAAGTGCTGGGTTTATAGGCATGCTCCACCAGGGCCAACTCCTTTATTAGTTTTTATATTGTAGCAAAGGTAGTTATTATACACAATAACCATAATAATAAACAGCTAATGAATTTTTTTAATATTGTTTAAGTTGGTTCTTACCTCTTTTTTTGGCTGGTTCTGGGACTTGAACTCAAGGCCTAGATGCTGTCCCTGAACTTCTGCATAAGGTTAGCACTCTACCACTTGAGCCACAGCATTACTTCCTGCCTTTTCTGACAAGTTTATTGGAGATGACTGTCTCGTAGACTTTCCTCCCTGGGCTGGCTTCGAATTGAGATCCTCAGATCTCAGCCTCCTGAGTAGCTAGGATTACAATTATGAGCCACTGGCCCTGGCTGTCTTCCTCTATTTGAAACAGTGGTCTCATTTATTGGCCACCCTTTGGCTGGCAGCTGTTTTGTGTTAGAATTCTTGTGCTGCTTTAATTTAAATGAATTTGTGTAGCAGGCAACATTCTATCATGTATATGCCAAACTACTTCTGTTTTTTAAGATGCATTTTTTTGTCTTACATATTTTTTTTTACTGTGCCTATGTTTTGCTTCCTGGCTTCTTCAGATATTGGAGTTTCCTTGCTATCCCTGCTTTAATGATGAGGGCTGAGCTTGGGGCAAAGCCCCTGAGCCATGCCCAAAGAGAATGTTTTATTGAAGAGTCAATGAAAACCTGACACAAAGCCAGGCCTCTGGTGGCTCACACCTGTAATCCTACTTACTCAGGAAGCTGAGGTCTGAGGCTTAAGTTTTTTGTTTGTTTGTTTGTTTGTTTTTGCCAGTCCTGGGGCTTGAGACTCAGGGCCTGAGCACTGTCCCTGGCTTCTTTTTGCTCAAGGCTAGCACTCTGCCAGCTTGAGCCACAGCTCCACTTCTGGCCTTTTCTATATATGTGGTGCTGAAGAATTGAACCTAGGGCTTCATGTATACGAGGCAAGCACTCTTGCCACTAGGCCACATTCCCAGCCTTAGGCTCAAGTTTTAAAAGCAGCCGCGACTAGAAAGTCCAATTAACCACCAAGAAAAATAAAGGAGTATTGGCTCAAGTAATAGAGTACTGGCCTTGAGCAGAAATGCTCAGGGAAAGCATGTGCGCGCGCACACACACACACACACACACACACACACACACACACACACACACACACACACACACACAGAATGGTAAAAGAAAACTTCTCGAACAAAGTTAGACTGCTATCTTTCCAATATCTAAGGGCTCCAGGAAGTACCAGTTCCTGCTTGCTCTTACTTTAGACTATATTCATGCCTAAGTATGAGACTGTTATACTATTAAGGAAAATATTCTAGAGAACCTTATATAATTAAAAATTCTATTTTGAGCCTGGTGTGGAATACACACCTATAATCTCAGCACTGACTTTGAGGCCAGCCTGGGTTACATAGCAATACCCTGCTAAAAATAAAAGAACAAACAAAAAACCCTCTATATATAAATGTATATACATCACTTATATAAATATATGTACATCAGCTTTGTATATGTGTAAAATGTACAAGTATTTTTAAATATATTTTATATATGGGTGAGTTTTGCATATGCTTTTTTGTTATTTTTTTTGGTGCTGTGCTGGTGATCAAGCCCAGGGCCTCCAGTATGCTGGACAGCTAGCTCATTACTCTGAGCTACGTCTGTAGCCAGCATGGTCTTTTGGGGGAGGAGGGGCATAGTGCTAGAGATGAACTTATGCCCTTCCACATGCTAGCAAGTGCTCACATTTTCTTGGGGAGAGTAGTAACACTGAGATTTGAACTCTGGGGATCTCATATTTGCTGGGTAGTTTCTACCACTTGAGCCATATACCCTCTTTTTTCCTCCTTTTTTCACTTTGGTTACTTTTTGGATAGGGTCTTACATTTTGCTCAGGACCACTTTGAGATCCCATTCCTATTACCATATGCCTCTTACATAGCTGGCATCACAGGCCCACTCAACCATACCTGGCTTGTTATTTAAGATGGGATCTTGCTGAATGCTTGCCCCAGCTTGGCCTGCCTCCTTTAGTAGCTGGGAATACAGCCATGAAACACAGTTCATACTTGCTAGGCAGGTGCTCTACCATTTGATATACCTTTAACTGGATATATAAGCTTTTTTTTGTTTTGTTTTTGTTGCCAGTCCTGGGGCGTGGACTCAAGGCCTGAGCACTGTCCCTGGCTTCTTTATTTGTGCCAGTACCAGTCCTTGAACCTAAGGCTTCATGCTCTTGCTTAGCTTTTTTGTTCAAGGCCGGTGCTTTACCACTGGAGCCATAGTGCAACTTCTGGCTTTTGAGGGTTAATTGGAGATATGAGTTTCATGGACTTTTCTGCCCAGGCTGGCTTTGAACCATGATGCTCAGATTTTAGCCTCATGAGTAGATAGGGTTACAAGTGTGAGCCACTGGTGCCCATCTACCTATGCTTTTAAATAGACTTTTAAATAATACTTTTTAATGTGGGGATTCCTTTTTTCCCCCTCCAGATGTTGTACATGTTAAATGAGATTAATCTTAACATTTCAATTTTAAAATTCAGGATGCTTTCAAAATGTAATCACATAAGGATACATACATCCAAAAATTAATCTTTTCCCTTTTTCTTGATTTTTAGATTCCTGTTAATTCGTTTAAAAGAATTTTGTGGAGAATTTCTCAAGAAAAAACTTCATCTTTCAAACTGTGTGGCCATTCATAGCTTAGCTCATATGTACACCCTGAGCCAACTTGCTCTGAAAGCTGCCGATATGATACGAAGGAATTTCTACAAGGTCATTCAGGATGAGGAATTTTATACTCTACCATTCCATCTCATTCGTGACTGGCTTTCTGACTTGGAAATTACTGTTGATTCTGAAGAGGTTCTTTTTGAAACCGTTTTGAAGTGGGTTCAGAGAAATGCTGAAGAGCGAGAGAGATACTTTGAAGAGCTTTTTAAGTTGCTCAGGCTGTCCCAGATGAAGCCTACCTACCTGACACGGCATGTCAAGCCAGAGAGGCTGGTGGCCAGTAATGACGTTTGCGTCCGGTTGGTGGCTGATGCAGTGGAGAGGCACGCTCTGAGAGCTGAGAACATACAGTCTGGCACGCTGCAACATCCCCCCTCTCATATCTCATTGTTACCTCGCTATGGGCAAAACATGGATGTGATCATGGTTATTGGAGGTGTGTCTGAAGGAGGGGACTATTTGAGTGAATGTGTGGGATATTTTGTTGATGAGGATAGATGGGTAAACCTGCCCCATATTCATAATCATCTTGATGGACATGCTGTCGCAGTAACAGAATCCTATGTGTATGTTGCCGGATCAATGGAACCAGGCTTTGCTAAGACTGTGGAAAGGTACAACCCAAATTTGAACACGTGGGAACATGTTTGTAGTCTGATGACAAGAAAGCATTCTTTTGGGCTAACGGAAGTCAAAGGCAAGCTGTATAGCATTGGAGGACATGGCAACTTTAGTCCTGGCTTTAAAGATGTGACTGTTTACAATCCTGAACTTGACAAATGGCACAACTTGGAATCTGCACCAAAGATTCTTCGTGATGTCAAAGCATTAGCCATAGAAGACCGGTTTGTGTACATTGCTGCCCGCACTCCTGTGGACCGGGACACAGAGGATGGTTTAAAGGCTGTGATTACATGCTATGATACTGAGACTCGACAATGGCGAGATGTGGAATCATTGCCTCTTATTGACAATTACTGTTTTTTCCAGATGTCTGTGGTCAACTCAAACTTTTATCAGACAGCATCGTGCTGTCCCAAGAGTTATTCTTTAGAAAATGAAGAGGCAGTAAAAAAAATCACCAACCAAGTGTCCGATGAGATCCTTGAGAGCTTGCCTCCAGAAGTCTTAAGCATTGAAGGGGCAGCCATTTGCTATTACAAAGATGACGTCTTTATTATTGGAGGCTGGAAAAACAGTGATGATATTGACAAACAGTATCGGAAAGAAGCCTACCGGTACTGTGCTGAGAGAAAGAGGTGGATGCTCCTTCCTCCCATGCCACAGCCTCGTTGTAGAGCCACCGCTTGCCACGTCAGGATCCCGTACCGCTACTTGCATGGCACGCAAAGATACCCTATGCCTCAAAACCTAATGTGGCAGAAGGACCGCATTAGACAGATGCAAGAAATACATCGGCACGCCCTGAACATGCGGCGAGTACCAAGCTCCCAGATAGAATGCTAAGTTCTCTAATATGTGCAGCTAAAAACTGTTCTCCCTGTTTCATGAGGCTGAAGATACCCAGACAGTTACTTGAAAAAGTATGTTGGTAACTTATTTTCTACTTGGATTGATTGGTATCCCATTAAAGGAAGTATAGTTAAGAACTGAAGAGTGGGAAACTCAATCTAATACATGGTAATCTTTGTTGTTTTGCAATCTTATGTCTTTGTGTTTATGTACTAGCTAAATCTTATTAAAGACAAGTGGAAAAAGCAGGTCTTGTTCTGCCAACCAGTTATGATAGTCCTTTGTTTTAGAGACTTGTATTTGGGGCTTTAAGCACCACTTTTATTTGCACATTTTCTTTGATATTCCTTTTCACTTTCTATAGAACGGTTTCACAAGATCTGAGTTTATGTATAAAGCCCTCATCTGCAGGAGGCATGTGCAATAGTAAGACTGAAACCTGAAGGAGAAAGCACAATGTTTCAGGAAGATGCTTTCAGAGTATTTACATTGATATTTTATTGTATGTGTTTATCTAGAAGTAGTGTTTTGTTCATATAAAGAAGAGGTGACTGATGAGAAATTTGTGGTTACCTCATGTATTTAAAAAAAATGTATTTTCACTTCTTTAGCAGCTGTTTATAAACTTCAAACCATCACTCTGAGATGATGGCAGTTGGCTAGTTTATTAATCCTTGGCTGATTGAATACAAAGTTATATATATCAAATTTTTTTCTCTAGGAATTATAACTATAGACTGAGAAATCAAAATAGGTACAGGATTAAGGACATGTTAGTGAATTTAAATAATGCCTATGACAATCAACACTCAATGCCTTCAGTTTTTATTTTTGTTCTAACACATATCTCGATCCTCATTTTTTTCTATAAGCAACTGATTTTATAATGGAAGAAAATAACAAGTTAGAGAAATAATACTTTGATGGTTACATTACTTTGTCCAGTTGCCCTAGACTTTCATAGGAATTTTGCCTGAGCCTAGAATACCAAATTTGGGTCTATAGTTTTGGCTTTAAAAAAATGTATCACTACAGTTATGCGTTTGTTTTTATTCACTCTTTATTCTTGTATATTTCTCATTTTTGTACATTCTTCTGACACTACCCCCAGCTTTATGCAAGTTAGCACTCGGGCTGAATCTTTCAGTGTTCGGTTCATATATAAGACTGCTCTTTGATCTCCTGATAATTTGCACTGTTTTCCACTTTTTCTTTTTAGGCATGGACTTGTTTTGTAGCCTCAGTCTTCTGAGTGGTAGAATTACAGGTGTGTGACAACACACCCTTTATCTCTTAAAGAATGTGTTTCCCTTATTAGACATTCTGAAATGCCATTCTAGAAGTCATAGTCCAAGACTTACTCTACTTCTTAAAATTAACCCTCCTATTGTGTGATCAGACATCAAATGAAAAAAAGCACAACCAGAACATGTAGCTGTTTTGCTGCAAGACCATGTTTTAGCTCTTAAATTCTATAAGAACTTTCCTGAAATTTCTAAATTAGTATCCCTGCATAGGACAAAAGTTTTTAATACATATGTTGGAACTCTTACTGAAATGAGGCTGGGAAATTGCAAGTCGGTTTCTATACAAGAATATATTACATCCTAGTCTTCCACTACCTTTTTCTCAATTTCCATTCCGTTGTAGTTATTTCAGTAATTGCCTTTGGCGTCTGAGCAGCACTACAGCTTAGTGATGATAAATCCATACAGTTCGAAATCATTGATGGAAGCTCCTTGAATTGACTTTGCATTCCATGGACTGTGCCACCAAACCTTTTCTTGGTTGGGTTGAAGTAATTCAGTGTCCCACCAGGATGCCAGTTTTCTCCAGAAGAGTGATATATAGTTGGGGATTTTTAATTGTCTTGTGAGACAGTCACTACCATTGTTAGGATCTTTATATGATATAGCAGAAGTTAAAACATACAATTTAGGTATATAATCTGGTTTTGAAAACTTGATTGAAACTTGTTTTTTTTAACTCAGCAGCAGCCTAGGCCCTGGCTGACAGACGGGGTAAGTCCTTGCATGACCATGTGTGCAGGTTTTCCTGAATACTGAGTTTCTAATTTTGATACTTAAATTCACATGCGTGACTTCACATTAGTAATTTGTGTTTCCTAAATATCCTAACTTGTTAATAAGGAAAGAAACCAGATTTGCTTAAATCTGTTCAAGGCTGACATTCTGAAATTCTAAACTGAAAGGAACTTAAGATTTGGAACGGTTCTAAGTATGTTGATGAGGTCTAATGCGGCTCTTTGGGAAAGAAATATCCTTTCTAATGAAAATTTAAAGATTGTGTTTGGTCATATAATCAGTTAAAAATACAGTTTTTTAAAAGATAGCCTAAGGTATATTCAAGTAAACTTTTGTTGCTTTTGTTTTTTTGGTAGAAAGGAGAGAGAGGATATGAATTAGACCAAAAATGATATAACTTCCAGGGAGGCTGCTTATACATTACCTGGCTTTCCTTTGACTCTACCTTCCTTGTGGAGAATGTCAGTCATGAGCTTAGTGTTTAAGTAATACATCTCACTTGCAGTTTTGCATGATTAGCCTTGTGTATCCTGATAGTCAAATTTACTTGTTGTGCCAGTCCAAAATAACTTTACTAAGCGCTCTTAAATTCCATCAACATCAGTTTTGTTTCGATCATCTATCTGGTTGTGTATAGTATTTCTGGGACCAAAACGTGAAAAGTACTTACCTTTTTACTAGAGAACATAAGTTTAAAGCTGGAGAGAAGTATTTATGGAAGCTTGTGCATTTGTGTGTTTTAAATCCTTCCGGCTACTGGTAAGACAGTTCCTAGTGCACACTTTTTTTTAATCTTTTGACCAGTGTAGCATGTGATATGTTTAAAAATAGTTCCTTTTCCACTTCATGAGCTTACTATCAACACTATAATATTATAAAGTAGACAGGAGGACTGAATTGTATGTTTTAGTTACTTGTACTTTCCTCAAATGAAGCTTAAGTTAAGGGCATGCTGGCCACGTTTCCTATTTTTGGACGTGCACATATTGTGAAGCCAATACTGCCTATACTAGAAAAATGTGGTGCTGTAACTAGATTATTTGGGAAACAATTCAGTCGTTCATAGCTCATCACTCCAGTTTTTCTTGAAAAAAGTCCATTTTGTTGTTATAATGCTTCTGTTACAGCATGTGTTCTGGTTACTGTAAGAAAAACAGCTCATTGAGTGCTGTACTACAGTAACAATAGCATAACAGAATAGTCATTCTGCCTCAAGGAATTAGGTAGCCAAATTACTGCTCTTTGTCAGTGACGTCCTTGTGGGACTTCTGTCTTACTCAGTGACCATTGCTACATCTTCCCTTGAAGCATATGTGCTAGAGTACTTGTTAACTTAATCCTCCTGCTGCATGCACTCGTGAAAAGCAGTGCTTGCTAGGTGTTTGAAGATTTTACAGTCCATGTCTAGGGTTCGTTATTTGTAAAATAAACAGTGAGTTGATAACAGTTTTTTGGGCTAGTGGTCTCCAAGCCCTGTTGCAAAGTCTAATCTTGACTTTTTCCCTTCAAGTCACAGATGATGTAGTATGTAGAACACTTGGAAACATTATGTTGTAAAATAGCTTGTTTTTGTTTCAAAAACTATCTGGTTCTGTGTTAAAGCTACTAATTGTGTCTGTGTACATTTTCAATAAACATATTTCTTTAGAGCTGGCTTACACTGTGTGATTGTTTTCTTCATTGGGCACTGTTGAAAGTGATCACAATCTTCCTTACGCCCTCATTTATCCAACCCTGTTTCCCTTAAGTTGAACATTTTCCAGTACTCTTACAGGTTCAAATACTGCATTTATTTAAAAAAAGAATTAATTCTTATTGCTTAGACTTTTTATTAGCTAAATGAAGAGGCTCATACAGGTAGGGTACTTGTCGAAGCGGAATACTTTACTTCATCTCGCAGTGCTAATCCTGTGAAGTTGTCCCGTCTGGCTGCATATTCCCCGACATTGGCCAGCCCTGGTACCACGCAGCAGCTCAGAGCACTGCGGTATATGCTCATGTCGTGAGCGTCATACCACTCGTCGGTCTTTTCATCATAGCACTCAACATTAAAGGTGGTGGTAAAGCCGTTAAAGCCCCCCACCACAAACAACAGGTCATCCACTACCTCGATGCCAAAATTGCTACGAGGATTAAACATAGTGGGTATGGTGCGCCAGGTGTTGGCTACTGGACTGTAGGCTTCCGCACTCCGGAGTCGATTAGCCCCATCAAAGCCACCTACCTGTGGGTAGCAAAAGAAGCACAGTGACTGCCAACCATTGCATCTGGCCACTGAGGAAGCCCCGGATGGGAAGAGCCAGTGATGTATACTTAAGCAATGATAGCCTAAACCTGTTTTGCTAATAGTGAATCTGGGGATCATTTTGTTTGCAGCTATATATGATAGACTCACCGCGTATACGTGTTCCCCATAAGCAATGACACCTATTCCACTCCTCCTACTCCTCATGGGTGCTATGACTGTCCACTGATTACTCTCAGTGTTGTACACTTCTGCTGTAAACAGGCATTCGTTTCCATTAAATCCACCACATATGTAGACCTGAGGGAAGAAAATCCAAGCACTAAGTAATATCCCGTCTCTCTCAGGTCCCCCACCTATGTATCCAGCCAACTAAATACTAAAAATATTGGGGAAGAAAACTACTGAAAATATATAGACTTAATGTTTAATAATTACATAGCATTTACATGGTATTAGAAGCAATTTATAGACATGATTTGAAGTATAGGGGAGGATGTGCATAATCAGTACTAGACCTCCTCTTGTGTGAAGAACTTGGGGCTTCAAGGTCCCATGGGGCATTTTTTTTTTTTTTTTTTTTTTGGCCAGTCCTGGGCCTTGGACTCAGGGCCTGAGCACTGTCCCGCTCAAGGCTAGCACTCTGCCACTTGAGCCACAGCGCCGCTTCTGGCCGTTTTCTGTATATGTGGTGCTGGGGAATCGAACCTAGGGCCTCGTGTATCCGAGGCAGGCACTCTTGCCACTAGGCTATATCCCCAGCCCCCATGGGGCATTTTTGCTCAAGGCTGGTGCTCTACTGCTTGAGCCACCTCCACTCCTAAGTTTTTGCTGGTTAATTAGAAATAGTTTTGAGGAAGTGGCGCTATCGCTCAAGTGGTAGAGTTCTTTGAGCAAAAAGAAGCCAGGGACAGTGTTCAGGTCCTGAGTTCAAGCCCCAGGACTGGCAAAAAAAAAAAAAAAAAAAAAAAAAAAAACACAAAAAAAAACAGTTTTGAGCATTTGCCTGCCTGGTCTGGCTTTGAACTGAGATGTTCAAATCTCAGCATCCTGGGTAGCTAAGATGATAGGCATAAGCCACCAGTGCCTGGTTACCACACCATTTTATACAAGAGACTTGAGCATCTATTTACAGATAATCTATCCATTTTTGTACCCACAGGGGTCCTGGAAACAATCACCTGGAGGTACCAAAGGACACTAGTACCGCAAAGTGAGTATTGAGGGCAAGTTTGCTTGCTAGCCATCCCCAAAAAGAAAGAACAGAATCATTTCTGGACTTAACTGTCCTTTGCTTCTGCAGCCACACACACACCCCCACCTGGTTCTTTACCTTCCCGTACAGTGTTGTGGCACTTGCATCACTCCTCTGCTCGTGCATGGGGGCAATGAGCGTCCATTGGTTGGTCTCTGGCTCGTAACGTTCAGCAGTGTTGAGACGCACGTAGCCGTCAAATCCTCCCATGGCGTAAATAAAATTGCTGAGGACTGTCACGCTGACATAGCAACGTCTGGAATGCATCGGGGCCACTTGGTGCCAAGTTTTCTTCACTGGGTCAAAACGCTTAACACTATTGAAGTAGTCTACGCTATCAAACCCCCCAATGATATAAACATAACCTTTCAAATAGGCTGCCCCATGGTAGGCACGAGGACTCTCTTCCTCACAAGTAACATTCACCCATCTGTCTGCACGAGCATCGTATGCCTCGATGGCATTGGTGGGGCTCCCACCACTCCAGCCACCAATTGCAAATAGGATGGCATAAGGCAGGCGGGGTCTGGTGAGTGGGTTGGTGAAGTCAGAATTGGAGGGTCCGTTCATGTTTAGGTCATACATGGCCTTTAGGGCATTAATGATGACTGGCTTGCATTCCTCACTATCTTTGACATAGTCATTCATCTTAACATTATTCATGAAGTACTCAGCATGCATTAGAGCCAGGCGAACCTAAGAAGGAAATACAGAAAGTCATTCAGATGAGGTGAGAACGCCTGGAAGTTTCATGTCCTTAATCCATGTTTTATAGTCTGCCTCAGGATTGCTGGGAATGTTTTTTTGTTTATTCCAATGTGTGGCTCACAGTTTAAAGATTTACTTTTGGGAGGTGGTGTACTTCCAAAAGAGTACTGTGAGGAATGAGTTAGAAGTGAGTTAGCCGCTAAGAATGAGCTAGATAGGGCTGGGAATGTGGCTTAGTGGTAGATTGCTTGCCTAGCATGCATGAAGCTCTGGGTTCCATTCCTCAATATCACATAAACAAAAAAAACAAAAAAAAAAAAAGTGGCACTGTGGCTCAAGTGGTAGAGTGCTAGCCTGGAGCACAGAGAGGCTCAGGGACAGTGCCCAGGCCTTGAGTTCAAACCCCAGAACTCGGGGAGAAAAATGAGCTAGACAGAGGCAGCTGATAGGATCACAGATCTACCCATTGCTTGGTCACAGTACAGTTTTATATGATCTATGATAATTATACAGGAATTGAATATATCTCTGTGTGTATTCAACACTAACGATTGTGGGGAAGTCCATGAGACTTTTATTTCCAATTAACTACCAAAAAGCTGGTAGTAGAACTGTGACTCAAAGTGGTAGAGCACCATTCTTGAGCAAAAGAACTCAGGGACAGTGCCCAGGCCCTGAGTTCAAGGCTCAGTATCAGCGTGCATGTGCATGCGCACACACACAGTGCACCAACTGGCTATAAATTTGCATACTCCTCATGATTTGTTTTCCAGCTCAATGTGGACCTAGGGTTTGGGGAACTTGTTGACTAGAAATTCTTTAGATTCCATAGGGAAAAGAAAATTGCAAATTCCAGAGATGAATAGGAGATACCCTCCATATCAGTGCCAATAAATAAGGCCCTGGGATCTGTCATCCTTCTGGGATAAATGAACCAAGAATGAGCAAGTAAGCATTTTTGGATTTTGTTTTGTCTTTTGCCAGTCTTGGGGCTTGAACTCAAGGCCTGAGCACTGTCCCTGGCTTCTTTTTGCTCAAGGCTAGCACTCTGCCACTTGAGCCACAGCGCCATTTGCGGCTTTTTCTATATATGTGGTGCTGAGGAATCAAACCCAGGGCTTCATGTATACGAGGCGAGCACTCTTGCCACTAGGCCACATTCCCAGCCCCAGCAAGTAAGTATTTTTAAAGAATAACTAAACTTGACCTTAGGAAGCAAAACTGAAATGTGCTGCTTCCTATTTTGGGGGTCATGAGAAATCCACTTTAAAATGGCCTCAAATACAGCGTCTTCCTGTTTGACATTAAGCTCATCTTTCTCAATGATATCCTTAAGTTCAGTGACTGAGAGCTCTAGAAACTCTGCTGAGACTTTCACCATCTCCTCGAAGTTGTGCAGTATGAACATGTAGGCCTTCTGCCTCAGCTCAGGGCAGTAGTAGTAGTCCGTGAACTTGCAGATGCCGATACAGTTATCCAAACACAGCTCCGACTTGAGGAACTCGCAGCAACCCCTGACAATACCCATGATGTTAAATTGATCTGCAGCAGCCAGTAGCTTCTCCACGTTGTCCGGGGTGATAGGCACAGTTCGGGTATATGCATACTCAATAATTAGCTTCATCATGTCGGGGGAAATGCCAGGAATGTTGTATACCTTCTTCTCAGTGTTGTTCCAGCCACTGGTAAATAAAGCTCTGAAGAAAAGAAAGAAATTAGCAGCCTCCTGTCATCCATATCCTCCCCACACCAGGCCTCTTTTTCTTCTTGTTTTCCAAATAGGACAATGAGTGTGTTGGCAATAGAGTGGGCTGAGGGAGAGGGGGACACACATAGGCTTTATACAGTAAAAAAAGAGAGAGAAAGTCTTTCCAGGAGAATTGGCTGGTCACTGTATCTTCATGATAACACAATCTTTTTTTCTTCCATTTTTGAATGAAGACATTGAGATCTAGAATGGGAAGTAAGATCCTATGCTGTTGTCCACCAAATTCTGTCTTAAAGAAGTTAAGCTAGATGGACACTAGTGGTTCACACCTGTAATCCTAGCTACTCAGGAGGCTGAGATCTGACTACTGAGGTTTGAAGCCAGCCTGAGGTGGAAAGTCTGTGATACTCTTTCTCCAGTTAACCACCTAAAAACTGGAAGTGGAGCTGAGGCTCAATGTAATAGAGCGCTAGCCCTGAGCAAAATAGCCTAGGGATAATGCCCAGGACCTTAATTCAAGCCCCAATACAGGCACCAAAAAAAAAAAAAAAAAAAAAGAAAAGGAGAGCAAAGGAATGAAAGAAGAAATTCACCTTAACAAATATTCAAGCCAATGGCTCACACCTATAATCCTAGCTATGCAAGAGGCTGAGATCTGGAGGATTGAGGTTCAAAGTCAACCTTGGTAGAAAAGTCTTCAATATTCTCTCTCCAAAATAACCAACACAAAAGCAGGGGTGAAGGCATGGCTTAAGTGATACAGCACCAGATCTTTAGTTTAAATTCCAGTATCACCTACATACATAGCATACATGTATCATTCAATCAACACAGGTCTAGAACCTGATCATTTCTCACCTCTTTTTTACCTCCTTGATCCAAACCCCCACCGTCTCTTGCCAAGCTCATCCAGGGTAACCTCACTAATCTTGCTTCTGCCTTTGACCTTCTAGTGTTTATTGTCTTAGCCCAGCAGCCAGAGTGATCCTTGCAGGAATATGTTCCTCTTCCATCCAGACCGGTCCATTGATTTCCCTTCATACTCTGGGCAAATACAAAATCCTTACCAGAAACTACAAAATCCTTGAAGGATTGACCCCCCCACCCTATTGCCCCAGGCTCATACAGACACCAGGTAAAACCCCAGGTATAAGTTGACCTGCTTTAATGTGCAGGCAGGGCAATTCACCTAAGTCTAACTGTAAACAACCCATCTGTAAACAATTCATTATGGGCCAAAGGACAAGCCACCAACTTCCTAGACCTAGTGGCGTTTTCAATAACCTCTGCCTCCTTGCTCAGACCCCATATAAGCCTGGTCTCAAATTTACCCCCTCGCACAACCTTCAAACCCACGGGAAGGTCTGTGCCCCTCACTGTTCCTCAATAAACAGTCCTCACCTGTTGATGATCGAGTCCAGCCTACTCCTTTTCCATTCTCCTCCATTTTCCCAACAGTCCTCTGAGAACTGATCTCTCTGCACTGTCTCCTCCCACCCCCTTCCCCAGTGACAACCCCCTCCCCTCCTTCTACTGTGGCCATTGCTGGCCTCCTTGCTGTTCTTTGAGCCCCACAGGTAATTCAACCTCTGAACTTGATCTCTACCTGGAAGGATCCCCCAGACCTTTCCCTTACCACCCTCATCTCCTTAAACTTTGTGTTCATATGTCATCTCATCAGCAAGGCTGCTTCTGACAATCCTAGCTAGAATTAACCACATTTTTGTGAGTGTGTGCTGGTCCTGGGGCTTGAACTCAGGGTCTGGGCACTGTCCCTGACTGAACTTCTTCAGCTCAAAGCTAGCACTCTACCACATGAGCCATAGCTCCATTTTGGCTTTTTGATGGTTAGTTGGAGATAAGAGTCTCATTGCTCTTTGTATACACTTAACATACAGCCATGAAGCAGTGTTCAAGCCCTAAGGTCAGTTGTGTAAGCCCTCATGTGGGCATGTGCGTGTGTGCGCACGTACAACAAGTTATATGTGTTGGAAAGTCATCAGCAAAAAAACAAGTGGAAAAGGGTGGGAGCACAGACAGAAGTGAGTGGAGCTGGAATGGAATTGGCTTGTAATTCCAATAGGGTGGCTATAGAAGCCTCGGGAAGAAACTGACATTTAGGAAAAGATTTCCAGGTGATTGATTAAGGCTGGGACTTGCACTCTGGCTTGGCTTTTTCACTCGAGACCAGTGATCTACCACTTGAGCCACTTCTGGCTTTTTGACAGTTATTAGAAATGATTCTTTTAAAATTTGTCTGCCCTGGCTGGCTTTGAAGCACAGCCTTTAGATCTTAGCCTCCTGAGTAGCTAGAAATATAAGTTTGAACTACCACCAGTGCCTGGCTATATTACCTATGTTTGTTTGTTTTTTTTGCCAGTCCTGGAGCTTGAACTCAGGGCCTGAGCACTGTCCCTGGCTTCTTTTTTGCTCAAGGCTAGCACTCTGCCACTTGAGCCACAGCACCACTTCTGGCTTTTTCTATATATGTGGCGCTGAGGACTCGAACCCAGGGCTTTATGTATGCAAGGCGAGTACTCTACCACTAGGCCATATTCTCAGCCCACCTATGTTCTTTAAAAAAAATTTTTTTTTGATGCACCATGGGGCTGTTCTCAGGGCCTGGGCATTGTCCTTAAGCATTTTCACTTAAGGCTAGAGCTCTACCACTGAGTCACAGCACCACTTTCCATTTCCTGGGGGTTAATTGGAGATAAGGGTCTCAAGGACTTTTCTGCCTGGGCTGGCTTTCCAAGATCCTCAGATCTCAGCCTCCTAAGTAGCTAGGATTACAGGTGTGAGCCACCAGCGCCCAGCTGGGTACCTTCCTTGGTACTGAATGAAGTCGAATCCTTTCCCTAATATATTTTACTTTTTAAAAGAGGTTTTAAGGCCAGGAGTTTGGCCTAGTGGTAGAGTGCTTGCCTAGCATGCATAAAGCTCTAGGTTTGATTCCTCAGCACCACATACACAGAAAAGCCAGAAGTGATGCTGTAGCTCAAGTGGTAGAGTGCTAAACTTGAGCAAAAGAGGCCAGGGACAGTGCTCAGGCCCTGAGTTCAAGCCCCAGGACTGGCAAAAAAAAAAAAAAAAGGTTTTAGCAGGATGTGATAAGGACACCTGCACATCCATATTTATTGCCACACTATTCATAATAGCCAAGATATGGAAACAACCCAGATGCCCCACAACAGACAAGTGCATCCCAAAAATGTGGTACCTATATACAGTGGAATTTTACACAGCCATTAGAATAAAATAATGCCATTTGCAGGGAAATGGATAGAACTAGAAGAAACCATTTAAAGTGATAGAAGCCAAGATTAGGGAGACAAATAGTGCATGTTCTCTCTGATATGCAGAAGTCAGATCTAAAACACACTGGAATATGTCAAATTACAAGGATTCTTGATACATACAGTGAGACCCAAAGAGGATAGAATCACAAAGGTACAATACCCAAGCACCTCTTCATATGTGTATAAAATAATATACATACTGAAATGAATTCCAAAGGACTTAATTTTTTTCTTTTTCTGATGATTCTGTATTCTTTACCTTATATACAGTGTATTCACGTGCATATCTGCAGAAGGGTGGGGGGAGGAAACAGAGTCTGAGGACCAAGGGTAAAAAAGTGCAGCAGTGGATCACTCTGGACATCAATAAAAGTGAACTATATAACTCAACTCGTGAGTGGAGATGAGAGGGAGGGAATGGGAGAGAATGAGAGAACAAATGACACTGTACGAAAGGAAAAGTACTTATTACCTGATGCATGTAAATGTAACCTGCAAACCCATTGTCCAAATTCTCACTATACCTCATTTTTTTTTTTCAGTCATGAGGCTTGATCTTGAGGCCTGGGTACTATCTCTGAGCTCTATTGCTCAAAGCTAGCACTCTACTATGTTGAGTCACAATTCCACTTCCGGTTTTTGAGTAGTTAATTGGAAATAAGAGTCTCATGGGGACTTTTCTGCTCGGGCTGGCTTCAAACTGCGATCCTCAGATCTCAGCCTCCTGCGTAGCTAGGATTACAGGCGTGAGCCACCGGCATGTGGCTACACCTCGTTTTTGTACTGCCCACAAAGTAAGGTTTCAAGGGGGAGGTGTTTGTATTTATTATTGTTCGATTGAGAATTTTTAAATAGCTGGGGGGGGGGGCGAGAAATCAAAAGAATACTGTAGTACCTGAAAACTCAAATCTGATGTTCATATAAGTAATTGTATTGGGACATAGCCATGTCTCCCTCTTCCCCTGCCCCTCCCCCATTCAGTCCTATCTGTGGATGTTGTAGAGTTTACAGGAAGGGCTGGACAGTTGCTGACAGACATACTAGGCAGCCTGCAGGGCTTAAGACATTTAATGTCTGGTCTTTCTGTGGATTCAGTTCTAGGGCCTGGAGGAGAGGCACCTAACATGCATTACATAAGTGCAATGCTTGCTTCTCCAGCCTGCATTGTAAATATTGGAAAAGGATTTTGGCAGAAGAAAGATTTCCTACGCTGGAGAGATAAATGAGATGTCTGAACAATAGGCAAGACACCTATCTTCACGGGAAGTGGTTCTGCAGACCTTTTCATCTCATGAACGGCCCTTTCACTTCCTAGAGTACAAGATTTTGCCCACCACTCCCTTTTTCTTCTGATACATATATCCTGGGTACTTGGTCCCTCATCCTTCTGTCCCATCCTCTCTACCCTTGTTAATTTATCATACTATTTCAAATGCTCTCTCTACTGGGACAGGTGCATAAGGGGTCAACGGAAGTGGCATTGCCTATGGAGAAAACCCACAGGTTACTTTACAGGAGGATGGAAGAAGGGCAACCTGGCCCACCAGAAGTTAGTTAAAGTCCAGATGACAATCAGAGAAAAGTGGCCCTGACCCCCGATTGTGTCCTCCCTAGAGCTTTGATGTCTCTAAATTTAACATGGCCAGTAGGAAACAGGAAATGGATTGCAAAGTTTCCATAAGAGGCCAGCCCCACTTCCTCCCAGCTTGGCTTAGTCCAGCACCGTATGATACCTAAAGTAGGAACTGCAGCTACACAGGATGTTCTTGTGGGCATTGAACTCAAAGCCATTGACCTTGATGACCACGTCGCAGAGCTTGCCCTCCAGACGAAGCTCATTGAAGATCTCACAGGTCATCGCGCTCATCTTCCTCTCCATGTGAGGCTGGTGGAACCGTGTGGAGGCCGCCGTACTCTCCATCTCCATGGCACCCTGGGACCAGCGGAGAGAGGCTGCTCTCCTGGGGTGTTGGGGAGGGTTGTGGGGGGGCCCTTTAGCCAGCTGTCGCTCCTTTTCCCTACTACATCTTTCATATAGGGCCCATCAGGCAGCCCAAGTTCCAGAATCCTGGATTTGCAGTGAGATCATGCTCAGGATTGTGCTCTCAGGTTCTGGAATTCCCTTCTATTCCTGCTCCTTCCTTCCCCCTCCCCCCTGCCACCCAGCTAGAAGACCACCCATTCCACAGCTCTGTATCCCGGAGCCCAGGGCTCCACTGTGACCACCAGCGCCATAGAAGGGATTTTATTGCTTCTACTTCTTGTTGTCTTCTTCACCTTGCCTGAGCCCACACCCCTGCAACATCCATCCACTTCTCAGGACTCCCACACACCCAGGTCAAGGAACTCTTAAGTCCAGAGCCAGAGGTGATATTGATGAAATCTTGTGCTGCCCAGCTGCTCAGGATCTTCTTCAGTCCTCTGGATGTGTTAGTGACTTGCTTTCTTCTTCAATGGTGATGAGGAAGGCCCCAAATATGGAAGCACCTCCTAGCTATATCCCCAGTGCCAAGTCATCTTTCTGTTGTGTCTTTGGGTGGTACTGGGGTTTGAATTCAGGGCTTTGTACTTGCTAAATAGATGCTTTACTGCTCTGCCTCTGGTTGTTATTATTATTTTTTTTAAATAGGGTCTGCCCTCTTCTACCTGCCTTGGACTAGTATCTATCTATTTATGCTTCCCGTAATAGCTAGGGTGATAGGCATGCCCCACCATGTCTACTTTTTCTGTTGAGATGGGGGGTTGCCTGAGTTTGTTATTTAAAAAAAATATTATTGGACTGGGAATGTGGCTTAGTGGTAGAGTGCTGGCCTAGCATGCATGAAGCCCTGGGTTCGATTTCTCAGCACCACCTACACAGAAAAAGCTGGAAGTGGTGCTGTGGTCTAAGCCCCAGGACTGGCAAAAAAATAAAATAAAATAAAATAAATGTATGACTGTTTGCCTGGCCTCTCCCATAGCTAGGATATACATACTCAGCATCCTGGTTGAGATGGAGGGAGGGGAATTATCTCAGCATTTTTGCCCTTCCTGGCCTCGAATCCCAATCCTCCCGGATGGGTAGCATTGCAAACCTGGAGCCATAAGCCCAAAGCAGAAGTGTGTGTGTGTGTGTGTGTGTGTGTGTGTGTGTGTGTGTGTGTGTGTGTGGTCCTTTTTCCATTGCAATCCTGGGGTTTGAACTTGCTAGAGACACAAATGCTCTACCGCTTGAGCCGCACCTCCAACCCTGGAAATGACCAGGTTTACCAGGGTATTTTGCTCCGGAAGGAGTGGCAGCAGCACACCCGGGGTCCCCGTGACAGTCCAGCCCAATCAGGTCACCCCAGCGTCTTGGAGGCCCTCCCCCTCCTCCCCCGCCCCCCTCGAACCCTCCACAGGTTTCTCCCGCCCGCACCCGGCGCCAGCCCGGAGGCGGGCGCGCGGCGGCGCGTGCGCAGTGCGCTCGCCGTGCCGGGAGCCGAGGACCTGGGCCCGGGCCGCGCGGGCTATGGCGGAGGAGGTGAGGCCCGGAGGTGGTGGTGGTGGTGGTGGGGCCCGGGGCGGGCAGGGACGGCTTCTTCCTGTGGGGATGGGAACCTGACCCTCTCCCCGGCTCCCCGGCTCCCCCGCCCCCCCGCGGGGCCCCGAGGCCCGGGCCGCGCGGGGTCAGCGCCTCTCCCCGCGTCCCGGACAGGTGAGCACCCTGCTGAAGGCCACGGTGCTGATGCGCCAGCCGCGGCGCGTGCGGGAGATCGTGGGCGCCCTCCGCCGCGCCGGGGGCGACCGGCTGCAGGTACCGGGGCCCGCGGCCGCCGCGCACCTCCGCCCCGGGGGAGTGGGTGGTTCTCCCTGGGCGGTAGGGACGCCGGGGTCCGGGGGTGCGGGGAGTCGGGGGGGGGGGAGCCCGCATTTCTAAGTTTTCCACCTGAGGCCTGCACCCTCCCCTCCCTCCCGCCAGCCGCGGGCCAGCCGGCTCCCCGAGAAGGGGGAAATGTGGAAATGGGTCACGAAGTCTCAGACGTCCCTGTGCATCGGGTGCCATGGAAAGTGTCACCCCAAACCCCTCGGAAAGATTAGGACTGTACCTCGTTAGCTGGTGGAATTCCAAAACCCTTCCTGCCCCCCTTAGACTTCCGTAATCACCCCAAGCCCAGGCAGGACCACGCTAGGTAGATGAGGGCTATTTGGGCACAATCCTCCCTCTCTGTTTTTGCCTCTTAGGTGATTTCTGATTTTGACATGACCTTGAGCAGGTTTGCATGTAATGGACAGAGGTGCCCTTCTTCCCACAGTAAGTCCACCTACTAGCTTGCCTTGCGGGGCATGTCGAGACCATGGCATCCCAGGGTCAAGTAAAAGGAGTTTTGTGTTTTCCCAGACATTCTGGATAACAGCAAGATCATCAGTGAAGAGTGTCGGAAAGAGGTAAGTCGCTCAGGAATGAATGGCTTTGAGGTGCAACTCTAGATGCTTCCTGCCTAGAACCAAAGATTCTAGCAGAGGGACCTTAGAAAGTTCATTTTATTGGTTTTTGTGGTTGGTGGGGATCGAACCCCCCTACCCACTGGAAACTCTATACCTCTAGCCCCAAAATATATGGTAAGAAGATAGTCTTTGCAGGGATTTTGCTTTGTGTTTCATTCCCTTGATCGAACCTGAGTATGTGAGGTCACTTTTCCTTTTTGGTTGAGGCATTTGGTGGTTAGAGTGTGGGCATTAGGCTTACTGTTTAACACCAAGTTTACAAGAGACTTGAACATTATGTCACTGACACTCCTGCAACTCCTGAAGGTGGAGAGAACTATTATATTATTACCTCCGTTAAGAGATGAGGAAAATGGGTGCTTGGAAAGGTTGGAGTGACTCAACTAGAGTCATGCAGCTAAATTTGTTTGTATAAGTATTGGTACGAGGGCTTGAACTTAGGGCTTGAGTGCTGTCTCTTAGCTTTTTCATTCAAGGCTTGTGCTCTACCACTTGAGTCACAGCTCCACTTCTGGTCTTTTGGTGATTCATTGGTGATAAGTGTCTCACAAACTTTCCTGCCTAGGCTGGCTTATCAGACAATTATTTACAGAAAATGCACACTATCAGCTGTTGGTCTTACAATGCCAAATATTACTGAATCTATCTTTCCAATGTTTTCTATGATGCTAAGGATGGAACCCAGGGTCTCTGTGTGTGCTTCTAACACTGATATGACTGCTCATGATTGAAACGGGTAGTGAATCACAGACAGCTCTTACTCAAATCCTATCCTCTGAGGTGCCGCTTATATATAGTTCTCTATGGGTTCTGCCTCCACTATAAGTTGTCTTCAAAGGAAAGAAACAAGGGATAGAAGTGTGTCTCAGGGGGCTGGGAATATTGCCTAGTGGCAAGAGTGCTTGCATAGTATACATGAAGCTCTGGGTTCAATTCCCCAGCACCACATATATAGAAAACGCCATAAGTGGCGCTGTGGTTCAAGTGGCAGAGTGCTAGCCTTGAGCAAAAAGAAACTAGGGACAGTGCTCAGGCCCCGAGTTCAAGCCCCAGGACTGGCAAAAAAAAAAAAAGTGTGTCTCAGTAGTAGAGCACCTGCCTAGCAAGTATGAGGTTGAGTTTAAACCCAAGTACTGTCCCCCCTCCCCCACCAAAAAAAGCAATCTTTATGAAAACATAAGATGGATGTGTTTGTTTTCTTTTTCTAACCTATCTTATAACTGAAAGACCCTAAAACTAATCTCAGGTAACCCCTGAGAAAGTTGCCCACATTTCAGAAAACACAGCATTGAATCAACACTGATAAAACCCTATTACTGAATCAATTACAAACCTCAGTGCCCTTTTTATCTATCAGCTTTTATTTTTATCTATCAGCTTTTATGTTGCTCCCCCAGACCCCCGTAGTATAAAGATGAAATTCAAGGCCTTGCGTATGTTAGACAAGTACCTCTTGTGAGCCATAAGCAAGTACCTAACATTTACCTCTGAACCACTTCCCTAGCCCTTGTTTTTTTTTTTGTGTGTGTGTGTGTGTGAGTGTGTGCACTCACGCGCATACACACACATACCAGTACTGGGGCTTGAGCTGGGTCTGGGCACTGAGCACTGTTCTTTAGGTTGTCTTTTTTTTCTCCCTCAAGGCTGGCACTCTTATCATTTGAGTCATAGCTCCCATTTCCAGCTCTTTCGTGTTAATTGGGAGACAAGAATCTTACCAGCTGGTAAGATTGTCTGGGCTGGTTTTGAACTGAGATCCTCAGATCTCAGCCTCCTGAGTAGCTAGGATTACAGATGTGATCCACTGGCTCCATCTTCACATGTTAGCTGTATTCTAATCAGTTTCCCTCCCTCCATCACCCTCCCCACACCTTTCCCTCTAAAAAATAGTTTCCCCAACAAGTTTACTTGGGCCCTTGTTTTTTTTTTTTTGGCCAGTCGTGGGCCTTGGACTCAGGGCCTGAGCACTGTCCCTGGCTTCTTCCCGCTCAAGGCTAGCACTCTGCCACTTGAGCCACAGCGCCGCTTCTGGCCGTTTTCTGTATATGTGGTGCTGGGGAATCGAACCTAGGGCCTCGTGTATCCGAGGCAGGCACTCTTGCCACTAGGCTATATCCCCAGCCCCAAGGGCCCTTGTTTTTTTGAGACAGGATCTCATTATGTAGCCCAGGCTGGCCTTGAACTGGAGATCCTCCTGCTTCTGCCTACTGAGGCAGTGGGAGTGCTGGGATTGTACACCTGGCTACCCCTGCTTTGACATCAGTCTCAGGGTGAGCACAGAGGAGTAGCAAACTGTGCAGATCCTTAGATCAGTTTGATCAAATTGGTCACGACAAGAACCTTGAGTCTTATTCAAAAGATGGGAACTTGAAGCCGTGTGACACTCTTACCTGAAGTTGCCCCTGCTGGTTGGCTTTCCTCTTTTCTTAAGCTGTGGGACTATACTGGGGGGGAAAGCCTGGCATGCACTAATGGCTTTTCTCCTCCTGTGGCTGACCCAGCTCTCGGCCCTTCTGCACCACTACTACCCCATTGAGATTGACCCCCACCGGACCATCAAGGAGAAGCTGCCGCATATGGTGGAGTGGTGAGTGGAGCGGAGTGGTGGGCTTTGATGGATGGACAGACTCCCTTGTCTTCCTGTGGCTTGCCTGACAAAACAGCTAGCCCTGCAGAATGAACTGTTTCCTTGTCCCGGAGGCTACCCAGCTGCTGCTTCAGAGAATTCTTGGCATAAGTTAGAAAACCCTCCTTTTGGGACACATGATAAACGACCCTTGTCTTGGGCCACTTTATGCGCCTCTAAGAAAGTACCACAGGCTGGATGGCTTATAATAAAAGGAAATGCCATGTCTCGTGGTTCTGGAGTAAATCCCAAGACCAAGGGACCAGCATCTGGAGAGGGCTTTCTTGCCATGTCATTCCATGGCAGAGAGGCAAAAAAAAAAAAAAAAAAAGGCCAAAGAGCAAGAGGGGACTGGACATGTCTGTCTAGGGATGTACTCTTGTGATTATAGCATTCATCCATTCATGGAAGTACAGCCTCATGGCCCAGAGCTTTTCTTTAAGCCCCACCATCCTGCAGCTCTTCATTTCCTTCAGGAAATGGGTCTGTAGAGAAAGGGAAGTGTTCCCTCTACTGGATGCGGGCAGGGGCCCTTGCTTCTCTGGCTGACTGGGATTGGGGGTGGCGGGTGTCTGCTCCTAGGTGGACCAAGGCGCACAACCTGCTGTGTCAGCAGAGGATTCACAAGTCTCAGATAGCGCAGGTGGTCCAAGAGTCTACCGCCATGCTCAGGTGAGTCACTCCTGCTGGAAACACCTCCTCCTGAGACGGCTTCAAACCGCTATGGGCTGGAGCCCAAGAGGTAGAACATTTGCCGAGAGCATGTGGCTCCACCCCCAGCACTGGGGTGAAGTGGAGGTTGGGGGGTGCCCTTGGTCTGGTACTGTGGCTGCATGCACAGGAAACGGGGAGGATGGAGTGGAGTTAGTGACTGGGAGAGTTGGGCCAAGTGCAAAACGGCCAGAGCTGGGCTTGAACTCAGGGCCTGGGCACTGTCAGTTCTTTTGCTCAAGCTCTACTACTTGAGCCTAGCTCTATCTCTGGCTTTTGGCTAGTTAATGAGAGATGAGAGTCTCACAGATTTTCCTGACTGGGCCAGCTTCAAACTGCAATCCTCAGATCTCAGCCTCCTAAGATGCTAGGATTACAGGAGTGAGCCACTGGTGCGTCCTTATTAGGAAGAAAGGCTAGCCTCTGCAAAGCCAGGAGCATAGAGATGTGTACAGATCCAGGAATCCCAGGGTGGGTGTGGGGAACCCCGGAGAAGGTGTGCCAGAGCTGTGCCTGTCTTCCGCCTCCCCAGGGTAAATGGGAGAAGAGGGTGATTTTCCCATTGAGGCACCTTCTCCTGTCCAAGGTACAAGTCCAAGAGCAGCAAATTGAATGACAGCGGCCACGGGGTTTAGCCAGTGTAGCCGAAATCTGGAGACTTCTTAGGTGTCTTATCAACAGTAAGCATTAAGTCAACTATAGTATTTTTAAATTTTATTTTATTTTTGTCAGCCATGGAGCTTGAACTCGAGGCCTGGGTGCTATCACTGAACTCATTCTCTTAAGACTAATGTTCTGCCGCTTCGGGCTACACCTCTACTTCCAATTTTCTGGTGGTTAATTGGAGATAAGGGTCTCACGGACTTTCCTGCCTGGGGTTGGCTTTGAACTGTGATGCTCAGATATCAGATCTCAGCCTCCTGAGTAGCTAGGATAACAGGCATGAGCCCACCAACACCCAGCAATTACAGCATATTTATATGAGGGAGTAATGTACACTAGATAGCAGTGACTAGAACAAACTACTGATCAAACACAAAGCACCACAGGGAGGCAGAAGCAGGAACATTGTGAGTTTTTAAGACCAGCTCAGGCTGGGTACTGGTAGCTCACACCTGTAATCCCAGCTACTTAGAAGGCTAAGATCTGAGGATCCTGGTTCAAAGCCAGTCTAGGTAGGAAAGTATGAGACTCTTCAATTATCCCCCAGAAAACTGGAAGTGGCACTGTGGCTCATAGTGGTAGAGTGCTAGCTTTGAGCACAAAAGCACCCAGACCCTGAGTTAAAGCCCTACAACTGACCAAAGAAAAGAGCAATAAAGGCAATACCATTCTCTTACCTGTGCAGGGAGGGATATAAGACATTCTTCAACACACTCTATCAAAACCACATTCCCCTTTTCATCTTTTCGGCGGGCATTGGTGATATCCTGGAGGAACTCATTCGACAGATGGATGTGCTCCACTCCAACATCCACATTGTGTCTAACTACATGGACTTTAATGAAGAGGTGAGCCGTGTCTCATCGGGGCACAGAAGGGAAGAGGGGTGGTGCTAGCAGACTCTGGTGTTTTACCCCTTGCCTAAGGAAAAAAAGGAGGGGGAGACTTGCTCACATTTGGGTGGGTGCGTGTGGGTGGGAGGAGCCCCAGGTGGCACCCACAGCCTCATGCAGGCTCAATACATGACCACTGAACTACACCTCCGGCCTAGGTGAACAGTACGGCTCCTACGCAGGCTGAGATTACCAACTGTCTTTCGTGGCCCCTGTTATGTTAAAGCAGGCCTGACAAACCTTCCCTATAGAAGGCCAGACAGTAATTAGGCTCCGTGTTCGGCCACCTCTGTCACACTTACTATCAAGTTCTCCGTTTCCACTCCAAATCCAGTCATAGGCAAGTTGTAAATGGATGCCGAGTGTGGCTGTGTTGACATGCAAAGCCAGGCCAGACTGCACTGTTGCTCACCTCTGGAATCCTAGCTGCTCAGGAAGCTGAGCCCTGAGGATCAGGGTTCTAAAGCTTCCAGGGCGGGAAAGTCTATGAGACTCGTATCTCCAGTTAATAGCCGGAAAACTGGAAGGGGAGCTCAGCTGGTAGAGTGCTAGCCTTATATAGAAAAGCTATGGGACGGTACCTCAGCCTTGAGGTCAAGTCCTAGTGCCATATGCTAGAAAAACCAGGCCAGATGTGGCCCATCCACTTGGATTGCCTGTCCCTAGTTTAGATTGTTTGAAGTTTTGACATTGTCTCTGTCTTCAGGACTCCTTTTCTCCATGACAGAGAGTGGAAAACGGCTGTGTGGAACTCTGTGGCCCTTCTGTCTAACTCTCACCTTGATGGCTTAGGGTTTCCTACAAGGATTCAAGGGCCAGCTCATCCACACCTACAACAAGAACAGCTCCGTGTGTGAGAACTCCAATTACTTCCAGCAGCTGCAGGACAAAACCAACATTATCCTGCTTGGAGACTCCATGGGGGACCTCACCATGGCTGACGGGGTTCCTGGCATACAGAATATCCTCAAGATTGGTTTCCTGAATGACAAGGTAGGTGGAAGGCACCATGGCTTTCTTCTCTAGGAATTGCTACTCACAAATGCTCTTCAGTACCTACCATGCCCACATACTACACGCAAGCCACTCTCTTAAGGCATGTAAAATGGAGAGGGCCAGTGATTACCTCTAGGTGCTTCAACCATGCGGTCTGCACTTTGAGCTCAGGGAGAGAGTCTTGCTGGCAGCCTGCATACCTGTGTGCTCACCACATGGAAAGCCTTGTTCTAAATGTGTCACAGCCAAACATTCATGTAAGCTTTTTTGTGTGTGTGCCAGACCAGGCCTTAAATTCGGGGAGCTGTCCCTGAGTGTTTATGTTCAGTGCTAGTGCTGTACCAATTGAGCCACAGCTCTTCTGCTGGTTTTTTTTGGTAATTAATTGGAGATAACAATCTCACAGACTTACCTGCCTGGACTGGCTTTGAACTCTCAGATCTCAGCCTCCTGAGTAGCTACGATTACAGGTGTGAGCCGCCAGTATCCAACCAAATCTGTTTTTAGGTGCATCTTGATCAGTGTCACCCTTTCCATTCATTCTCCCCCATCTCTCCCAACCCTGCCCATCTCAAGTTACCTAGTTCCATTTTCACATATATACATCAAATATTATAACTACATTTGCCCACCCTCCTGTATTTCCCTCTCCCCTTGACTCTTCCTCCCCCACCCCACCCCCCAAAAAAATATATATATATAGCAGGAACAGACCAGAGACTGGCAGGATGGGAACAGCATGATCCTAAAGGTTCAAAGTACAGAGTCATCCAGGGGAGCCACAAGAGTGTTTCATTTCCACCAAGCGGGTGCCGCAGACTGCCAGATGTTTAACCAATAGGGCCTAAGGCCAGGTGTCAGTGGCTCATGCCTGTCATCCTAGCTACTCAGGAGGCTAAGATCTGAGGATCGCGGTTTGAAGCCTGGGCAGAAGAGCCTGTGAGACTCTCTAATTAACCACCAGAAAACTGGAAGTGGGGCTGTGGTGGCTCAAAGTGCTGAGTGCTAGCCTTGAGCAAAAGAGCTCAGGGACAACGCCCAGGCCCTGAGTTCAAGCTTCCCCCCCCCCCCAAAGAGAGAGAAAATAGAGCCCGAGTAAGTCAGAAGTTGCACCTCGGCTTCTGTTTTTAATCTTCATTACTGTCTTCCTGACACTGACCCAGGGTTGTGGCAGCCCCTTCCCCTCACCCACCAGCTCCTCTGTGTCTCTGATAGGCCTATTGTGTGACCTGGAGGTCATGCTTGCGCCCTCTGCCCTCTACCCAACCTCATGTGCTTGAGAATAAGAGGCTCCGGGCAGGGCATTTTGGGGATTCTTGGTCTCCTTCCCCCTCCCGCTGTAGGTGGAGGAGCGGCGGGAGCGCTACATGGATGCCTATGACATCGTACTGGAGAAGGACGAGACCCTGGACGTGGTCAACGGGCTGCTACAACACATCCTGAGCCAGGGGGACCACGTGGAGATGCAGGGCTCCCGAGGGGCCGGGCTGTGACCAGGAAGGGGAGCTTCCCCAGGAGGTCACTTCATCAAGATCCCAAAGAGAAGTTCAGGGTAGCCCAGAGTTACTGGGCCCTTGCTTATCCCTGCCTTCTCCCCCATGACTTTGCTTTCTTCCTGGTCACAGGAGGCTTTTAAGGGAGGCCCTGCTGGGTAGGAGGGCACCAAGCATGGTTCTTGATAACCAGCGACCACAGCATGTGACTGTTAAATGGATTGTCTAGTCTAGAGATCTTTTTTTAAAAAAGAGAAATGAGGGCTGGGAATGTAGCTTAGCGACAGCACCTTGACAGGTGTTCTTCCTTGCACCTTAGTGTGTGCAAGGGCCTAGGTTCTATCCTCAGCACTGCAAAAGAAAAATAAAATAATTTGTTTTTTTTCTAAACACGGGAAGCTGTATTCCAGACGAACATATGTGTTAACAAGCAAGGTGAAAAAATTTAAAACTGAGAAGCAAAGCTGGCTGGAGGTGGACAGAATCAGAGCCTGAATATCTTGGTCCCCGGAGGCTCAGGCACCTGGGAGGTGCCTCTGGCTTTCCACAGTTAGAGAGCCCTGAGGAGGGGGTGCTTCAGACAGCGGATCCCTGCGCAGGTGGGAGCTGTGTCTGTGTGGATCCAAGTGGGGTATATGATTGTGGGGTGTGCTTCTGGCCTGGAATAAGGCGACATAATTCTTTTTTTCCCTCTCTCTTTCCCTCTTTTCCTGTCCTGGGGCTTAAACTCAGGGCCAGGGCACTGTCCCTGAGCTTCTTTTGCTCAAGGCTAGCACTCTACCACTCGAGCCACAGTGCCATTTCTGACTTTTTCTGTTTATATGGTACTGAGGAACTGAACCCAGGGCTTCATGCATGCTAGGCAAGCACTCTACCACTAAGCCACATTCCCAGCCAGAGGTAACAATTCTGATGGTCATCAGACTTGAAAGTCACTTGGGTTAAGTTGAGGTGGTGTCTGAGAGCCCCTCACTAAGGGGCTCCACTTGAGTGTGTGTGTTTTTTTTTCCTGGTAGCTTTTTTTTTCATCCCAGGGTTACCAAAAAAGCTGATCTGAAAGGCTTGAGATGGGTCCCCTGAGGCTGCACGCAGGGGAGGGTAGAGGGTGGGGGGTAGGGGGTGAGGGAAGCAGAAGCAATTTAAACACTAGTATTTATTTATTTATTTATTTTGCCAGTCCTGGGCCTTGGACTCAGGGCCTGAGCACTGTCCCTGGCTTCTTTTTGCTCAAGGCTAGCACTCTGCTACTTGAGTCACAGCGCCACTTCTGGCCATTTTCTGTATATGTGGTGCTGGGGAATCTAACCCAGGGCTTCATGTATACGAGGCAAGCACTCTTGCCACTAGGCCATATTCCCAGCCCCTAAGCACTATTTTGTGTGATTAACCGGTTGCACAGTTACCCTCCTCTCTCTTGGATGATCAAAGGCTAGCTAGCACCTCTCATGGTGGCTTGTGTTTGTAATCCTAACTACTATGGAGACAGGGATTGGTAGGATTGTGATTCAAGGCTAGTCCAGGCTAAAAGTTCATCAAAACAATGAAAAGGGGGTTGGGAATATGGCCTAGTGGCAAAGAGTGCTTGCCTCGTATACATGAAGCCCTGGGTTAGATTCCCCAGCACCACATATATAGAAAGCGGCCAGAAGTGGCGCTGTGGCTCAAGTGGCAGAGTGCTAGCCTTGAGCAAAAAGAAGCCAGGGACAGTGCTCAGGGCCTGAGTCAAGAAGTCCCCAGGACTGGCAAAAACAAAACAAAACAAAAGGATGAAAAGTTGGACACGGTAGTGGCCCGTCATTGTAGCTGTGCGGGGAATGTAAAAAGGATCAAGGTCAGGGCTGGCCAGGGCATAAATGCAAGATCCTATTTAAAAAATAAGGGAAGTGAAAAGAACTAGAGATGTGGCTCAAATGGCAGAGCACTTGCCTGCCTAAGGCCCTGAGTTGAAGTTCCAGGCTTTTTTTTTTTTTTTTTTTTTTGGTAGTCCTGGGGACTTCTTGACTTGCAGTCTTGCTTTTTCTCTTTTACTCGTAGCTGATGTTCTGTCATTTTAGCCCACATCTAGTGTTTGCTGGTGGTTAAAAGTCAGACTTGTTTGGCACTGGGTGGCTCACACCTGTAATCCCAGCTACTTAGGTGGCTGAGATCTGAAGGTTGTGGTTCAAAGTCAGCTGGGGTAGGAAAATCTGTGAAACTTTTATTTTTGCCAGTTCTGGGGCTTGAACTCAGGGCCTACACTCCATCTGAGCCGCTTTGTACTCAAAACTAGCACTCTACCACTTGAGCCACAGAGCCACTTCCAGCTTTTTTGAGTAGTTAATTGGAAACAAAAATCTCTTGGGGACTTTCCTGCCTGGGCTGGCTTTGAACCACAATCCTCTGATCTCAGCCTCCTGAGTAGCTAGGACGACAGGCGTGAGTCACTGGCACCTGGCTCTGTAAATTTTTTTTTTTTTTTTTTTTCCAGTCCTGGGCCTTGGACTCAGGGCCTGAGCACTGTCCCTGGCTTCTTCCTGCTCAAGGCTAGCACTGTGCCAACTTGAACCACAGCGCCACTTCTGGCCATTTTCGGTATACGTGGTGCTGGGGAATTGAACCTAGGGCTTCATGTATGGGAGGCAAGCTCTCTTGCCACTAGGCTATATCCCCAGCCCCTCTGTAAAATTCTTATCTCCAGCTAACCACCAAAAAGCTGGAAGTGGAGGCATGGCTCGAGTAGTAGAGTGCCAGCCTTCGGTGAAAAAGCTAAGGGACCTTGAGTGTTTAGACCCTGAGTTCAAGCCCCAGTATCATCTAAATAAGTAATTACTTTCCCTGGTGCATGCCTGCAATCCAACTGGGATGTTGGAAATGGGAAAGAGCAGTTTGAGGCCAGCCTAGGCAGAAAGTTAACAATACCTCACCAGCTGGGTGTAGAGGCACGTGCCTTTTATCCCAGCTGTGAGCGACATTGATAGGAAGATCATCACTGGTGGCTGCTTGGATCAAAAACACGAGATGCTGTTGAAAAAATAACTGCGAAACAAGGCTGGGGCTGGGTAGAGCATCTGCCGAGTAAGCGCAAGGCCCCAGATTCAAACCCCAGAACTACAGGAAAACGAAATTCCCCGCGGACCCCCCTGGCCCTGAAAAGACCACACCTTCTGAGGCCTTAGGTTCCACCTTTTATTGACACAAAGGAGAAAGGGATTGGACACCAGCCCGGCCTTTTGAAAGCCCACAGTTCTATTGCCTCCCTCATACCTCAGCCCCGCGTTAGCACCAAACCCAAAGGTCTCCATAGCCCTGAAGCTCATATGAGGTTTCTTCACATGGCCTTCCTTCCCTTCTTGTTCTGAGGCTCCTTAAAAAGGAAGGAGCCATTTTTAGGGATGAAAAGCTACCCAAAGCCCAGCCCTGACTTCTGGTGCCTGGGAGGAGGCAGGTGAGGAGTGATGGGGACAGCTGACAGTATGACTGGCTGCCCCGGAGCTGCCTCTGCCTGAGGAGCCAGGAAGAGCAGAGAGGCTGTAGGGTCACTCAGCTCTGGTTTCATGTCCCAGGGAGCTGCCATGGCAGGAATGGGATGGGAGGGGGCCGGGGCCTGGGAGCAGGGGAGATAAAGGACACAGTAATTGTGAGGCCCTCAGCCCCGCTCAGAGTCCAGTGCTGAGGACCGGAGGTGTGGGCGTGGGGCCAGCAATAGCCCTAGGCAGTCCCAGATGGACTCTGCAGCCCCAAGCTTTTTCAGGGAGGGAAGAGCAAATGGCTTCGAGGTCTGCACTGTGCATTGAAACCCAGGGCTGGTGGGAAGCCCGGGGAAGTCTCCCCTGGCACTTGTCCAGGGGATCCCAGAGTTATCCTGGCGGGGAGCAGGGGTGCTGGGGGCTATTGGCAGGCCAGTCTCCTGCCACTGCCCCCCCCCCCCCAACAGGCCAGGCCCTCAGAGCTCCTCATGGACCCGTTCCTGGTCTTCATCTGATTTCAGCTTGAGCTCCTCAGCTGTGATCTTGCCATCATGGTTGCGGTCCTGGTTCTGGAACATGTCCCCTATGGTTTTCTCAGGGTCTTGCCCAGGCAAGAGGCGTCCCTTACCCTCCTGCACTTGAGCCTTGATGAAGGAGGAGAACTGTGGAGAGAGGAGAGTCAGGAAGTGAGGGTCATGATGGAGTAGCCATGTGGATGGCCCTAGGAAGGGCCTGCCAGTTTTAGTGGCTTTTTCTTTTTTTTTTTTTTTTTGGTCAGTGGGGCTTGAACTCAGGGCCTGGGTGCTGTCCCTGAGCACTTTTGCTCCATGCTAGTGCTCTACCACTTAAGCCACCTGCACCTGGCCTGCCGGTGTTTGTCAGTCTTGGGGCTTGCAGGACCTGTCTGTCCCTGAGCTGCTTTTGCTCAAGGCTAGTACTCTACCACTGAAGCCACAGCACCACTTCTGGTTTTTTTCTGAGTAGTTTGGTGGAGATGAGAGTCTCAGACTTTTTTTTTTTTTTTTTTTTTTTTTTTTTTTGCCAGTCCAGGGCTTGGACTCAGGGCCTGAGCACTGTCCCTGGCTTCTTTTTGCTCAAGGTTAGCACTCTACCACTTTAGCCACAGCGCCACCTCTGGCTCTTTCTATATATGTGGTGCTGGCGAGTCAAACTCAGGGTTTCATGTATATGAGGCAAGCATTTTTGCCACTAGGCCATATTCCCAGCCCTCTCACAGACTTCTGCTCAAGCTGGCTTCAAACTTGGATCTGCAGATCCCAGCTTCTTGAATACCTAGGATTATAGGCACGAGTCACTAGCACCACACTTGGCCAGTGTTTTTTTTTTTTTTTTTGGCCAGTCCTGGGCCTTGGACTCCGGGCCTGAGCACTGTCCCTGGCTTCTTCCCGCTCAAGGCTAGCACTCTGCCACCTGAGCCACAGCGCCCCTTCTGGCCATTTTCCATATATGTGGTGCTGGGGAATCGAACCTAGGGCCTCGTGTATCCGAGGCAGGCACTCTTGCCACTAGGCTATATCCCCAGCCCTCGGCCAGTGTTTTTTTTTTTTTTTTTTTTTTGGCCAGTCCTGGGCCTTGGACTCAGGGCCTGAGCACTGTCCCTGGCTTCTTCCCGCTCAAGGCTAGCACTCTGCCACTTGAGCCACAGCGCCGCTTCTGGCCGTTTTCTGTATATGTGGTGCTGGGGAATCAAACCTAGGGCCTCGTGTATCCGAGGCAGGCACTCTTGCCACTAGGCTATATCCCCAGCCCCTCGGCCAGTGTTTTTATTCCTAGTGCCCTCCTCAACTCAAGTCTGGGAGAGACTTGTGTGGCCTGGCCTGTGGGGGTGTGGATGTGAGGGCGTGGCCTAAGTTCTGCCAAATCTAGGTGGGAAACCAGCTGCACAAGTGCAGGAAGGAAAGGCAATAAAACAACGTAAAGAAGCCAAGGCCTGTGGCTCAGCGTAGGGGCAGCAGGGTGGGAAAGGGAGGGTGAGTGTGCCCTGTGTTGGTGAGATGTAACATACAAGCACACCCATGTCCTGCTGGTGCTTGTGACTGAGCTCCCAACCCACCTCCTCCGAGGGGACCTCTCCATCCTTATTGAGGTCCATGTATTCGAACAGGTTGGCTGGAGGGTCTTGGTGCCACACAAACAGGTAGCCTGTGGGCAGCCCGTCTTCCCGGGACACCAGTTCCACCTCAAACAGCAGCACGGCACTGCCAGGCACACCCCGGGCTGGCAGGAGGAAGAGACAAAAACAGAGAAGGGTCCTAGGAAAGCCAGGGTGGGCCTGCCTTTGCAAGCCTTCCCACTGTGGTTCCCAATCCGCAGGCCTCAGTTTCTCCTGGGTGCTACAGAGTGAGGTGTGGGGATGTTTATAGAACCACCCCCAGGCCCTCCCACCAGCCTCGGAAGCCTGGAACAGCAAAGGGGATGAAGGAACACCCATGGGCCCCAGGGCTCTGTCTCTCACCTCCACTCTCCCCATGAGCCAGGTGTGGTGGCACGACCAGCTGTCTCCTCTCTCCCACACACATGCCCTGCAGGCCCCTGTCCAGACCTTCAATCACTTTGTTGGCCCCCAGAGTGGCCTCTTGCGGGACCCCATAGTCATGGCTACAGGCAAACAGATTCACAGGTCAGCATCGGTCTTTGTCCCCTGCCAGTTCACACCCGGGTTCTCCCCCAAACGGGTCCTAAGCCAAACCCTTCAATTCCAGAGGCACCCCTCCCACGCCCCACCCGCCAGCAGTATGGAGGCCCAAGAATACAGGCATGGGATCCCACATAATAACCAGCAAGTGGGGTATCAGCAGCTCATGCCTGTAATCCCAGCTACTCAGGAGGCTGAGCTTTGAGGATTATGGTTCATAGCCATCCGAGGCAGGAAATTCTGTGAGACTTTCCAATTAACCAACCAAAAGCCAGAAGTGGAGATGTTATCCAAGTGGTAGAGTAACAAACAGCCTCGAGCAAAAAAAGCCAAGGGGCAGCACCCAGGCCCCGAGGTCAAGCCCCAGTAGTGGCACAAAGCAAACAACAAAAGCAAATAATGTCCTCCTCCAGCTCTGCCTTCTGAGTCAGCCATGTCTCAACAGTGCCATGATGGCCTGTCGATTGAGAGAGAGGAGCTGGGGCCAGCGTGCAGGCCACCTGCACTGATGCCCACCCACCTGCCCAGCCCCATCCCTGCCCTGGACCCACGAGGAGAAGAGCTTGGTGCCATCCAGCAGGGAGCAGTTGTAGTGGTAGCGAATGAAGTCCCCAAGCTTGGAGGTCTCGTTGCAGGCCTCCACAGGCCGGGACAGGGTCTGGATTTCCACTGGATCCGCGGGGTTGTGGAAGTCGATCACATGCACGTCAAAGATGAGCACAGCCGAGCCGGGGATCTTGTCTCCTGAGGTCACATGGGGGTGTGGTCAGCTGGGAAGGGGTTCTACATAGGGCTGCTCACTTATCTCCGTGGAACCCAGACCAGGCAGCCCCTCCCCACCCTGGGACTGCAAGATGGGACAGCATTCCTGTCCAGATCAATGCTTCCCACAGCTTCCTGTTGGAGTGAGGAAACAGAAGGCAAGGGGAGCCTTGTCCCACTTTTTTTTTTATTTTGGTGCTGGTCTTTGGGGCTTGAATTCAAGGCCTGGGTGCTGTCCCTGAGCTGCTTTTGCTCAAGGCTAGCACCCTGCCACTCCAGCCACTGTTCCTCTTCTTCTTCTTTGTCTACTGGAAATAAGAATCTCACAGACTTTCCTGCTTGAGTTGGCTTTGAACTGCAATCCTCAAGTCTCAGCTTTCTGAATAGAAGTGTGAGCCACCAGACCCTGGTGTGTCCCACTTGTTAATCTTGCAGGCACCCTGTAATTCACCCTTCTGATCAATGACTAGTGAGGACCCTAAATGTACCCAGAGCCACAAATTCAGACCTTTTGGCTTCCTGGGCTGTGCTGGGTCTATTCTATGAGAAAAACACCTCTGTCCCCAAACCCAGGAGCTGACTGCCCTTCTTCACTACGGCAGGGGATTGGGAACTACCCTGGAAGAAAAGGTGGGAACAGGACAGGAGGCTGGACATCAAAGCAAATGAATCCACAGAAACTGCTGTGTCCCGTGGAGGCAGTTCAGAGGGGATCTATCTTACCAGTCCCGTTCTCCCCATAGGCAAGGTGCGGGGGGATGGTGATCCTCCGGCGTTCCCCTATGCACGCGCCCTGCAGCCCCTGGTCCATGCCAGGGATTATGTAGCCCTGCCCGATATAGGTATTGTAGGTGTGGTTGCGAGAGTAGCTGCAAATACAAGGTGAGGAGGGCCAGGGAGGGAGTCAAAGGGGCCCCTCCCCTTCCGTGCAGCTCAGAGTGGTCCTCCCACCCCCTACCTGCCCTCCTCAAGAGCCCCCTCTTTCCCCCCGGACCTGGAGTCAAAGACGGTGCCATCCATCAAGGAGCCGTTGTAGTGGTAGCGCATGAAGTCCCCAGCTGCGGCTTTCCGGACACAGCCGGGGGGGAGCTCCAGCGTCTCTAGCTGAACAGTGTCCTTTGGGTTGTGGATGTCGATCAGGAGGACATGGAAGACCAGGGAGGCGTGAGGGGGGATCACAGTCCCTGGGAGGGAGGATAGAGATGGAGCCATACAGAGGGGGAGCAAACCAAGGCACAGAAAGGTCTAAGCAGACACCAGGCCAAAACACCTGCTCTGGCTTCCTGGGAGTACTCCTCCCTGACCCTTCCCTTCCCTTACTTCCCACGGTCAGTCACAGCCTGCACTGAGCCTTTGCATGCGTCTGGATAAGCAGCCCTTCTTAGCCAGACAATCCCCAAGGGCGAGGCTCTGTCTACTTGTGTCTTTGGCTGTACCACATCTGAACAGTTGTATATGGAGCCCTGGGTTTTCCCTCTGCCTGCCCTTACCATATCCTTTCTCGCCATAGGCCAGGAAGGGAGGGATAACGATCTTCCTTCTCTCTCCAGGACACATGCCCAGCAGCCCCTGGTCCATGCCCTTGATTAGCCAACCCGAGCCCACGTAGGTGTCGTAAGTGCCGTCTCTACTGTAGCTGCAGAGAATGAGGCAGAAAGCAGGATGGGGTTCCAGATCCCTCTCCCTCTGCCACTCTCCTCCCGCCCCAGCCCTCAGGGTTCCCCCCCCCGACCCCTACCTGCTGTCAAAGGCGCTGCCATCCAGCAAGGTGCCATTGTAGTGATAGCGGACGAAGTCACCGTCCTGCACCATGCGGGGACAGTGCGGTGGGCGCAGCAGGATGCTCACCTGCACCGTGTCTGCCTTGTTCCACACGTCCACCAGGACCACGTCGAAGTACAGGGTGGCGTCGGGGGGGATGAGCCCCGCTGTGTGGGCAGAGCAGCCGGAGCTAACACTTGTGACAACCTCCAGGATGGGGGGTGGGGTGGGGGCTGGGGGGTGGACATCTGAGGATCCTGCACTGTCTCCCCCACACCGGCCCCTCTTTCCTAGCCCAAACTGTGATTCCGCCAGGGCCCCAGCCCGGCATCTACCTCTCCTCCTTCCAGACCCAGGAAAACCAAAGTGTTCACCATAGAACCGCCATCAATTAGACGAGGCGGTGCCATCGTGGCTGAGTTACTCAGTGGCTCTTGAGATTCAGCCTCTGGGCCACACCCGGCCTCCCCACCGGCCCACCCGTGTCCCGGTCTCCTCACCCACGCCGATGCTGCCGTAGCCCAGGTGCGGGGGGACAATGAGGCGGCGGCGTTCGTTGACACACATGCCCATGAGACCTCGGTCCATGCCGGTGATGAGGCGACCCACACCTACCACGATGGCCACCAAGCTGCTTCGGTTATGGCTGGAGGGGAGGGAAAGGCCGGGTGGGACATGGTGATCTCAGGTGTGCACAGGTGAGGGTGCACACAGCCACATGGCTCCCTCCACCCACGGAGTTCTATGCACACACACAGATGCAAGGCCCCCTCCCTCCCTGTGCATGGTGTGAATGCACACACACACACACACACACACACACACACACACATACTCTCTCTCTCCACCTTTTCTCTCCTAAGCAGGGTGGAATGCCTAGCCTTAGGAGGATGGGCTGCTCCAAGAGGGAAGTCTCTAGAAAGGGGGTTATTACACTGGAGGGCTAGTGGGGTGGGGTAAACAGGCCTGCCTAGCACTTCAGTGTGCTGACAGCAAGAGGGGGAAACATAGCTCCAAGGGCAAAGGGACCATTTATTGAGTACATAGTGTATGCTAGATTAAATGCTCGGCATTTATTGAGTGCACAGTATATGCTAGATTAAATGCTTGGCACTTCACATTTGTTATCTGGGTGAATTCTATCCACTGTGATTTGGGCATTAGTTTTTAACCTTTTCTCTTCATTTCTTTGCCTCTCTCTCTCTCTCTCTCTCTCTCTCTCTCTCTCTCTCTCTCTCTCTCTCTCTCTCTCTCTCTCCCTCTCCTCAAGAGGCTAAGATCTGAGGATCACGATCACAGTTCAAAGCCTGTCCCAGCAGGAAAGTCTATGAGACTCATCTCCAATTAACCACCAGAAAATTGGACGTGGGGCTATGGCTCACAATGGTAGAGCACTAGCCTTGAGCAAAAGAGCTCAGCAACAGCCCCTAGCCCCCAAGTTCAAGCCCCACAACCAACAAAAACAAATAAAGAAAAGGAAGAGAGATGGAGAAAGGAAAGAGAGGGACAGAGACAGACAGACTAAGATGATGACCTGGTGGAGTAGGCATCTTATCTTGCCCAAGCTCATGGCTCTGTGATCTGTTGAGATCCAAGGCACACATTTGTCATCTGTTATCCAAGGAGGAGAAGAAGAGAAAGCAGAGAGGCTAGGGGTAAGGAATGGGGACTAGTTTGGCTTCTTCTTCTTTTTTTTTTTTTTTTTTTTTTTTTTTTGCCAGTCCTGGGCCTTGGACTCAGGGCCTGAGCACTGTCTCTGGCTTCTTTTTGCTCAAGGCTAGCACTCTGCCACTTGAGCTACAGCGCCCCTTCTGGCCGTTTTCTATATCAGTGGTGCTGAGGAATTGAACCCAGGGCTTCATGTATATGAGGGGAGCACTGTACCACTAGGCCATATTCCTAGCCCCTAGTTTGGCTTCAGATTCTTTTTTTTTTTTTGGCCAGTCCTGGGCCTTTGACTAAGGGCCTGAGCACCACTGTCCCTGGCTTCTTTTTGCTCAAGGCTAGCACTCTACCACTTGAGCCACAGCGCCACTTGTGGCCATTTTCTATATGTGTGGTGCTGGAGAATTGAACCCAGGGCTTCATGCATACGAGGCAAGTGCTCTTGCCACTAGGCCATATCCCCAGCCCCATGGCTTCAGATTCTGAAAAAAAAAAAAAAAGCCTATTCTAAAATTGTGGCCTGTGTGTGTGTGTGTGTGTGTGTGTGTGTGTGTGTGTGTCTGTGTGCTGGGGCTTGAACTCAGAGCCTGGACACTGTCCTTTAGCTTTCTCATTCAAGTAGAGCTACAGCTCTCCTTCTGGCTTTTTGCTGGTTAATTGGAGACAAGAGTGTCATAGAGGGGCTAGGGATATAGCCTAGTGGCAAGAGTGCCTGCCTCATATACATGAGGTCCTGGGTTCAATTCCCCAGCACCACATATACAGAAAATGGCCAGAAGTGGCGCTGTGGCTCAAGTGGCAGAGTGCTAGCCTTGAGCAAAAAGAAGCCAGGGCAGTGCTCAGGCCCTGAGTCCAAGCCCCAGGACTGGCCCAAAAAAAAAAAAAGTGTCATAGATTTCTCTGTCCAGGCCGGCTTAGAACCATGATCCTCAGATCTCAGCCTCCCGAGTAGCTAGGATTTCAAGCATGAGCCACTGCTGCCCAGTTATGTATGGGTTTAAAGTTTCTTGAAGTAAAGTGAGAGTGGGAAGATTTTATTTTGATCAAAGAGGGCTGTGGATTAAGAAAATTTTCTATCAGGGTTCTCATACCTATAATCACATCTGTAACTCCCACTTAATATCCTAGCTACTTCAGAGGCTGAGATCCGAGGATTGAAACTAGCTGGGGCAGACAGATTCAAGATTCTTACCTCCAGTTAGCCAGCACAAAGCTGGAAGTGGCAGAGCACCAGCCTTGAGTGAAAAAGCTGACAACTCTTAAGATCAAGGATTGTAAGCCATGCTCCCATTTTCTGCCCATACCTTGCTTTGTCTATCTGGCAAGTTTTATGTCTGGCCTGGTTCCTTCACAGTGCTGCTAGGAAAGCTCAAGCTCTGTGCAAAATTCCAACACCATCAAGGCTTTTGATTCCTCAGGGTCAAGACACAGGAGGCCTGCAGCACTGTGGAAATCACTAAACTGTGATTTATTTATTTTTTGCTGGTCCTGGGATTTGAATTCAGGGCCTGACCACTGTCCTTAAGCTTTTGTTTGCTCAAGGCTAGCACTCTACCACTGGAGCTAAAGCTCTACTTCCAGTTCTTTGGATGACTAATTAAAGATTTTAAAAAAGTTTCACAGAACCTTTTTCTTCAGCCAAATTTCCAGTACTTTCTCCTTTTGTTTATAATTCTTTTTCTTTCTTTTTTTTTTTTTTTCCAGTCCTGGGCCTTGGACTCAGGGCCTGAGCACTGTCCCTGGCTTCTTTTTGCTCAAGGCTAGCACTCTGCCACTTGAGCCAAAGAGCCACTTCTGGCCATTTTCTATATATGTGGTGCTGGGGAATTGAACTCAGAGCTTCATATATATGAGGCAAGCACTCTTGCCACTAGGCCATATTCCCAGCCCTATAATTCTTTTTTTTTTAAATTTATTTAACTTTATTGTCAAGGTGACGTTCATAGGGGTTACAGTTACATATGTAAAGTAGTAAGTACATTTCATGTCAAACTTGTTTGTTTATAATTCTTGCCCTTTTTACCCTACAACACTGAAGCACTTGTGATTCCCAACACTTACAATTATCTCATTGGTACATTTTCATAAATAATCCCTCCACCAGAATTCTTTCCTTTTCTGCCTAAATGCTTCACTATACTTTAAAACACTATCAGATGTGGATTGTGGAAGCCTAAAAGATATCATCAATCCAAACTATCAGTTAAACATGAAAATAAAGGCTCCATTCTTTATTCATCCAAAAAAAAAGTTTCACATACTTTTCCTGCCCAGGCTGGCTTTGAACTGCAATCCTTAGATCTTAACCTCCTGAGTAGCTAAGATTACAGGTGTGAGCCACTGGTACTCAGGTAGGGATGGCAAAGTTTAAAGAGATGACAGCTCTTGTCTTAGTCTGGATTTGAACCCAGCGCCTTGGACTTTGGAGATCCTACTCTTGCCCATTGAACTGCCTGTATCCAAAGTCATGGCTACTAATGACCTGTGGGCTGTGGTGTATAGGTCAGGAAGGATCTAAGAGGGTGGATTCTTTCCAGAGAGAGTTACTGTGATGGGACCTACAGTTTGCCCCCATAGGCTGGCACGCAGCCCTGCCCTGCACTCACCAACCAAAATGGACCAAGTGTGTGGATCAGTCCAGAAGCCTGTCTCTCAACCCCAAAACTGGTGAGATAGATGGTGGTGTGTGCCTGCTTGAGCTAAAATGGAGAAGCTTGCCCTGGAGAGCAAGGCAGGAAAACCCTCTGAAGTGCTCAGGATAGCATGTCAGCTTGTGACACGTGGACAGATAGTCCAGGCATGGAGTTATGCCCTACCCTCAGATCCATTTTGCTGGCTTAATTATAGTGCCCACCCAGCTTTATCCCCACCCTAATCACAGAGGCACAGAACACTTGAGGTGAAAGCAGACAGGCAAGCCAGGCTGGGAAGAAAGGAAGAAAGTTGCAGGCAAAAGGACCACCCAGGGTTCACAGGCAGCTGGTTCCATCTTCTTCCCACTGTGGCTTTCAATACAGCAGTGGTGAGTTAGGAGCGCAGTTCGCCTCTGATTAGCAAGTATTCTGGGGATGTTGGAGTTTGTCAAAAGAAACTAAGGTGAACTTTTGAGGTGACTATGTTGGAACTTCCTTTGAGGGCTTAGGGGAGCATGCGTAAATATTGGGATGCAGAGGTTAAAAGGGAAAAAAGGAGAGGGGGGATCCTGGCACCCGTAGCTCATGCCTATAATCCTAGCTGCTCAGGAGGCTGAGACCCAGGGATTATGGTTTGAAGCCAGCCAGCCCGAGGCAGAAAAACCCATGAGGCTCTTTTCTCCAATTAGTCAGCCAGATGCTGGAAGGGGAGGTGGGGTTCCAGTAGTAGAGCACCAACTTTGAGTGTGTATGTGGGGGGGAAGGAAGCTAAGCAAGAGTAAGGACCTGAGTTCAAGGCACAATCCCAGCACAAAATGAAACGGTTGGGAGTGGGGGGGGGGGAGGGGGAGGAGTGTAGAGAAGCCCAGACACCAGGAGCCAGCGTTCAAGGAAAGAGGTGGTCAGTCTGGCGGTGCCTAAACCATTACCTCGAGTCAAACTTCTTCCCGTCCTCAAAGGTGCCATTGTAGTGGTAACGCACAAAATCTCCCATCTGCACTTCTCGGGGACAGGCCCTGGGGATGTGGTACCTCTCGATGACCACATCTTCCAGGGGGCCCGCGGCGGGACTGGCTCGGCCCAGCCCCCAGTCCAAGGCCTGAAGCAGCAGCAGCAGCAACTGTGGTAGAGGAAGCCGGCGCAGGGTGTGGCTGTGGGAGCCCACGGAGGACATGGTGCCTGGAGCTAGGACGCTGGCAGTGAGGAGAGGACGACCCGGGGGAGCTACAGCCGCCGGTCTCCTTCCCTCCCCTCTCTTCCCCTCCCCTCTGAGAGCTGGCTCCCCCTCTTCCTGTCCTCCTTCCTTACCCCCCTCCTCCTGGCGGGTCTACGTGGAATGGAATGGGGGCTGGGGAGACTGAGCTGGCCCGTGTGGTGATGGAACCAGAGAAGGCCCTAAGGCTGGCAGTGGAGAGCCCCAGGAATCTGCCACCGAAGAACTCTCCAGCTCCCCCTCCCGCCCCCATCTCCACCCTCAGCCGGGTCCTGAGGCCTGGTGGGGAGGGGGTTGGGGAAAGATGAGAAGTCCGATGGAGTACTGAAAAGAAAAAAAGAAAAAGAAGGAAAGAAAAAGTTCTGTGTGTCTCACCCCCTCGACCTCCCCCCCCCCCCACTGCAGCCCTGGGTCCTAAAGCCAGATGGGGACACCCTGATCCTGAGCTACCCCCTGCCCTCAAATCTAGGCCTTTCCAAGCTGGTCCTGTGGTCAGGAAGCTGAGGGGGTGTCTCCGTGTGCACCCCACCCTCCCTGCCCTCCAAGGGGAGGCCTCTCCAGGGAAGAGCAGCTTTGTCTGCGTGGAAGTGGAAGGGTGGCTCAAGAGGTGGAGCGCCATCCTTGAGGGGTGTGTCTGGTGGTGGTGGGGTACAGGCCCTGAGTTCAAGTACGGACACACACAGTAAAAACAAAAGCTAGACTGTAAAAAGAACGTTGTGACTCCGGGTTGGAGGTGGTGGTGATTTCGGCTCCGCACACGGGGGCAAGACCTAGGTAAGACCGGCCCCAGAGCCTAAGGGAGGACGAGAGAGGGAGCCCCTCCCTCCTCTTCCTGATCGCAGGCCGGTGGGATGGGGTGAGCACTGTCCGTGAGCAGGGCCATTCTGGGTTCTCCAGACTAGGCCGGCATAACGCAGCCCATCCCATCCCATCGGCCGAAGGGGACACTCGGAGAGCTGGAGGTGGGGTCGGCGTGGCAGACCTGAGGGGCGCGCCCGAGTCCCCCCTTCTCCGCCCGGCGTCGGGCGCTAAGACCCAGCAGGCGGCGCGGCGGGGTCCCCCCCGCGTCCCTCCTTCCTCCGGCGGGGCCCGCGGGGCGGGGCCGGGGCCGGGCCCGAGGCCGGCGGCTGGGGGGGGGCGGGGGCGGCGGCGGCGGCTCCGGGGCTCCGGGCACCTCGGGGCGCCGGTGGGCATGGCTCGGGCGGCGTGGGGGCTGCTGTGGCTGCTGCTGGGCATGGCCGGGGCGCAGTACGAGAAGTACAGCTTCCGGGGCTTCCCGCCCGAGGACCTGATGCCCCTGGCCGCGGCCTACGGCCACGCGCTGGAGCTGTACGAGGGCGAGAACTGGCGGGACAGCGCGCGCTACCTGGAGGCGGCGCTGCGGCTGCACCGGCTGCTGCGCGACAGCGAGGCCTTCTGCCACGCCAACTGCAGCGGCCCGGGGCCGCCCTCGGCCCCGCTGCCGTCCCCGCCCGCGCCGGGTCCCGCGGGGGGCGCCGATCGTCCCCCCGGGGGCGGCGAGGGCGACGGCGACGGCGAGGGCGAGGGCGAGGGCGACGCCTGGGCGCACGAGCTGCGGCTCTTCGGCCACGTCCTGGAGCGCGCCGCCTGCCTGCGGCGCTGCAAGCGGGCGCTGCCCGCCTTCCAGGTGCCCTACCCGCCGCGGCAGCTGCTGCGCGACTTCCAGAGCCGCCTGCCCTACCAGTACCTGCACTACGCCTTGTTCAAGGTGTGCGCCCACCCTCCCGGGGCCGGGGGCGGGGTGGGGGTGGGCCGCCTGGGGCGGCGTCGGGTTCCAGGGCGCCGTGGGACTGCGTCCACACCTGTGTGTGTGTGTGTGTGTGTGTGTGTGTGTGTGTGTGTGTGTGTGATCAAGCCGCCCGACTGGCCCGATCCGCTGAACACTCCCCCCTTCCCGCCCTCCCCCAGGCTAACCGGCTGGAGAAGGCGGTGGCCGCGGCCTATACCTTCCTCCAGCGGAACCCAAAGCACGAGCTGACCGCCAAGTATCTCAACTACTACCGGGGGATGCTGGACATCGCGGAGGAGTCCCTCACCGACCTAGAAGCACAGCCCTACGAGGTGTGAGGGGGAGGGGGGAGGAGGAGGAGGGGGGAGGGGGGTGGCTGACTCCACCCAGAGCTCCTTCCAGGCACCCCTCTTCCAGCTCGCAGGTGTTGGGGTCCCCCTGACCTCCCCCTCTTCCCCCAGGCTGTGTTCCTTCGAGCTGTGAAACTCTACAACAGCGGAGATTTCCGCAGCAGCACAGAGGACATGGAGCGCGCCCTGGCCGAATACCTGACCATCTTTGCCCGGTGTCTGGCTGGCTGTGAGGGGGCTCACGAGCAGGTGGACTTCAAGGATTTCTACCCAGCCATCGCAGGTATCTTCCAGCCAGAAGTCTGTAGGCATCCCTCAAGCCCAGAGCTCCCCAGGTGCTTTAACACAAACGCACACTCTCCAAACGTTTGTAGAGCAGCTGTAACAATAACAGCCCCCACGTGGCCAGGAGACAACCACCAGTTACCGGGAACTAATGGGGCATGTCCCAAGTGGTGGACATTGGTTTGGAAGACAGTAACACGTCCCAGAAAGGGGCTGAGGCCCGGGGAAGTTGGATCCACAGGCTTTCCAAGCAGAGGCCAATGTCTGTCAAGTTAGACGCCCAGCAGTTGTGCATTGAAAGCAGCGGGTCCCTAATGTGAAGGTCCATTCAAACAGAGACCCGAAGGACTATCGTTAGCTTCACTGTCTGGGCCCGGTCCTGCCCCCAAACCTCAGCTGCCACTCTCCCACAACGCCTTCTTGCTTAGGATGGGGGTTGTACCAGGCGCTTTGCACACTTTATCTCCTGAGAGGGAATTCCACACCAGGCGCTTTCTGGACTGGGACGTAGCTGGCAGGCAGAGTGGGTTTGGGGGGCCGCTGCGCCCCCTAGGGGGCAGGGCTGGGATTACACACTGCCAACCCCTCGCTGCTGCCTCCTCTCCCAGATCTCTTCGCAGAGTCCCTGCAGTGCAAGGTGGACTGTGAGGCCAATTTGACCCCCAATGTTGGCGGGTACTTCGTGGACAAGTTTGTGGCTACCATGTATCACTACCTGCAGTTTGCCTACTACAAGTGTGAGCCTCTTGGGTGGGCTGGGCTGGGCAAGGGAGAGATGGAAGAAATGCAGGAGAGGATAGCATGGGGGGGGGTGGTCTTGGAGTCATAAGGAGCTGACCCTCAGATTGAAGACTCTGGGGTGATGAGAAGAAAGGCTGGAGGCAGTGGGGACTTGGGGAAGGAACCTAGGGAGCTGGAGGTGGGTGAGGTGCAGGGAATAGGGCAGCCTGAAGGAGAATCAAAGGGCTGTTTTGTTTTGGTGGTGCCAGAGCTTGAACTCAGTGCCTGGCTTCCTTGCTTGACTTTTTCCACTCAAGGCTCTACTACTTAAGCTATACCTCCACTGTGTGTGTGTGTGTGTGTTGTGTTTGCTCACGTGCTAGTGCGGCTTAAACTAAGGCCCTGGGCTAGTGCTCTACCACCTGAACCACAACAGCTCCACTTCCAGCTTTTTGACAGTTAACTGGAGATAGGAGTCTCATGGACTTTCCTACCTGGGCTGACTTTGAACCAAGATCCTCAGATCTCAGCCTCCTGAGTAGCTAGCATTACAGGCATGAGCCACTGCTATCTGGCTTAGAGGACCTCTTGAGTGACTGGCTAGGCAACCAACAACTAAGCACTGGCCAGTTTACAAAGCCCTTGCTTCACTTCACGCCCTCACCGACATTATGTGGCTGGCATTACTGGCCCATTTTCCAGGTGAGGAGCTTGAAGCTTATCGAGGCCCATAGAGGCCCTTAGTCTCGTGACTAATAAAAGGCAGCACCAGGCAGGCTGTCTACAACATGGAGATGCTAAGCTTCAGAGGCTAGAGCTAGGGTAGCGGGGCTGGGAGACCCTCCCTGAGGTTGATGGCAGAGAGGCTGAGGATTTCTCCTTCCCCTGTCTGGGCATTCTAGTGCCGTCATTCTCCAGCTGTGCCAGATGGTTAATTTATTTAACCCCCGGTCTGTAAATTGCAGATGAGAATGAGGCAACAGTGAGTCAGCCATGCCAGGCCCCGGCACATGAAAAACACCCAGTACCTGCTAGTGTGTGTGTGTGTGTGTGTGTGTGCGTGTGTGCGCGCGCACACGCTGGTACTGGGGCTTGAACTAGGGGGTCAGGGTTGCTGTCCCTTAGCTTTCTCACCCAGGTCTGGTACTTTACCAGCTGAGCCACAGCTGTACTTCTGCCTTTTAAGTCCTTCATTGGAGCTAAGAGCCTCATAGGTTTTCCTTCTTGGGTTGGCTTCAAACCAAGATCCTCAGATCTCAGCCTACTGAGTAGCTAGGATCGCAGGTGGAGTTTGCACTATTGTTAGGTGGGGTGAGGAGCATTGTGGGAGGGAGCTGGGGAACAGGGGCATTGGGCTGAATTGAGAGGTAGGTGGGCTTGGGGTGGGCTTTGCGCCAAGGCTACCCCTGACCCTGTTCTCCCCCAGTGAATGATGTGCGCCAGGCCGCTCGCAGCGCCGCCAGCTACATGCTCTTTGACCCTCAGGACAACGTCATGCAGCAGAACCTGGTTTATTACCGCTTCCACAGGGCTCGCTGGGGTCTGGAAGAGGAGGACTTCCAGCCCCGGGAGGTGGGTACCACCTTCTGAACATTTAAACTATATATACCATTAGTCCTTAGATTTTTATTCAGATGCTGAAAATCCAGTGTTAAACTTGTGCTTAGGATTTTTTGTTGTTGTTGTTGGTGGTGGTGGTGGTCATGGGACTTGAACTCTGGGCTTGGGCACTGTTCCTGAGCTCTTCAGCTCAAGGCTAGCACTCTACCACTTGAGCCACTTCTGGCTTTTTCTATATATGTGGTGCTGAGGAATCGAACCCAGGGCTTCATGTATACGAGGCAAGCACTTTGCCACTAGGCCATATTCCCAGCCCTACCACTTTGAGCCACAGCACCACTTCTGGTTTTTCTGGTGGTTAACTGGAGATAAGAGTCTTGTGGACTTTCCTGCCCAAGCTGGCTTTGAACTGTGATCCTCAGATCTCAGCCTCCTGAGTAGCTAGGATACAGGTGTGAGCCACCAGCGCTCGGCAGGATTTCTTTTTAACTTCCAAAAAAATACAGATAGGAAGTAATGGGAATTGGAATAAAAGTCACAACATTTTGCTAAATAGCAATTGTGACAATATAATTGATGCTTATGACCAGCTAGGTACATGTGGAATTGGGAACCTTGTGCTAGAATTAAGATGTATAGCCTCAGAGATTATAAGATTTTTTTAAAAATTAATTAAAATATTGTGAAGTAGTCAGACACCAGTGCTCACTCAGGTTGCTCTCTCAGTAGCTACTCAGGAGGTTGAGATCTGTGGATTGTAGTTCAAAGCCAGCCTGGGCAGAAAAATCCCCGTGAGACTCTTACCTCCAATAAACTACTCAAAAAAGCCAGATGTAGCCCTGTGGCTCAAATGGCAGAGCGCGAGCCTTGAGCAGCAAGCAGGAGATGGTTCACCTCTGCCCCCTCTCTCCTTGCAGGAGGCCAGGCTCTACCACAACCAGACCACTGAGCTTCGGGAGCTGCTGGAGTTCACACACATGTATCTGCAGTCAGATGATGAGGCGAGTGTTCCCCTTCCGCTCTAGGCTGGGCTGTGCGGGACACCTTGGGCTTTTTCCTGGGGCTGCTGTATGGGACAGTCGGCTGTTGTGAAGCAGGAGAAGGTATGTCCTTCCTCTGTAACTCCTTCCACCGTCCCTTCACTGCATGCCCCAGGCCCGCGTCTCCTGGACTCAGCTCAGATGCTGCCACCTCCATGGAGCTCTTGCTTCTTGCCCTGCTTCTCCTCCGGGCTTGGAGTGTCAACCTTGTACCTCCTTGCCTGCCCAGCCACTTGGCCTGGGACGTGGAGGTATTGCAACCTTGGTCCACCTTCTGTTCACCTTCCTTCTTCTCCATCCTGGAAGATGGTGCTCCAAGATAGAGGAGTAGATTATTCCCACCTCTGCCACAGCACCTAGCACAGCACTGGTACTATGGAAAGTGCGAGTGATGAATGAATGAATGAATGAATGCAGGATGCCAGGAAAGAAGGACCACAGTGGACTGTGTTGGTTCCGAATGGTTTTCACAGCCTGAATTTCTCTGAGGTTTTACAGTTCAACATTGGTTCCCCTCCCTACTGGCTTGGTGCATGCACCTGCTCCTCCATTCAGTGAACTTGGGGCATAGTCTGCCTTGTCAGCACCTGGCTGAGATTCTGGGCACACCTGGCTCCTCCACCTACCTGGCTCCTCCACCTACTGGTTGGGTGCCTTCCATGAAAGTCTTTTTTTTTTTTTTTTGCCAGTCCTGGGCCTTGGACTCAGGGCCTGAGCACTGTCCCTGGCTTCTTTTTGCTCAAGTCACAGCGCCACTTCTGGCCATTTCTGTATATGTGGTGCTGGGGAATCGAACCCAGGGCTTCATGTATATGAGGCAAGCGCTCTTGCCACTAGGCTATATCCCCAGCCCGTTCCATGAAACTCTTAAGTAACTTGTTTTGTGTGTGAGCTTGAAAACTCAGGACCCGTTTCTTAGGCTTTGTGCTCAAGGCTGGTACTACTGCCAGAGCCGGAGCTCTGCTTCTGGTTTTTCAGTAGTTAGTTTGAGACAAGAGTCTCAGGGACTTTCCTGCCCAAGCTGGCTTCAAATTGCGATCCTCAGAGCTCAGCCTCTTAAATAGCTAGGATTGCAGGCATGGCGCCTGGCTTTAAGTAACTTTCTTAGCTCTTCTGTTTTTCCATCCATCAACTTGGGACAACGCCCTTCACATTTCATGTGGGGAGAACTGAATGAGATCAACTATGTAAATAAAGCATTTGGTATTGAGCCAGCACCTGGTAGGTATTCAGGGAATGCTAGCCACTTTGGGGACTGTCACTTGTTGTCCAATACCAGAGGCTTGGGATTGGGGTAAGGTGATGAAAGAAAGACAGTCCTTTCCCACCAGTGTTTTCATGGGGACAGCCTGATCTGTGGGGTAGTCAGCACCCACAGCGGGTGACGGTTCACTGCCCAGTCTGGGACATCTGCAGAGGCCTCAGCCTGGAGCTGATGCCTGGCTTTGGAGGAATAAACAAGGTAATCCAGGGCCCAGGGAACGAAGGTGTGGCCAGCAGGAAAACTAGCAGCAGAAAGTGTGCGAGACTGGCAGTATTCCTGCTGGGGTGCTGATTCAAAGTGAAGCTGGGGTGCGGTGGTGCTGACACTGTCACTCAGCCTCTGCTGATGGAGCCCTGCGTGTCACCTCAGGGAGGGAAGTCTGGGATCAAAGACACAGATGTGGTCTCCCAGGCAGACCTTGTCGGCGGGGGTGAGGGGAGTGGGTGGGGGGAGGGGGGAGGCTTTGGGAGGTAAAAGAGGAGACCATGGCCAGGAAAACAAGCCCATCCGGCTTTGAGCCTACAGGGTGACCTGTTGTCCTCTCCTAATTCTGGGCTACTCTAGATGGAAGTGGAGGAGACAGAACTAGCCGTGAAGCCCGAGGAGCCCCCATCTGACGCTGAGTTTGAGGGGGAGGGAGACTACGAGGAAGGCCTCTACGCCGACTGGTGGCAGGAGCCAGATGCCAAGGGTGACGAAGCTGAGGCTGGTCAGTGGCGGGGTCCTTGTGGGGATGGTGGGGACAGCCTGGGATGGAGGCTGGGGATGAGAATCCATTCCTTGGGCTGTGGAGCCATTGGGATTGAGACGGGAGGTGCTGGACCCCTTCTAGAGACTTCCAGCCTAGGGACCAGGACCAGCCGAGACCTGTTCCTGGGTATTTGGGGGCCTGCTTCCTCTGCTTTTTCCCAGGACAACAGCTGGACATCTGCTGGAGTGGTTGGGGCTAACCCAATGTTTCCCCCTTTTCCTTTTTAGAACCAGAGCCAGAGCTGGCATAAGAATGGGGTTCCCCATCCCCTCTTCCCTCAAGAGCTCCGGATGCCTGGGCAGCAGCAAGAACTATTTATTAAACATTTACAAGTGGACACAGCTGGCCAGGCTCCCATCATGCCCTGCCCTGTGAGGGCTGTTCCCCAGACTCCATCTTGCTTCTCCTATGTCTCTGGACCCCAGGGTGGGGTCAGTGCTACAGGCAGACAAGGGAGCTATGGTGGTCCCTCTTCCCTGGACAGTCCACCCCCACCTGGACAGTGTCCTGAAGGAGAGCTGCTGACTGGAAGTCTCAGCCTAAATTGCAGAGGACAGTGTGGGGTCACGAAGACCAGAGGACGTGGAGTTCTGGCACTCGATAAATGCCAGAGTGGGTGCTTAATAAAAGTTTGTCGTTGGGTGACTCCACACCTGGGGTCCAGTCTTCCTGGAGCTGTCGCGGTGAGGATGCCAGTCCTCCAATCTTCTATTACCTGTACAGCGAACGGTCGGTGTACTACCTCAGATCTGCCACCAGAGGGTGCAAGAACAGCGTTTCCTGACGCTGTAAGATGATGGTGGGTTTAGAGTTCTAGGAGGGGATGGCGGGTGTTTTTTCCTCACTCCCCTTGGTGCCTATGCTATTTTACTTCCAGTTTTGTTTCGTTTTTCACTTTCCAGGCATTTCCCTAGAGTTAGAGCCAGCATGCCCTGCTCTGGCTCCTGCCCATTTCCCATTTCAGAATGGATCTGAGCCCCTGCTTGGTGGTCAGAGGCACGCTTGGGGAAATGGTTTGATGACTTGGGACTTCTTGGTGGTGGGGGTGGGGAGGGGACAGCGGGGGTGGGGGGGGCACAGTTCTACAGCCAGAACCCTCTGGACCCATCATCCTCCATCAGCTCCAGGAAGCAGGAGTCTGGAAGTGGGGAGGTAAGGACGGTGCTCCGATAGCTACCACCCTGCCCTGCACCCCACCTCTGTGACCCTTCTACAACAGGGAGGTGGGGGTAAAGAGGGCCTTTGGGGAGGAACTCAAGCCAAGAATAGGTGACTGTCCTGTTCTGCATCTTGTCAGGCTCCCAGAGCACAGGGTGGCAGAGGCAGCTTCCTACTGGAGGGTGGAGTAGGCACGGGGAAACTTTCTCACTGCCACACCTCTGCCTGCCTGCCATGTGCCGGATGACCTGGCCTAGGCCCCACCCACTGGAGGACTGGAGGACTACCGGCCTCACCCCAGCCCCTTCCTTAGGCCGCGGATGGGAGCCGAGAGGCCCAGAGTGTGTCTAATGAGGGCTAGATCCAGGCGAGGGGCTTGGTGACCGCCTTCTTCCCTCCCCTCTTCCCTCCTTCCTACGATAGGTGGGTCTCCGTGGTAGCCAGCTCCCAGGTGACTAGGGAGCCCTGCCCACCCCCACCCCACCCTCCCTGTCACATTGTCAGCATCTTGCAGGCCGGGGCCCCTGCCTCTGGGAGGGGCTGCCCTCCAGGTCTGGAACAGGGATGGAGATGTGCTTGAGCTTGTCGATGCAGACGCGCACTGCTGTGAGCATGGGCTTTGGAATCCGCACAGCTGGGTGTGGGTCTGGAAGGGCCTATGGGCCGGAGCGTGAAGGACTACGGGCTGGAGTGTGTCTGGATGTGCTGGTCTGGCTTGAGTGTGTGCCTGCACACACGGGCCCGAGGATGTCCACGGAGTCTTGTGGGTGACTATGAGCATGTGACCCAGGGGGCTTTGAACATGAGCATGAATTTTGTTGTTGCTGGTTATTTTTGTTTGTTTGTGCCACTCCTAGGGCTTGAACTCAGAGCCTGGGTGCTGCCCCTGAGTTTTTTGCTTATGGGCTAGCGCCCTACCACTTGAACCCCAGCTCCACTTCTGGCTTGCTTGGTGCTTAATTGAAGATAAGAGTCTCCCACAGACTTTTCTGCCCTGGGTTCGAACCTGGATCCTTAAATCTCTTAAGTCTCCTGAGAAGCTAGGATTACAGATGTGAGCCGCCAGTAACTGGCACTGCCCAGAGATTTCATCTTGGAGCATGACCTTTCTACTTGTGGGTCCCCCTGTGGTCCACTACCTCTGGCTTATTGAATGAGATGGAGTCTTACTAATTTTTTTTTTCCCATGGGCTGGCCATGAGTTGTGATCCTTCTGATGTCTACCGCTTGAGTGGCTACCATGCCCAGCTTAGGCATACAGTCATGAAGAAAGCAAACTAGCACCCTGTCCTCCAAGAGCTTATGTTCTAATGGAGAAGCACGCAGTGGTCAAAAAATGTTATATAAATTGATAGTTCTGTTGGATATGTGAGCTTGGAATTAAGAGTCAAGGTGAGAAGGTCCCAGAGCCTTAAGGGGTTGCAGTGTGTTGATATGCATGTCCAAGTGCATCTGGAAGAGTGTGTGTGTATGTGTGTATGTGTGTGAGTGAGTGTGTGATGGGTATCTCCTGGGAGCTGAAGGCTCCCTTCTTAGCACCCTATCCAGGCCTTTAGTCAGTCATCCATGTAAGTTACTCAGCTGTCCTTTCTCAGGGAGCCACTGGCCCGTCCCACCCCTCCTCCATGCCAGCCTCTCCCCATTGCCCAGCCAGCCAGCTCCCCAAACCGGTGAGACAGAGTCCCAGGCAGTCTCCGCGTGGGCCTACAGCCCATTCTTCCAACCCCACCCAGCCCAGACACCTGCCCTTCCCTCTACCACCTCCTCATCCCAGCTCTCAACTCCCCACCAGCGCCTCTCCAGTCTAGACTTCATAGTATGACGAGTACTGCAGAAGGCGAAAGGGTGGCGGCCTATGGACTTCACACCCTAGGACCAACACTGGAGACATGGGGCTGGGGATATGGCCGAGTGGCAAGAGTGCCTGCCTCATATACATGGCCCTGGGTTCGATTCCCCAGCACCACATATACAGAAAATGGCCAGAAGTGGCGCTGTGGCTCAAGTGGCAGAGTGCTAGCCTTGAGCAAGAAGAAGCCAGGGACAGTGCTCAGGCCCTGAGTCCAAGGCCCAGGACTGGCAAAAAAAAAAAAAAGAAAGAAAGAAAAGTGGAGACATGCGCACCGAAGCATCACTGACGCAGAAAGACCCCATTTAACATGAAGCTGTTGTTACAGTGTGCTGGGTAGCTACTATTGCTTACAACCCTCAGAACTATCTTGTACCACAGATACCGTTTTCCTCCAGGTTTGTGTGTGTGTGCGCGCGCGCGCACGCACACGTGTGCACGTGTGTTCGTGTGTCTAGAGCTTTCTTTTTTTTTTTGGCCAGTCCTGGGCCTTGTACTCAGGGCCTGAGCACTGTCCCTGGCTTCTTCCCGCTCAAGGCTAGCACTCTGCCACTTGAGCCACAGCGCCGCTTCTGGCCATTTTCTGTATATGTGGTGCTGGGGAATCGAACCTAGGGCCTCGTGTATCCGAGGCAGGCACTCTTGCCACTAGGCTATATCCCCAGCCCCCGTCTAGAGCTTTCTTGAGGTAGTTGGTGATTGAACTGGTTCTGGACCTCTTCTTAAATTAGTGCTGCTCAGAGAAGAGAGAGAATGTTCTGGGTCTCTGGTGTTTGGCCTTGCCCCTTTGCGCTGTCACCTGGGGCTGGGTGAGAGAGAAGAGACATGTGAAGGCTGCAATGTGAGGATAAAGCCACTATCTGGGCTGGGAATGTGGCTCAGTGGTAGAGTGCTTGCCTAGCATGCATGAAGCCCTGGGTTCGATTTCTCAGTACCACATAAACAAAAAAAAAGCCAGAAGTGGTGCTGTGGCTCAAGTGGTAGAGCATTAGCCTTGAGCACTAAGAGGCCTCAGGACTGGCAAAACAAACAAACAAAAACCACCTATTGGGGCTGGGAATATAGCCTAGTGGCAAGAGTGCTTGTCTTGTATACATGAAGCCCTGGGTTCGATTCCCCAGCACCACATATATAGAAAACGGCCAGAAGTGGTACTGTGGCTCAAGTGGCAGAGTGCTAGCCTTGAGCAAAATGAAGCCAGGGACAGTGCTCAGGCCCTGAGTCCAAGCCCTAGTACTGGCAAACAAAACAAAACAAAAAAACCACCTATTGTGTGTAGCCCACAGGGAGTTTTTATTTTGTTTATTTGTTTTGTTTTTGTTGCCAGTCCTGGGCCATAGACTCAGGGCCTGAGCACTGTCCCTGGCTTCTTTATGCTCAAGGCTAGCACTCTACCACTAGAGCCACAGCGCCACTTCTGGCTTTTATCTGTGGTGCTGAGGAATCGAACACAGAGCTTCATGTATATGAGGCGAGCACTCTACCACTAGGCCATATTCCCAGCCCCCACAGGGAGTTTTTAAAAGGAGAGAAGGAGCAGGTACTGGTGGCTCACGCCTGTAATCCTACCTATTCATGAGGCTGAGGTCTGAGGATCTCGGTTCAAAGCCAGCCCTGGGAGGAAAGTCCATGAGATTCTTTTTTTTTTTTTTTTTTGGCCAGTCCTGGGCCTTGGACTCAGGGCCTGAGCACTGTCCCTGGCTTCTTCCCGCTCAAGGCTAGCACTCTGCCACTTGAGCCACAGCGCTGCTTCTGGCCGTTTTCTGTATATGTGGTGCTGGGGAATCGAACCTAGGGCCTCGTGTATCCGAGGCAGGCACTCTTGCCACTAGGCTATATCCCCAGCCCCGTCCATGAGATTCTTAAGCTCTAGTTCATCACCAGAAAACTGGAAGTGGTGCTGTGGTTCCAAGTAGTAGAGTGCTAGCAGTGAATTACTTGATCGAAAGAGCTCAGAGACAATGCCCTGGCCCTGAGTTCAAGCCCCACTACCAACAAAAAGAAAAAAGAAAAAGGCGAGAAGGGGAGAGGAGGAAGGAAGAAGGGAAGGAAAGAAGAAAGGAAGGAAGGAAGGAGGCAGGCAGGTAGGCAAGGAGGGAGGGAGGGAAGGCTTTGTTTACCCGTTGACAGCTCTATGGGACTTGGGCCTAATACAGGGGCATAGGATGGAGTTTCTGAGGTCATTTAGTATCTCAGCTTCCTGGGAGTGAGGGTCAGGGTTTAGAAACAAGTCCTCCTGGATCCCAAATGACCTCAGCTTTGAAAATAATTCTTATACTACTACCCTGATGCTTCCTGTCTGGAAGGATAGAATCTCCCCTGGGGACAAAGAGAGGCCCCTTCCCCATGTCAGAAGGTTGTGTCCAGTTTGTCACTGGGACGAACAGCTTGACCTGACTGGGGTTATCCTGCTAGCCACAGGGCCCAAGCCTCCACAGTTTTCCCACCCTGAGGCCTACCCCTAGGCCTTCTTTGGCAACCTCTAACGTCAGCCCTGTAGATGGCCCAGATTTCATGTCTGGGGAAACCTAGGCCCAAAGACTCTGAGTTTGACCTCTGAGGGCTGGGGCTCCCTCTGAGTTTGAGCTGATTCAATTCCGAAGTGACTGGGATTAGAGGGGAGTTATGCTGGGGGCCAGGGTGAGCCGTTGGAGCCAGCCCAAGCCTGAACCCCAGGCTTGACCTGTGGACACATCATCCCATAATCACCACCTGCCTGGGCCTCACCTGGCGCCGGGGTACCTGGATAGCATCTCTTCTGTCCCCCTAAACCGCCCTTGGGATGGGAGCACCCCTCTTGCCTATGACTCAGGTGGAGAAACTGAGGTAGGAGAAGGATGTTTGCCCTTCCCCCATATATACATACTTCACCTGTGTGTGTGTGTGTGTGTGTGTGTGTGTGTGTGTGTGTGCATGTGCCCACGCGTGCCATTACTAGGGCTTGAACTCAAGGTTTGAGTGCTGTCCCTTAGCTTTTTCACTCAAGGTTGGCACTCTAGCACTTGAGCTACAACTCCACTTCAAGGTTTCTTGCTAGTTAATCGGAGCTAACCAGTCTCATGGGCTTTTCTGCCTGGGTTGGCTTTGAACTGCAATCCTCGGATCTCAGCCTCCTGAGTAGCTAGGATTACAGGCATGAGCCACCATGCCCAGTTTATGAGACGAACACTTTACCACTAGGCCATATTCCCAGCCCCTAAAAAGACACAGGAACTTCATTCTGTTCCTTTTTTGTTTGTTAGTTTTGTTTTTGTTGCCAGTCCTGGGCCTTGGACTCAGCGCCTGAGCACTGTCCCTGGCTTCTTTTTGCTCAAGGCTAGCACTCTACCTCTTGAGCCACAGCACCACTTCCGGCTTTTTTCTCTGTATGTGGTGCTGAGGAATCGAACCCAGGGCTTCATGTATACGAGGCGAGTACTTTGCTTCTAGGCCATATTCCCAGCCCCCATGCCCAGTTTATACTTCATCCTTTTGGCTCTTCAGAAGAACTCACTAAGATAGGTCACAAGCAGAGAAAAGGCCAAGATCACTTGACATTTTTCATTTTGGGTTACTTTTTCTGTGATCTGTGATGCTATGATGTTTCTGGGATGAAGTAAGAGGGTGCTAAGCCTGATTTCTTCTTTTCTCTTGCCTAAAATCCCTGTGGCCTTCCATGAGGAAGAGGCTGGGAAGGAGTGGGGGCTCTACCAATCTCAATTGGAAGGTCTGGCCTTTCTCTTTGGCCCTGGCAGATATAGGTGGAGTCATTTCAGGGCCTCCCTGCCATAGACAACAACCTCCCATTACTACATTTTTTTGTTATCTCCGCATGGGGCAACATAACTCAGTCATAGAAACAGGCACAGGGCTCAGTCAGAAACAATCTTATCATAGGGCTTTAACCTCTAGCACAGTTATTTCTGTGACCCTGTTTTGTTTATTTTTGTTTATTTATATTTTTGCTATACTGGTATCCTAAAAAAAAAAAAAAAAGGAAAGGAAAGATCCCTAGTGTTGGAGCTCCTGCCACCCCCACCTTATGCACAAGGGGGGGTCCAGATGGCTCCCATCCAACACCCTTATCAACAGTCTGGCCGGCCCCTCCCCCGCCCTCCTTCCAGGTTCTCTTTGCGACCATAAATTATCCATGAGCTCTAAGTTGGCCGCTGTGGTGCTTCCACTGGAGGCTGAAGTGCTGATGAAATATTTGAGGCTCTCAGCTCTTAAATTCCCAGGGGGGGAGGGGGAAGAAGGGCCAGGCTGGGGCCTCCAAGCCCTGCCCCAGTTCCTCTGAAGTGAAGTCAGTCAGGGTCAAAGGAGACCCAGGAGGTGGAGGGGGTAGGGGGAGGGACAGTCTTGCATTAGATGACTGGTAGAGATCCCAGAGGAAGAGAGTGGGACAGGCCACCAACAGCTATCCATCGCCATCCAACCCTGGCTCTCCAACCCCAAGGCTCTCCTGAAGTTCCATCTCCAGCCTCGGTTTCCCCAATGTGCAAGAGAAAAGGGGACCCACAGAGACAATTCCTCCTCCTTTCCTTCCCCCAGCCCCCCCCTTTTTTTTTTTTGTTGGTCATGGGGCTTGTACTCAGTGCCTGGGTGCTGTCCCTGAGCTTTTTCCCTCAAGGCTAGTGCTCTACCCCTTTGAGCCACAGCACCACTTCCTGTTTTCTGGTGGTTAATTGGAGTCTCATGGACATTCCTGCCGGGGCTGTGTTTGAACCACAATCCGCAGATCTCAGCCTCCTGAGTAGCTAGGATTATAGGTATCACAACAGTGCTGAGTTCCTCCTCCTTTTCCCCAAGAGCTCTCCACGCAGATGGGAGAGAAAGCATGGCTTCTGCCCATGTGTTGGATTATACACAATCCCTCTGTGGTGTGGGAAGAATCTTTTTTTCTTTTTTTTTCCTGCCTGGGCTGGCTTTGAACCTTGATCCTCAGATCTCAGCCTCCTGGGTAGCTAGGAGTATAAGCATGAGCCACAAGAAATTCTTCTTAGGACAAGTATTTCTTGGGTTTACGGAGGGAGGGAAGGAGGGCCAGGCCGGCTGGCAGAACAGGTGGGGTTCCAACTGTGCTGTCAGCCTGTGTGTGGAGTCACCCAGGCCTGGAGTGGGAAGAGTGACTCAGGTGGCGGGGTCTCACCTGTCCCTCCCTCCTTAACTAAGAAACTGGCGAGGTGGGGTGGGGTGGGAGTTGGCTGAGTTGGGTGAGACCCAGCTCAGCACACCGACGTCAGGAGCCCATCTGGTTGGGTTCCTGAAGTCCTAGGATTGCATTTGGGAAGTTGGGGGGCACTTGGGGTAGGTAAAGGAGCACAGCCTCCTCCCCTCAGACCCCCCTCCCCCGGACATTCTCTGAAAAGGTTCTGACTCCTTCCGGCTCTCCCTCCCCCGATGCTGGCATCTCCTCCTGGCCTGTACTATTTCTGGCCCGTCCTATCTCTGTTCTCTTGTCTCCCTGTTTTCCTTTTGACATTCCGTCCACCCACATGCCTAGTGGTGGAGGTGGAGAGGTGTCTGCACTGGAGTCACCTCTGTAACGGAGAGCCCTCTCTGCCGGGGCCCACTCCCACAGGATGGGCTGTGGGCAGCCTCTGACCTCCACTCTCCTCCTTTGAACAACAAAAAAAAGAAGGCCGGAGGACTCCCCCCACCCCAATCTCTCCATCCCTCCAGGCTATTTCCAGCTCTGGGTACAATGTGTGTGTGTGTGTATGGGGGGGGGGGGTTCCCTCCAGCAGTCAGTCTGAGGGCTTCCTGAAGCTCCTAGAGTGGGTATCCTCTTCTCCAGCCCGGAAGGGGTCATTCTGAGCAGCAGACCCTAAACCCGAGCCTCAGTGGGCAGGAGGCGGATCCCTGGAGGCCCACATGCCATAGATCTATACGACTTCCAGACTGCCAAACAAGATAGCCTGTCCCAAGGTTGCCCCCCTCCTCCCTCCAGAGACCCAAAAGGCCAAGAGAACATGGCAGCCTTCCAGGAGAACTCACTGGCCCTGGCCCCTGACCCTTCCCTACCTCTGGCTCCTGCCTGAACTTCAGAGTTGTCCTCCCCCACCCCCACCCCCAGCGAGCATACGTGTAGATGACCCAGTGTGCCTCTTTCCAGTCTGTTTTCTCCCCTGCCCCCCTCACCCCTGCTCACGCCCGGTCACTTCCTTTTGTCTGTTCCTTTTAATTTTCTCACTGTTATTATAAAGGTGATGTATGGAGGGGCTATAGTTACATAAGCCGGGCAAAGAGTACAAAGTCCTTTTTGGACAGTGTCACCCCTTCCCTCGCTCCTCTGTCACCTCTTCAGCTCGAGTGTCACAGGACTTCTGGGAGGAAGGACCAGGGCGACAGGCCCACAGAGCTAGGCCCCAGGGTCGGTGGACAATAAGGAATCCCAGGGGTCTCAGTGCACAGGCACGGAAGGGGTGTGAATTTGGTACAGGCTCCTCCCTCCCCTTGGTCACAACTCCAACAGGGCCAGAAAGGAGAGTGTGAGGAGGAACCTTTAAAGGGCAGGGCCCACCACTCAAGGCTTCTTCTCCAGTGTTCCTGCCATGAGAGATAGCCATGCCCACAATGTCTCTTGGTTTTCTTTTTCTTAGGCTGGTATTGGAGCTTGAACTCAGGACCTGGGCACTATCCCTTAGCATCCTCCCCCCACCCCCCACCCCCTTTTTTTTTCTTTTTCACTTAAGGCTGTGATGCTACCACTTGAGCCATAACTCCATTTCCAGCTATTTGGTGGTTAATTGGAGATAAGGATCTCACGGACTTCCCTTTCCCAGGGCTGGTTTCCAATGAAGAATCCTCAGATCTCCTTTTATAAATGTGTATTTCCTGGAAGAACTTCCAGTTACTGTCTGTTGGCTTCTCTTTTGTCACCGCTGTAATGCCATAGACAAGCTGCTGTGTGATTAAAGGCACCAAGGAGCCATCTCTTACAACCCCGTGAGAAAACCAAACCAAACCATGAGGCTGATAAGAGGTGTGTGTGTGTGTGTGTGTGTGTGTGTGTGTGTGTGTGTGTGTGTGTTATCTGTAGTTTCCATCTTTGCCTGTCTTTGAGGACACCCCCACCCCCCTTGTTCATTTAAAGAACAGGAACTCTCCCAAGTCCTTACATGACCCTCAGGCCTTGTGGAGGATATGAGGAAGTGATCTAAACAGAGGAGGTGGGCTGGCTGCTTTGGACATTGCCTGGTACATGCACAATTTCTCACTGAAAAAGGCCTCTCCTGCCAACAGCCTCTTCCCTGGATACCTCGTGGCCATTTACTTCTGGCCAGGGGGTGGCCTGGGAAGGGCTACACTCTTTTTTTTTTTTTTGGCCAGTCCTGTGGCTGGAACTCAGGGCCTGAGCACTGTCCCTGGCTTCTTTTTGCTCAAGGCTAGCACTCTGCCAACTTGAGCCACAGCACCACTTCTGGCCATTTTCTATATATGTGGTGCTGGGGATTGAACCCAGGGCTTCATGTATACGAGGCAAGCACTCTTGCCACTAGGCCATATTCCCAGCCCATGGGCTACACTCTTTTTTTTTTTTTTTTTTTTTTTGGCCAGTCCTGGGCCTTGGACTTGGGGCCTGAGCACTGTCCCTGGCTTCTTCCTGCTCAAGGCTAGCGCTCTGCCACTTGAGCCACAGCGCCGCTTCTGGCCGTTTTTTCTGTATATGTGGTGCTGGGGAATCGAACCTAGGGCCTCGTGTATCCGAGGCTATGCCACTAGGCTATATCCCCAGCCCTCATGGGCTACACTCTTGACCCAGAGTTAACCACATAAGAATTTTGGACACCCAGGGACTTAGCTTCCAAGGAGTTCCAAGCAAGAGGGAGAAATGAGGTTAACATGTTGGAATATGAATGGAAGCTAGACATCAGAAGGAACTGGCCACAGGGGGCCTTTGCTGTATAATGGAAGCTGGAGCTTATCCCCAACCCCCCCCCCCCCTGCCTTCTTTTTTTTGAGATTTGTTAAACAGAGAGATCCTTGCCTTTAAAGGCTTGGAGTAAGAGATTGGGCTAGATGGCCTCATGGCCTTTGCCTTCAAGTTCAAGGGAGATGAGGGAGACTGGTCACAGGACCTCCTCCCCTTGAGTGGCTAAGATTATAGTACTACCATGCTGGGCTAGAAAGACGATTTTCAGATTCCTTCAGATTCCTTTCTTTACTCTCAGATCCAGATGTCTTCTGGATGCCTGGCCGGTTTTGTTTAGGAAACAAAAAAAAATCCCTCAATCTGAGAGGAGAGACAGCTCTACTGCTGTTACTATGGTGTCTCCATCCTGTCCTAGCTTGGAGCTTAGCTTTGGGGCTGGCTTGCTGTGATGTTAAGACAAGCTGGGTACATTCTGGGGGAGCGACATCCTCTCCCTTTCTTCTCTTTTCTTTTCCTTCCTTCCTTCCTTCCTTCCTTCCTTCCTTCCTTCCTTCCTTCCTTCCTTCCTTCCTCCCTCCCTCCCTCCCTCCCTTTCTTTCTTTCTTTCTTTCTTTCTTTCTTTCTTTCTTTCTTTCTTTCTTTCTTTCTTTCTTTCTTTCTTTCTTTCTTTCTTCTTCTTCTTTCCTTCTCTCTCTCTTTCTTTCTTTTTGTGCCAGTCTTGAGGCTTGAATTCAGATCCTGAGCACCGTCCCTGTGCTTTTATGCTCAAAGCTAGCATTCTACCACTAGAGCCATAGCTGCACTTTTGTTTTGTATTTTCTTGGAGATAAGAGTCTCACAGAATTTCCTTCCTGGGATGGCTTTGAACCACAGTCCTCAGATCTCAGCATCCCGAGTAGCAAGGATTACAGGTGTGAGCCAGCAGCGCCTGGCTCCCTTTCTATCTCTATAGGTTTCTGTAGTCAGCCAGCTCTTCCTCTGCCTGCTTGCTGAAGTCAGGACAAAGAAAGGCAGGCCAGGCTGGGGCTTGAAAAGTTCTGTGTCTAGGTAGAGGTAGGGTGGAAAGGAGGGAAGTGTGTGGGCAGGGGAGGAGGAGGAACTTGGCAAAAGCAGCCCCGCCTGGGATGGTGAGCTCTTCCGGCACGCCTGAACTGTGGGCTGGCAATTTCCCTGCATGGAGGGTGGTAAGCAGGTGGGTAGGGCAGAGGTCAGGTAAGGAGAAAGATACTCACGTACGCAAAGGGAAGTGCCTGTGGGATGGCAACTACATCCAGGATGTTGATATTTCCCTGCCTTACTAAGAAGACCTCCTGAATGGCACAACTTGGGAAAGGAGCAAGTTCAGCTGTTATTACTTTCTTGGCCTGGGAACATGGACAAGGATGAAACCAGAGTACCTACCCTCAGCCAATCCTGCTTGCTGCACTTGGCTAGAAAGCTCTTTTGAGGGCTGGGAATGTGGCTTAGTGGTAGAGTGCTTGCCTCATATTCATGAAGCTCTAGGTTCAATTCCTCAGCACCACATATATAGAAAAGGCCAGAAGTAGCGCTTTGGCTCAAGTGGTAGAGTGCTAGCCTTGAGCAAAAGAATCTCAGGGACAGTGCCTAGGCCCTGAGTTCAAGCCCCAGGACTGGCTGAAAAAAAGAAAAGAAAGCTCTTTTGAGCAGGGTGCTAGTGGCTCATGCCTGTTATCCTAGCTACTCGGGAGGCTGAGATCTGAGGATCTCAGTTCGAAGCCATCCCAGGAAGGAGAGTTCTTGAAACTCTTATCTCCAAATAACCACCAGAAGACTAGAAGTGGCACTGTGGCTCAAAGTGGTAGAGTGCTAGCCTTGATAAAAAGAGCTCAGGGACAATGCCCAAGCCCTGAGTTCAAGCCCCATGCCTGACCAAAAAAAGAAAGAATGAAAGAAAGCTCTGTTGACAGGGTATCTTTTTCTAAACAACTACTTCCCCCACCCCCAGGCTGTTTGTACTCATCCCTCTGTAAGCTTTCCCAGAGGGCTGGATTGATTTTAGTTCCAGTGTCACCAAGGCCTAAATATGAGCCTAGCATACAGTTAGTGCTCAATACTTGTCAAGAGTTGAATAAATGAATGCCTATAGCACCCTAGGCATACTGTGCAGCCCCAGAAGCATTCATTTGATCAACCTGATCTTCTGAGCTGCCTCCTGGGAGCATTCTCATGTCTAGCTCAGGCTCTTTTACCAGGGAGGAGCTTACTGCCCCATTTCTGGTATGCTAGTGTTCGGTTTCTTGGAGATGTGCTGATTTTTTTTTTTCAAACCCACCAAAGCCTCTTTACACCAACATATATCCTTGGACCAAACCGCTGTTCTCCAGTCTTTCCCTAGATTGTGTTTAACTTTTATCTTTTGCCACTGCATTGGTGTGTGTGTGTGTGTGTGTGTGTGTTGGGGTGGGGTGGGGGGCTGTGTGCCACTGGTACTAGGGCTTGAATTCAAGGCCTCTAGTTCTCAGTTGGCTTTTCAGCTCAAGGCTGTCACTCTACCACTTGACTCATACCTCCACTTTGGGCTTTTTGGTGGTTAATTGGAGATAAGAGTCTCACAGACTTTCCTGCCTAGGCTGGCTTTGAATAAGTGACCTTCAGATCTCAGCCTCTTACGTAGCTAGGAATACAGACACGAGCCATCAGCACCCAGCTTGCTTTGACATTTGATGTTCAAATTCTCCCTGGAGGAATATGGTTTGTTGAGACTCAGAAGTTAGAATAAAGGTCTTCGAACTTGGAGCCTGCCACTTTCTAGCTTTGTGACCTCTTTGAACCTCAATCTTTTTAGTCTTTCAAATGAAGCTTACGTTTTCATCCTAACAGCTTTTCAGAACTGTGAACTTTAAACCTATCTCACTGGTTTCAATTCTAACATTTCATAGCTGTTCAGGTGTTTTCAAAAGAGCTTAACTTTTCATGGAAAAAAATACAAGGGGGAAAAAAAGCTTACTTTTTTGCTGTGCTCTGGTGGCTCAGAACTGTAATCCTAGCTACTCTAGGGGCTGACATCTGAAGGTCATGGGTTGAAGCCAGCTGGGACAGCAAAGTCCCTGAGACTCTTATCTCCAACAAACCACAAACAAACAAAAACACAAAAACAACCAGATGTGGAGCTGTAGTTCAAATGGTAGAGCAATAGCTTTGAGCAAAAAAGCTCAGGGACAGTGCCCAGGCTTTGAGTTCAAGTCTCAGGTTGGGGACACACACACACACACACACACACACACACACACACACACACACACACACCAACCCTGCACAAAGCTTATGAAATGCTTTACACATTTGTTATTACTACTTTGGGGCAAAGATGAATAAGCCCAAAGCTTCACGCCTGACGCTGAGTTGGCTGGCCAGTGAAGGCGTCAGCCCTTTCCCACGGCGCCCCCTGACTCACCTGTTGAACAGGTAGGGGGTGGGGGAGAGTAATGAGCCTTACCTGCTCAGAGCTAGGGTGGGGCAAGACACACCCCATCCCTCCCATTGGTTCTTTCCTCAGTCTTACTGACAATCCCTTGTCCAATCAAAAAGCAGTAACTTTCTATCTGCCAATGGATGCAGAATGAGCGTGGGACCTCAAGTTGGAGTCCATCCCTTAGCGCCGACTGGCAGTCCCTGGGGCCAATGGCGAGCTGATAAACAGAGGCGGCGGTGTTAGAGGACCGGGAGCGAGGCTCCGCCCCCCATGAGAGCTTCGGGAGACCAGCCAATGAGCCGGCACCAGCGGGTGGGCGTCTCCCCGGGAGGCGGAGCTTAACGGGGAGGCGAGGGGTGTGGCTTGGCTGTCAGGTCCCTTCGCCTTTTGTTCGGTTACTGAGTTGCTGCCTTGGCCAGAGTCCGGAGCAGCCGCCGCCCGCGCGCGCAGAGCTCAGTTCGCTGCCAGCGCCGGCTCTCCCACCCGGCCCATCCCCGACCCGGCCAGGCCAGGCTCTACACGCAGGTGCGGACGATCGGGAGACCGGTACCTATAGGGAAAAAGAAGGGAAAGGCCAGCGGACTGGAGAGGCCGGTCCCAGCCGTCTCCGGGCAGGTGAGGGCGGGTGACCCGGCGCGCCACGCTGCACCGGCGGCAGGGGGCGCGCTGGGGTCCTGGGCGCGGCGACCCCAGGGGCGCGCGCGGTTCCTGGGGGCGGGCGGAGCGCGCCTCGGGGGGGGGGGGGTGGTCCGTGAGCCCCAGATCTGGAGAGGGAGGGGAGGAAGAGATGGGCGCAGGTGCCTCCTCCTCCTCCCACACCCTCGGGGAGCTTGCTGGACGCCGCGTCCCCGACTCTTGGCGCCGACGTGAGCTGGCCCGACAGACTTTGACCCGTCCCGTCCCGGAGCACACTCCGCAGTCAGGAATTTACCGGGCGGCAAACTTGCTTGCCGCCGTTTCTCTTCGGGGGCCACCCTCACCCCACCCCAACGCGTCATCCCGGCTTTCCCTCCCCTCCTTTCTCCCCCAGGCCTGGGTGGGGCCCTATTGTCTGCGCCCAGCTTGCCCAATCGTGGGGTGTGTGTGTGTGGGGGGGGGACCGTGCTCACATTTTCCCAGTGACACAGACCCCACCTGCTGAGCAGGTGAGCGCCCCCCCCCCCCCAGGACGGAGGCTCTGCCCTCCAGCCCTGGGAGCTTCGTGGGTGCGGTGCCTTCCTCTGCTCCAGTGGGATAGGGTACTGGGGTGGGGGAAGAGGTGCTGGTGCTAGGTCTGACTTAGTGCCCCACTGGCGTCTGGCTTTCGGGGCTTCGGCCTGGGATCTGACTGGAGGTGGGGTGAGTGTCTACCTAGGTAGGGAGGATTCACGGTCACCTCGTCCAGTTCCCGGTGGCTGTGGCTTCTAGAGTGTTGAAGTGGGAACAGCAACATCCCTTTTCTCTAACCTCTTATTGTGGAACAAATCACCCAAACAAACTTTCCCGTTGGAAGTGGCCGCCGCAGCTTTCTCTGGGGGGATTTCCTGTCTCCTTGCCCAGAGCTTCCTCCAGATTTAGGGCCCCACTAGGAGGCAAATCCCTTCTTCTCCCAGCTCAGCCCCAGGCAAGGTGACTGTGAGCCAGTGCCTGCACTCTGACCTTGTCCCCCCTGTCCCCAGCTTCATCCTGTTTGCTGGGCCCTTGGGGCCCAAGGTGGGAAGAGGGGAGTCGGGCGAGGGGAAGCGGCCTCTTCCTTCTCTTCCTGCCTCTGGGGACCACCACACCCCCTCCACTGAAGCTTTGCCTAAGTGGCTTTCTCTCCCAAGCTCTGCCCTTTCCCCAGGAATGGGGTTGGGCCCAACTGAGGTGTGTGTGTGTGTGTGTGTGTGTGTGTGTGTGTGTGTGTGTGTGTGTGTGAGAGAGAGAGAGAGAGAGAGAGAGGGAGAGAGATTGTCTCTCCACTCACCCCATCCCCCTTGTCTCCACCCATCCCCCATCCCCCACATTACTTAGCTGGCTGGCATGTGAGGCAAAAGAGCTAGCTCTGTCCACTTGCTTTTATTAAAATTATGGTTTTTAAATTTTTATTTGTTTGTTTATTTTTATTGCAGTCCCCTTTCCTGGGCATTTGGTGAGGCATGTGGGGCAGGAGGAAGTCTCTCTGGAGGACCATTTCTTTCAGGCCAGGCGTCCCCACCTACCCCCCCCCCCAAGCTACTTTGGTTTACCCCTTGCTGTGAGTCCAGCCCCTGGACAGACCTGAGGGTTTTGACTAGGCTTGCTACATTGTTTTGTTTTCAGAATTGAAGTGTGGTCTTTTTTCAGGGTTTGGAGCCCAGATTCTTTAGGATACAGAGCAGGAATGTAAGAGCTGGCCTCTCCCTCAGTCCTAGGGACAGTGGGTCAGTAGGGTGGAGATGGGGTGGGGATCAACACTGCTTGAAACTCACTTGGGAAAGCCCTGCTGTCTCTGGTTGTCTTTGATTATTGATGAAAGGGGTGGGATCAGACCCATCTACTTTGGGTATCCCCAATGGGGACCAGGCTCAGCTGGGTGGTGGTGTGGAAAGGCCACATGTCCATTTCTAGGAAGCTTACAGGGCCATAGAGTTTAGGCCCAGACAACCTATTTTCCCTCCTCTCTGTGTCAAGGTGGAGGAGGGGAAGGCATTGCAATTATGTCGGCCAAATAATTCGTTTAGCTAATCTGGTTTGTAGCTCTGATGAAAAGATAATACTGAGGAAGTATGTCTTAGGACGTGCCGGGTGAAAACTGGCTTCTGCCTGGACTGGAGGGAGGAGGAAGAGAAGGTCGGATCCCATTAGTCATTTCTTGCCAGATCAAGCCCCAGCTTGGGTGACAGGCACCTTCCTCCGCCCGCACCCAGCTCCACCCCATTCCCTCTGGAGCTGCTGTTTGGGCTGCCAGGGCTGAGCTTGGAGAATGCAGCGTGGGGGATTCAGAAAGCCAGGCTAGAGCTGGCAGCCTTTTCTGTTCTGGGGGAGGGAAGGGGGGGCTCATGATGTGGTGCACAGAGAGGGCAGTCTCTCCCCTCTAGGAGCTACTTTATAGTATGAGGTGGCACAATTGACTTGTCCGCAGATGAGTGCTTTATCTGGAGAGATAGATGGTCTAGTGAGCTAGTTCTGGCCTGGATTGAGCTCAGCTCGGTGTCTCATTACCCGTATAGCCTTGGTCCAGTCAACCTCCCCACGTGGAACCTCAGTAACCTCTTTAGCAAAATGGGACTTATATAACCTACCTGCCCAATAGCGACTTGCTCAGTGGTAACTGAAATCAAGAGAGAAACAAACAAACCAAAAACTACCAATACCAAACCCTTTCATTACTGTTCTCACTTAATCTGCCCTTAAAAGCAGGTACTGTTAGTTCCATCTTACGGAGGAAGGATTTACAACCACCAAGGGGGAGTTAAATGACTTGTTCAAGGTTTCACTGTGAGACCCAAGTGGGGAATCAAATTGGCATGAGGGTCTTTGTGGTGCTAAGCAAATGCTCTTCCCCTGAGCTTCACCATCCAGGCCCCTAGGAAGGAAGTGGGCTCCTGCCCCTCTCTGAGAACCTCTTTTCAAGCAGGGAGGAGAGAATTCACATGGGCCCTTCAAGATGTGTGTGGGTGGTGAAGGTGGAGACAGGTTTGTCGGGTGGGGATGACTCATGTCCCAGCTATCAGGGCTTTGAAACCTCCTCAGTGGTTGGTTGAAGGGAAGCTTCCTAAGGCCAGACCCTGGGTAGTTATTAGGGGAGATGGGAGGGAAGATCAGAGGTCAAAGCTATGCTGCCCAGGCTTATAGCTGGGCAGAGTCTGCTTTCTGGGCTTTTCCCAGGGTACATAATGGGAGTCGCCTGCTTTACTAAGGGACAGGCTATGTCAAGATGAAGGAAGGGGCACTGCTCCCTGGGGAGTGGAGAGAAATGAGAGTCAGATTTAGGCTTGGGTGCGTGTCCTGCTGGATTGTGCCAGTGAGCACTGCCAGATTCTCTTGGAGGGCTCTGGCAGGAGGCCGGGAAACCTAGGGAATTCCCAGAGGCTGGGGGGAGGGGGGCTTGTTGGGGATGGGTCCGGGTCTTGGGTGCTGTCAGTCAGTCTTGGATCTTAGTGGGAGAAACCGATGGTACGTTGTTCCCTCAGACTTGCTGGTCCTGGTACTCTTGCCAGCTGGGCACCTCTGGAACTAGGGTCTGGGAATGGGTTCTGCATCTGTGCTGGTGCAGGTGGGTGGAGTGCTGAGCCTCTCCCAGTGGGCTTACATCCCTTGAGGAGAGGAGGGGATCCCAGCATACAGATGATTGATTCTAGAGTCAGCTAAGGGCCTTGACGTGAAAGAGAAGAGGAGAGAATGGCCACAGTGCAGCCGACTGCAGGGCATCAGAAGCTGAAGCTTTCTATCACCCCAAGACTCAGGAGCTGGTGGGTCTGATGCCTTTATGGAAGGAATGGAGGCTAGAACTTTCTTCTAGAGGCAAGGAGGGAGTGTGTGTGTGTGTGTGTGTGTGTGTGTGTGTGTGTGTATGTGTGTGTGTGTGTGTGTTGGTTTGGGGGCTAGAACTCAGGGCCTGGGCACTGTCCCTTTGCTTTTATGCTCAAGGCTGATACTCTACTAGTGGTTAATCATTGGAGATAAGAGTCTCATGGACTTTTCTGCCTGGGCTGGCTTTGAATTATCATCCTCAGATCTCAGCCTCCTGATTATCTAGGATTGCAGAAGTCAATTTTACTCTTTTTTTTTTTTTTTTTTTTGCCAGTCCCGGGGCTTGGGACTCAGGGCCTGGTCACTGTCCCTGGTTTCTTTCTTTCTTTTTTTTTTTTTTTTTTTTTTTTGGCCAGTCCTGGGCCTTGGACTCAGGGCCTGAGCACTGTCCCTGGCTTCTTCCCGCTCAAGGCTAGCACTCTGCCACTTGAGCCACAGCGCCGCTTCTGGCCGTTTTCTGTATATGTGGTGCTGGGGAATTGAACCTAGGGCCTCGTGTATCCGAGGCAGGCACTCTTGCCACTAGGCTATATCGCCAGCCCCCTGGTTTCTTTTTGTTCAAGGCTAGCACTCTACATCTTGAGCCACAGCTCTACTTCTGGCCTTTTCTGGTTATGTGGTGCTGAGGAATCGAACACAGGGCTTCGTGCATGCTAGACAAGCACTCTACCACTAAGCCACATTCCCAGTCCCAAAAGTCAATTTTGACTTGAAGATGAGAAGAGAAGTAGAATATCATGGCTTTTCAGGTGGGCTAGGAGGGAGGGCTCCTTGGCCGGGGCGGGGTAGGGGGAGTCTGATGTAAGAGTCCCTGTGTCTTTTTTTTCTGGAGAAGAATCACAAGACTGTGAGAGGGACAGACATGTGAGCAGGCTGGCCTAGTGACCCTGTGGAGACAGAAAGCAATGGAATGGAAACAGGTCACCTGGGTTACGTTTCCTGCGGGTGACATCCTGAGGTTCCTCTCCTGGAACAAGGTTGAATCTGGTAGAGGTGTGTGAATATGGACCAACCCATTTTCTGGAATCTTCCTAGGTCAGGTCTGAAGAGAAAGCGCTCAGCCTTTGGGGGCCTGAGAGTGGGGATCTCAGCTTTCTCCATCTTTCCTCATGGTGCAGACAGGTTTTCGTCTCTGAGACTGGTAGCAGGGAGAGGGGTAGTAGGGGTGGAGGCTGAGTAGTCAACCAGTGGCCTCCTTAAGAATAATTCCCTCTTTCCTTAATCGAGAAAGTCCTGTCTGGTCATTGTGGAAAAACTTTGAGACGTTCAGAAAAAAAATGGCGAGAGAAGCAAAAAGCACCATCTTTAATCCTAACTTTGTGAAGCAACAACCATTATTTCTTCTCTCTTTCTTTCCTTCCTTCCTTCCAGTCCTGCTCTTTTGCCTGCTTCCCCTGGATAATCATAGGCCCTGTACAACACAGTGGCTTGTTGTTTGCTTTTCCCAGTGCTGGGAATGGAACCCAAGGCCTCCAGCATGCTAGGCAAGCACTGGTCACCTTGACACATTTCTTGCCCTCACCATAGAATGATTTCCTTATGCCAGTACTAGGACTTGAACCCAGGGCCTTGTATTCTTAGTTTTGTTTTCCCTCAGGGCTGCCAGTTCTAACACTTGAGCCTATAGTGCCACTCCCAGCTTTTTTCTTTTTCTTTCTTTTTTTTTGAGATTAATTGTAGCTAAGAGTCTCATGGACCTTCCTGCCTGGGCTGGATTTGAACCTGGATCTCAGCCTCCTGAGTAGCTAGGATTACAGGTGTGAGCCACGGGCGTCTGATTTCAGCTACTGTTATTGGAGATCAGCTAGCTGTGTGTGTGGAGCGTTCTTGTGTATTAAGTTCCAATGCGTAGTCAGCTGGTTGCTGTTGCTTCCGAAGTGGCATGTTTTTCCATTCCCAAGAGCTTGGGTTTGGGTTCCTCTGCCGCAGGAGTGTCTCCAGCTGAGAGGCAGCTCCAGCTGGAGTCCTTTCCAGGGGGGAGCCCTGAGGTGCCCAAGGTCTTGTGCCATGAACCCTGCATTTCCTTCTTCCTCCAAATCCCCTTCATTTTCCCACCCTGGTCTGTTTGCTTTGGGAAGCAGCCCAGAAGGAGAACAAACAGCAGCTGGGGTGCTGGCCTGAGCGTTTCACCCCCTTCTCCTCCCCTCCACCCCCAGCCCAGCTCATCCTCAGCAGCAGCCCGGGCTCTCCTCCAGATGGGAAGTGAGGGTGTTCCTCCGGAAGCTCCCCTGTCTTCTCCTGGCCAGGCATGGCTCCCGCCCCAGTCTCTCCCCTCTGGGAGCTTGTTTCCCTATGGTGGGTGAGGGGTGTGTGGTAGTCTCTATTCTGGAGCCACCATCCTGAAGGGAGAGACCCTCTGGGGAAGCCCCAAGACCAACCTGTCAGGGAAACAGCTGGGTGTGTGTATCTGTCTGGGTCTGTGCTGGAGTCTGTTGGTATGTGCCTGGGACTGACTGCTGGCCTTGGCTCGGCTAGGGCTGGTGACCTTTGCCAGTAGATTGCTATGGGGGGCGGGGGGAACCGCCCTGACTTTCTTGGTCTACTGCCTCTGGCTGTAAGACAGACAAAGTGTAAGGTGGAGGGGGGCACATCCCGTCTACCTGCCCAGGACTGGACATCATTCTCTCCTGTCCTGCCCCACCTACCTTCCCCAGGAGCTCCTGAGTGACCCTGGGAGGAAGCTGTTCTCCCACCTCCTAACTCAGGAGATCCAAAGAGGACAAGCAGGCTGCCAGCTACCTTGCCTGGTGTATCTCTGGGGACTCGGGGTCTCTAATGTGAGAATGCTTGAGGGGTGTTTCCTGTCTGCAGCTGGCTTCCGGTCACAATCTTGTTCGCTTCCTACTAGCTTGGCACGCTCCCATTGCACAGATGTGAAAAATGAAGCAAAAGCACACAGCCGGGGGGGTGCTGCTGGATGGAGCCCCTCTCCCACTTCAAAATGCCCTCCCCACTGCTCCTTCCTGTTACTGTCTGAGCCTGTGGATAGGAGTGTGTACCGGGGGCTAGCCTCTGGCCTGAGGCACCCCTGGAAGGCCCAGCCCTGTCCTGCCTATACAGTCTCCAAATGCATCATTCCTGAACTCAGCACAGCCTCTAACAGCCATTGCTGCCTTATTTATACTTGGCAGCCTACCTGTATCTGTTCCTGATTGCCCTTCCTGTTGCCAACTGACTGCCCTTCCCACAGCTGATTGTCTCCAGTACTGGCTGGGGTGAGAAGCTGTTGTTACTTTGGTGGGGTTTGTTTGTTTGTTTATTTATTTAATTGTTCTAGTACTGGGGCCTGGGCACTGTCCTTCAGTGCCCCCTCCTCTTCCCTGCCCCGAGGTTGGTGCTTTACCACTTGAGCTACAGCTCCATTTTTTAAAAATTATTTTTATTGGGGCTGGGGATATGGCCTAGCGGCAAGAGAGCTTGCCTCGTATACATGAGGCCTTGGGTTCGATTCCCCAGCACCACATATACAGAAAACGGCCAGAAGTGGCGCTGTGGCTCAAGTGGCAGAGTGCTAGCCTTGAGCAAAAAGGAAGCCAGGGACAGTGCTCAGGCCCTGAGTCCAAGGCCCAGGACTGGCCAAAAAAAAAAAAAAAAATTATTTTTATTTTTGCTGGTTAACTGGAGAAAGGAATCTCATAGACTTTCCTGCCTGGGCCAGCTTTGAACCGCAATCCTCAGATCTCAGTCTCCTGAGCAGCTGGGATTATACATGTAAGCCGCTGGTGCCCCTGGCTTGGTGGGGGTTATTTGTAAGGTCAGGGTGGGGCCATCTGCAGGCTAGCCTAGTGTTGAATGCACCAGCGTTACTGTGGGCTGTCCAGTGGGGGGGTCAAGAGTGAAGGGCAGGGGTCCATCCACCGCAGCCTCATTGCTCACAGACGCTTAACCAGGACTGGGCAGAGGAAAGGCCTATCGCACTCCCCGTCTGGCCTTCTGTCTTCTCTTTCCTGTCCTTGGGCTGTAACCCCCTCTTCACCTCAATCATCTCTACACAGGCTTTTCCCTCCCCTACTACCAACAATAGAGTATGTTATTAAACAAAAGTTCCCCATTCAACTCAGAAACCCGCCCTTGTCTCTGCAGTCTTCCCTCTCTGTCTGTCCTACTTCCACCCTGGCTCTGTCCAGGGCCATTGTGGACGGCCTGGCTCCAGGTCCCGGGTGGAGAGCAATGACACCAAACTGGGTGTGGCCCCTCCACCCTGGGAATAGCCAAACCTGTTCTTTGGACCCTTGTGAGAGAATTTCCCAGGTTCTCCTGACAAGTAGTAGGGACCAGGGTGGGACTGGTTGTCAGTCCTGCCTGAAGTGTGACTTCTAGTTTTGCTGTCTCTACCAGTGTAGCTCTCCCCATGATTCCTTTTTTTTTTTTTTTTTTTTTTGGTCAGTTGTGGTGCTTGAACTCAGAGCCTGGGTACTTTCCCTGAGCTCTTTGGCTCAAGGCTAGTGATTTACCACCACTTCCGGTTTTCTGGTGGTTAATTAGAGATGAGTCTCATGGATTTTCCTGCTCAGGCTGGCTTTGAGCCAAGATCCTCCCGTCTCAGCCTCCCGAGTAGCTAGGATTCTAGGCATGAACCACCGGCACCTGGTATTTTTTTTCTTTTTGGAAGAGTTCTAGTGTTTATCTCCTCTCTAAACTGCTTTCCAGCTCTGACCTCTGTCTCTCTCTGTCTCTCTGTGTCTCTCTCTCTCTGCCTTCTCTTTTATTGGGTCCTGGGTCCTTTATTTCTAAAATCGGAGACATCAAGTATTCCTTTGACATTACCAGAGGAGTCCCCGAGAGGGAAAGAAATTGCCCAAAGATCCCCCAGGCAGAGATGGTACCCTGACATGTAGCTTGGTGGTTGTTTTTTGTTTGTTTGTTTGTTTGTTTTGCTTTTGCTGGTCCTGGGGCTTGAACACAGGGGCTGGTGCTACCCCTGAGCTTCTTTTGTTCAAGGCTAGTGTTATACCACTTGAGCCACTGCACCACTTCTTGCTTTTTCTTGAGAAGTTTGTTGGTGGTAAGAGTCTCACAGACTTTCTTGCCAGGGCTGGCTTCAAACTGGGATCCTCAGATCTCAGCCTCCCAAGTAGCTAGGATTACAAATGTGAGCCACTGGTATCCAGCCAGGCTGATGTTAGGAACTTCGTAACAGCGGGTACCTCAGTCATATCAGACTCCCCTTTCCTTGCTAAAAGGGCTCAGCTCCAAGCAGTATCTGTCTGTCTGTTTCATTTGTTCTGAGATGACTTGCTGGGTAAGCCCTGTACCACTTGAGCCATGCCCCTTGCTACCCAGTTTTGACTGGTTCCTAGCATGGGACAAGCTTGGCTTTGAGCAGAGCTCCACCCTTTCCTTAATATGGAAGTTCAGTTTCCCCCCCTTAGGAATGGAGAATAAGAAGAATGCTTGCCTAGCCAGCTCGAGACTCCTAGTTCAAACCCCAATACTCCCTCCTCCCCCCTCAAAAAAAGGTGGATGCCAGTGGCTCATGCCTTGGGAAGCTGAGATCTGAGGATCAAGATTCAAAGCCATTCTGAGCAGGAAAGTCTGTGAGACTTTTTTTCAAGACTAGGTTCTAGAGCTTGAACTGTAGGCCTGAGCATTATCCCAGAGCTTTTGTGCTCAAGGCTAGGGCTCTATCACTCGAGCCACAACTCTACTTCTAGCCTTTTGTGATTAATTGAAGACAAGAGTCTTTGATCTTCGGAGCTTACCCTCCTGAATAGTTAGGATTATAGGTATGAGCCACCAGCTCCTAACTTCTGTGAGACTCTTATCTCCAATTAACCATCAAAAAGCCTGAAGTACAGCTGTGGTTCAAGTGGTAGAGCACCAGCCTGGAGCGAAAACAAACAAAAACACCTAAGGGATAATACCTAGGTCTTGAGTTCAAGCTCCAGTACTGGCAAAAATAAATAAATAAATAAAAATACATAAATAGAAAAGGAAAAATAAATTGAGAATAATTATGTCAACTCGGCCTGCCAAGGTTAAGATTAATGGATTATTAAAAGCAACTGGATGCCTATCCCCTGATATCCTTTGGCCTCTGCCTTGCCCGGGCAGCTGTCCAGTCGTCAGGTTCCCTTGGCTCCAGGCCGGGGCAGCTGGGGTGGTTGGGGCTTGGAAGGAGGAAATTCCTGTCCTTTGGCCACTGTTGATCGTGGTGGTCTCTTCTAACAAGGCGGGTCCCTGTGGTGTGGGGTGAGCCCTTCCTCATCTGTCTTGGTCCTAGGTTGCATGGCGATCTCTGTGAAGGGGGACCCTTCTTCTGCTCAGGCTGAGGTGTTTGTATTGACCAGAGCTGGAGATGCGCAGCTCATCAAGAGCCCAGCTGACCAAGGCTCAGCATCCGGATGTTGGCACCACTTTCTATCTAGCAAAGTGGCAGTGTGTGTGTGTGTGCGTGCACACACACACACATGCGTCTGCTTCTTTTCCTTCTCAAGTGCTTGGGGGTCCCGTCCTTCCCCCACCCCAGGCCCCAGCAGTTTCTGGGGGATCCTTCCAAAGTCTCCAGTTCTCTCTTGAGCCTCTCTACCCTTGGGGTGGGGTGCAGAGGTCAGGATGGGGGTGTGAGGAGCAGGAGGAATACCCAGCAGGATTTTCCCGAGTCTGCCTGCTCCTGTTGGCTCTTCTCTGATGTCAGGACTGGAAGGTGTGGGGAAGGTGGGGGCGGGGGATGCCTCCTGAAATCACCACACTTGGTAAATGCCAGGGAGCAGCTGTGCGCGCGCGTGGTGGCACTGAGCCTGCCGTCTGGTGTCCTGGGCCTGCTTCTGTTTATCAGCCCGAAACTCTGAGTCACTCTTGGTGGCGGGAGGAGAGGAAAGGAGGCAGCTGAGAGCTGGTCTGGCTCCTGCCCCTGCCTGTTCCAGGTGTGTTTACAGCAAGGGAGGGGCTTGTGCAGCCGTAAAAGGCCTGGAGACCTGGAGAATCATTGGTCACGCTGGTTGTTGTTTTTCAGTGGGATCTCTCGATGAGATTCAAGCTTGTGTCAAACTTGTAATCATGCCTCAACCTCCTGGGTCCCTGGGATTACAGGCATGAACCACACATAGCTTGCTTCTGTTTCTTGAGGGTGGGGCTGGGGCTGTCATTCATCTGTTACTGGTCTCTTTGTTCCTGGGTGGGGCCAAGTGCCTCATTCTAATGGCTCCCCGTATTATATCAGGACAAATGACTTGAGATGCCCAGGGCCTTTTCCCTTTATGGGTGGAGCAGCCTGGGTAGCTCTGCTTCTCTGAGGCCCATCCCATTGGGATGTGTAACGGATACTGACCTCACCATCACACATGCCTGTGCCTGTTGCTGGCTCTTCCAGCCTCAGTTGCACATTTATAAATGGAGGGACAGTTTGTGCTTGAAAGCCTACTTGTGAGGATGACAAATTGTGCGTGCGTGTGTGTGTGTGTGTGTGTGTGTGTGTGTGTGTGTGTGTGTGTGTGTGTACTCCAGGCCTGGCTCTCTTGCTTGGTTTTTTTCTGTTCAAGCCTGGTGCTCTACCATTTGAGCCACACCTCCACTTTTGACTTTCTGCTGGTTACTTGGAGATAAGAGTCCCACGGACTTTTCTGCCTTGGTTGGCTTTGAACCACAGCCCTCAGACCTCAGCCTCCTAACTAGCTAGGGTCACAGATGTGAGCCATCAGTGCCTGGTTTAGGGCAATACATTTGTGAGAGTTGTCACATGCTATAAGCCTCCTAGCTTGACTTGCTTCCCCAACCCCAGCTCTCTCTACCCATCTTTGGACATTAATTCAAAGAAGGGTCCAGATGCTCATTAACTAATCTACAGGTACCTGAAGATGCAAGGAAAGCTGGGCGGTTTGTGTGTGTGTCCTGAATAATAGTGACATTCCCAGAGGCCTGCTCCATACCCCTACCCTGGGCTGCCCTGAGGGGGTGAGCCAGTATGGCCTCCAACATTGAATACTTACTATGTGCCTGTATGCTGAATCCCCTGCCAGTACATCCTCACAACCACCCATGAGGGACCCAGATTTCCAGATCGGATGCTAAGGCACAACAGAGGTGAACTGGCCTGGGAGTCAGCCACTGAGATGGAAAACTAGGCCACTGTGAAGGCCAGGAAGGCTGGGAGGAGCTGGGGAGCTGGGAGAAAGAGAAACCTGGGCCCTGACCCTGCCCAGCCTAAGGAAAGTGAGATCCCGGAACTCCGAAGGAGCCCTGGGGCACCCAGGGGAACCTGTCTGACCGCTTCCCTGCTCCACCCAGTCTCCCAGCCAATGGCTGGGTGCTGTTGCCTCCTGGACCTCGCCTCCGCAGCCTTTCCCAGGGAGCCCCAGTGGGGTGAGGGTGGGTCTGTGGGGCCCCAGAAGCTGCTGGAGGTCCCTGAGGGCCTTCTCTTGGCCTGGAAGGATTGAGTCTAAGCACTAGGTGAGCCTACCAGGGCTGCACCGGGCCCTCTACTGCCCCACACTCTGGGCTGCAAGTCAGTTACAAGCTGAGGGCTCTGGGGCCTCCTGACCCCTTCAGCCCTTCTGCTCCCAGGCTGTCCCTTCCTGAGCCCACCCTCCCTTGCCCTCTGGGACATCCCTCCCCTCCAGGCCCTTGGGAGAGGCTGGGGCTGGGCCTGAGCTACCAGTGGGGGCCCCTGTGGGGATATCCCTCTGCCAACTAATGTCCTGCCCCTTTGTGTCCCCAGCAGCCACCATGGAGGTGATGAACCTGATCGAACAGCCCATCAAGGTGACCGAGTGGCAGCAGACATACACCTACGACTCAGGCATCCACTCAGGTGCCAACACCTGCGTGCCCTCAGTCAGCAGCAAGGGCGTCATGGAGGAGGACGAGGCCTGTGGGCGGCAGTACACTCTCAAGAAGACCACCACCTATACCCAGGGGGCTCCTCAAAACCAAGGTCAGGACCCCTTGGGCTTTAACACAGGGGTGAAGAAAACCCAGCTGGGCCCTGGAGCGACTAAAGCAAAGGGAGAGAGATTTTAGGACAGAAGCACAGTTTCTATCTTAGGGACCCATGTAGTCTAAGGGAGAAGGTGCAGACACTAGCCCAGTCTGAGGGAGGAGCCGGGGCTACTTCGAGGACCCCCATCTGGAAGGGACACGGACTCCATTTTCAGGAGAGGAGTCTCTTGCAGAGAGACAAAGTTCTTGTTACCAGTCCTAAGACCCTCCTTCTGGGAATTAGGGGTATGATGGAGGGCTTTGCTCTTGTCCTCAAGGAATCTGGAGACTCTAGGAAATCATCTCGTTTGCTTGTGGAGCCTCCATGTCTGGTGGGAGAGAGGGAGCCCGAGTCTTATGGAAGGGGTGCAGTGCCCAAACCTAGACTGGACCAGCACCTGCTGACACAGAGACCGGCTAAGAGCAGGGTGTGGAGTGGCTGAGTCAGTCCTGGGCTTCGCTGTATGGGGAGGGGCTCCTTACAAGGGGCGCCTGGGCCCCAGGGCTGTCATCCGCATCTGCCTCCAGGGCCCCCAGCATTCCAGCTGGATGAGCTGTGGGACTGTGGGACGTGGGGAACACGCAGGGTGGCCTGTGGCTGGCCAAGGCTCTACAGAGCTCTGTCTCTATGCCCTGGGTCTCCTCCCTGGCCCTAGGCAAAAGCTTCTTGTCTTGGTAGGGCTGGGCACTCTACTAGGAGCTAAAATCTAGCATTCAGATGGGAAAGCCAGGTAGCCGTCTCCTTCCTGCCTAATTATGGGGTGGCCCTTCTGCCTGCCTCTCAATGGAGACATCAGGCCCGGACATTGGGAGTCAGGCTACCAGGCTTACCCAGTGGACAGAACCTGGAGTCTCTCCTGAGGATCCAGCCCGTACTTCCTTCTTTTTAATTTTATTTATTGTATTTACGTGGTACTGAGCAATCCAACCCAAGGCCGCATGCATTCTAGCAAGGACTCTACCACGAAGCCACATTCCCAGCCCCCAGCTCCTACTTTCTGAAACTGAGGTCCTGACTCTGAGCTGCCGAGTGAGCCTGGGAAGCACTGTGGGCCTCTGGCTACCTGTCTGCACAGTGGGAGGGTTGCTACTTTAGAGGATGGTAAGGGTATAATTAGGGCAATGAGATTTCAGGATTGCTAATCTCACCTCCTCTCTGGTACTTAATAGAGAAGAGAAGAAGGCTGTGGGCTCCTGAGTTCATCTATTGGCCTTATGACCTCTGCTTTCCTATCTGTAAAATGGGTATAATAATATACTTGCCTGTGGGGTGGTGGTAAGATTAAATGATAAAAGAAAAACCACCTAATTCATTGCTAGGCATATCATAAGTACTTGAAAAATCATAGCATTATTTATTTAGGCAGCACTGGGGTTTGAACTCAGGGTCTTGGGCTTTCTAGGTTGGCTTTCTACCACCTGAGCTATGCCTCTAGCTCTGCTTTTATTTGCTAGTGATTTTGAAGATAGGGTCTTGGGGACTACTTCTCTGTCTGAGTTGGCTTTGAACCATGATCTTCTAGATCTCAGCCTCCTGAGTACCTATAGGGCTACAGGCATGAGTCACCTGCACCTGGCTAGCTTCTCCTATTAATAATAATTATTACTAACATTCTTGCAGTGGTAGGTGTGAGGCACCTGTGCCCTTTTCAGAGCAAGTCACAGCTATGATCTTATTTTATTGTCATAAAGCATTCCTTGTGCTGGCAGAACAGGTAGGCTCCATTTTACTGGAGACTAAGGCCTTACGGCCCTCCCCTTCCCAGGTCCCTAGGTATATGCAGAACTGTGGTGTGGGGCTTTGAGCCAGACATGAGGCAGCCCCTAGATTCGTCTACACAGCCTGCCCTGTTCCCTGGGGTCCCCTGCATCCTCCTTCAGCTCAGTCCCTGTTTTATTGGCTCTCAGGTGACCTGGAGTACCAGATGTCCACGACGGCCCGAGCCAAGCGGGTACGGGAGGCCATGTGCCCTGGTGTGACGAGTGAGGACAGCTCACTGCTGTTGGCCACCCAGATTGACGGGCAGGCCACCAACCTGCAGCGACTGGCTGAGCCATCCCAGATGCTCAAGTCGGCCATCGTGCATCTCATCAACTACCAGGATGATGCCGAGTTGGCCACCCGGGCCCTACCTGAGCTCACCAAACTGCTCAATGATGAGGACCCGGTAAGTGAGAGGCCTGGCAGGGTGGGGGCAGGGTGGGGAGGAGCATGACCATCAGGGGATGAGGTTTGTGACCCGGAGACCTCATGAGCATGAGGCATCTGACTTGGCTTGCTTGGGCTCTGTGTGTGTGTGTGTGTGTGTGTGTGTGTATGTGTGCATGCATGTGTGTATATTTACATATATGTGTGTGTGCATGTGTGTATATGTACGTGTGTGTGTATATATACTAGGGCTTGAACTCAGGGCCTCTTCCTTGTTCTTGGCTCTTTTGCTCAAGGCTGGTGCTCTACCACTAGAGCCACAGGTCCACTTCTTTTTTTTTCTGATTAACTGAAGATTAGAGTCTTCTGGGGAAATGGAACTGTGGGCTCAAAGTGGTAGAGCGCTAGCCTTGAACAAAGGAGCTCAGGGACAGTGCTTAGGCCCTGAGTTTAAGCCTGTGGCCATCTGAAACATTCAGACCAAAACAAACAAACAGTTGCTGGGCTCTGGTGGCTCACACCTGTAATCCTAGCTACTCAGGAGGCTGAGATCTGAGGGCCACAGTTCGAAGCCAGCATGAGCAGAAAAGTCCCCATGAGATTCCAACTAACCACTCAAAAACTGGAAGTGGAGCTATGGCTCAAAGTGGTAGAGCACTTGCCTTCAGCAAAGGAGCTCAGGGACAGTGCCCGGGTCCTGAGTTCAAGCCCCACAACAATAAAATAAAATAAAATAAAGTCTTATGGACTCTTCTTCCTGAGCTAGGTTTGAACTGGGATCCCTAGATCTCAGTTTACTGCGTAGCCAGGATTCAAGGTGTGAGCCCCTAGCGCCCAGCTCCGGCTTGGCTTTGTGGAAGGATATTCTCCTTCTTCCTTCTCTCAGTGGTGGCAGGGCCTCATCCATCTGCTCATCTCCCCATCCTCCAGGTGGTGGTGACCAAGGCAGCCATGATCGTGAACCAGTTATCAAAGAAGGAGGCGTCGCGGCGGGCGCTGATGGGCTCACCCCAGCTGGTGGCAGCTGTGGTGCGTACCATGCAGAACACCAGCGACCTGGACACGGCCCGCTGCACCACCAGCATCCTCCACAACCTCTCCCACCACCGTGAGGGGTTGCTCGCCATCTTCAAGTCCGGAGGCATCCCTGCCCTGGTCCGCATGCTCAGGTACTCACCCCTACTCCCTGCGGGAGCCCAGGCTCCCTGTACACGGGGTCTCGTGTTCTTACTGGGCTTCCATAAACATATTATGAGCTTGCTATGAGCCAGCTGCAGAGCCGTGCCCATCCTGCTGCTCAGCTGCTCACACCCTAGCCAGGGAGACAGGCAGGGAAACAGCAGCCTAATTATCAGGGTGTGTATTGTAGGCTGTGGCAGTAGAGCCTACAGGTCGAATTGCTCTAGTGAGTGGAAGGGGGTTGGTGGCTCAGAGTTGCTGGAGGAGTGGAGTTGGGCTTAGGTAGATGAAGGGAAAAAGTATTCCAGGCAGAGAGAAAAGCCTATGCAAGTTCTCTTGTGACCTTTGTCTTTTTTGCCTCTGGATGGATGGCGCTACTTCTCCCAGCTCTCTCCCCACAGCAGGTTGGGAGCATCCTGAGGGTGAGATGTGGACTTCATTTGGCCCTTGAAACTCTGGCAGGGCCCCTAGCACATGGCCTTCCCCATGGTTGTGAACTCTGTAGAGAGAGTAGTCAAGGGACCAATCATGGGCTTAGCCCCAGGTGGGAGCTCAGAAGCAGGAGTAGGAGAGAAGATGCTGTGTTCTCTGCATAAGAGTGGAGCCGGGCTCAAGGGACAGTGAGGATTTTTTCCAGCAAAGGAATATTCTCCTGGGGGGTCTGGGTATAAGGCAGACTTTCTGGAGACTGTGGAAAGAAACCTTTTCCAGTCCCACAGTCAGTCCAAGCCCTGGGACCTGACTCAGGCTGGCTCCTGTCTGCCCTGCAGCTCCCCGGTGGAATCAGTCCTGTTCTATGCCATCACCACGCTGCACAACCTGCTCCTCTACCAGGAGGGTGCCAAGATGGCGGTGCGCCTGGCCGATGGGCTGCAGAAGATGGTGCCCCTGCTCAACAAGAACAACCCCAAGTTTCTGGCGATCACCACGGATTGTCTGCAGCTCCTGGCTTATGGCAACCAGGAAAGCAAGGTGGGGCACACACACACACACACACACACACACACACACACACACACACACACACACCTCACTAAGGTTGCCACTCAGTCTGCTATATACAAGTATTGTCCTATTTCTGGATTATTCAGAATTCCTTCTTTGAAGATAAGGAAAAGAAAAAAAATATCCATTATCTTTTTTTTATTTTGCTATTATCAGACTTTGAATTTAGGACCTTTTACTCTCTTGCTCATTTCTGGTGCTCTCTACCACTTGAGCCATGTCTCCAGCATGTTTTTTTTTTTTTTGTTTTCTGGTTCACTTAGACTTTTTTTTTCCTGAGCTGGCTTTGAACTGAGATCCTCTAGGTCCTCCCTCTTGAGATATAGGCAGACAAGAGCCATCAGTGCCTGGCTTCTCAAACAGCTTCTGATGTTGATGTTTAAAAAAATTTTTTATTTTGCTATACTGTCCTCAAAACCACCCTCCTAATGGTAGATAGCATCTCATTAGTGTTTTCTTCTGAGAACAGTATTTGGATTGCTGCCATTTTCCTTCCTTTATAAATGCTGTCAGAAACATCTTTGCTCATACTACTTTTCCCAAAGTAGAAAAACAATTTTCATCAGTGGGATTAAAGTGTTACTTTGAGGCAGTCTCACTGTACAGCCCAGGCTGGTCTTTTACTCGTGAGCCTTCTGCCTCTGCCTCCTGAGTGCTGGGATTGCCGACATGCACCACCATGCCTATAAAAGGGCGAAAGGTTTTTAAACATTCAAATAACTTTACTCAAAGATCATACTAAATGCCATCGGCGGCAATGACTATAAGTACACTTTTGCTACATCCTTGCCCATAGAAGGTATTATCTCCCCCTTTCCTCCCCAACTCACCCCCCAAAAAAAAATTCTGTTTGATTTGCTAGTTACAAAAACTATTCTGGTCTGGCACTGGTGGCTCATGCCTGTAACCCTAGCCACTCAGGAAGCTGAGATCTGGAAGATCACAGTTCTAAGCCAACTGAGGCAGAAAAGAAGACTGGGCTGGAGGTGCAGTTCAAGTGGTAGAGCGCTAGCTGAACAAATACAAGGCACTGAGTTCAAATCATGGTAGCGACATTTATTTATTTTGCCAGTCCTGGGGCTTGGACTCAGGGCCTGAGCACTGTCCCTGGCTTCTTTTTGCTCAATGCTAGCTAGCACTCTACCACTTGAGCCACAGCGCCACTTCTGGCCTTTCCTATATATGTGGTGCTGAGGAATTGAACCTAGGGCTTCATGTGTACGAGGCAAGCACTCTTGCCACTAGACCATATTCCCAGCCCAATTTTTTTTTAAAGCCTATTCAGGTTTAGTGGAAGGTCAGTAAAGACAACTCCATCACGCCCCACCCCTGCCTCGCCATATTCCCTCTCTGTGGCACCCTTCTCCTTTTCCCACAGCTGATCATCCTGGCCAATGGAGGACCCCAGGCGCTGGTGCAGATCATGCGCAACTACAGCTATGAGAAGCTGCTCTGGACCACCAGCCGTGTGCTCAAGGTGCTGTCTGTGTGTCCCAGCAACAAGCCTGCCATCGTAGAGGCCGGTGAGTGGGGAATGGAGGTTCCCACCTGGCCCCCCCCAGGCGCGGTCAGCTGTGCTCCTCTGTGACTGACAGAAATCCCCTTCTCCTACTGCAGGTGGGATGCAGGCCCTGGGCAAGCATCTGACGAGCAACAGCCCCCGCCTGGTGCAGAACTGCCTCTGGACCCTTCGCAACCTCTCAGATGTGGCCACCAAGCAGGTGAGGGAGGAGTCCTCCCTGTGACCAGCCTCATCCAGACTCCTGCCTGTGGAGGACTAGGAGAGGACTGGTGCTCTTGAGTCCTCCTCCTTTGTGGCAGAGGTGGGACAAGGATCCTAAAGATCATCATCTTTCTAGCCGGAGGCTCTAGCCCTATTAGGAATTCTGGAAGGGCAGAAGAAAAGCAACTGACCTGGTTAAGGGAACCATTTTTGACCTGCTTCTTGGGGCATTTTGCTTGGGTCCTGTGAACATGAGCTCCTTTAACCCTCTAGCAGACTGAAGGTGGAAATGAGGAAACTGAGGCTCCAAAAGTGAAGAAATGGCTCCTGGTCGCAGCTAGTAAATGATCTGAGCTGGGATTCAGACCTAGGGTTCTCTCTCTATAAAGCCTGAGGTCCCACCGTAAAGGCCCAGATGGCTTTCTGGAGAAAAAAATAGAACAAAATGGAGACTTCCCTTAATCTTATTTATTTATTATTTTGATGCTGGTGCTAGGGCATGATGAACTCAGGGCCTAGGTGCTCTCTCTTTTTTGCTGAGGGCTGTTGTTCTACCACTTGAGCCACTGTTCCCCTCCTACTCTTTCTGCTTGTTAGTTGGAGATAAAGAATCTCCCAGACCTTCCTGCTCAGGTTGGCTTTGCAATGAATGTTGCTAGGCACGGGCAGGCAGGCAGGCCTGAGTCCTTCAGCCAGCCCCTCCACTTGGGCTACCTCAGCAGAGAGTGTGGAGCTGGCATCTCCCCCACCCCCAACACCCTTCCCCTGTGCCCTGTCCCCTAGGAGGGCCTCGAGAGCGTGCTGAAGATCCTTGTGAACCAGCTGAGTGTGGACGATGTCAACGTCCTCACCTGTGCCACCGGAACACTGTCCAACCTAACCTGCAACAACAGCAAGAACAAGACGCTAGTGACCCAGAACAGTGGGGTGGAGGCGCTCATCCATGCCATCATGCGTGCTGGAGACAAGGATGACATCACCGAGCCTGCTGTCTGTGCCCTCCGCCACCTCACCAGCCGCCACCCTGAGGCTGAGATGGCCCAGAACTCTGTGCGCCTCAACTACGGCATCCCAGCCATTGTCAAGCTACTCAACCAGCCCAACCAGTGGCCACTGGTCAAGGTACCAGCTGCACCGTTGCCAGTGCATGGGGGATAGGAGGGGGCGAAAGTGCTTTGCAGAGTTGGCACTAATCCCAAATAGAGAGGCTCAAATCTGATAAAGGTGTGTCTCTTAGGGGACATTGTCTCTGCTCCAGAGACCCAGATTCTTTGTGTGTGTGTATACGTGCGTGCTGATTCTTGGGCTTGAACTCAGGGCTTGGGCACTGTCCCTAAGATTTTGTGCTCAAGGTTAGTGCTCTACTAACCGTGATCCTCAGATCTCAGCCTCTTGAGTAGCTAGGATTACAGGTGCGAGCCACCGGCACCCAGCTTCTGATCTGAGAATTGTGGTTCAAACCCAGCCCAGGCAGAAAAATCCACAAGACTCTTATCTCCAACTAACCAACAAAAAACCTAAAGTGGATCTGTGGCTTGAATAGTAGAGTTCTAGTCTTGAACAAAAACTCAGTGCCCAGGCTCTGAGTTCAAGCTCCAGTTCCAGCACAACAACAACAACAACCAAAAGGTTAAGCTTTGGGTTTCTACTCCAGCACCTGGTAATTTGACTTCATTGAAGTGCCAGGAGATTCGGAAATGAAATTGCTAGGTAGATAGCCACCTGTCCTGCTATAAAACTCAGGAAGGCTACCAAACTAATACAGATTAGAGGATTAGGAGGTATTCTTGGTCCCTTTCACAGGGAATCAGGAATGGGGCCTCCTTCTCAGCTAAATTTAGAAAGTATAACAATAACAATGTTGTTAAGAACAACACTAAGTGATTATATACATGGAACAGAAGAAACTTAGCAGTTGGGCATTGTGCCTCATGCCTGTAATCCCAGTGCTTGGGAGACAGAGGCAGGAGGATTGTAGCCTGAGGCTAGCCTGAGATACATAATGAGACCCTTTCTCAATTGACCAAGATCTAGGGATGTGGCTCACTTAGTAGAGTGCTTGCCTAGCATGTAAGGTCCTAGGCCCAATCACTACAAAACTACCACCAACAAGAAAACAAATGAAAAACTATAGTGAGAAAAAAAAGAAATCAGTGTATGACTCCCTTATTGCTGCTTGATTTAAGATGGGGGCAGTGTTTGCATCCTGACCCAGTAGCTAAGTGACAAGTGATAAATAACCTCAGTATGTCATTGACCCTCTGCCCCCTTTCTTATTACGCATGTTTTCATCCCTGTCACCATTTTAAGGATCAGATGAGATTATCAATTGCCTTACCAGAGTCTAAGGGGCTCTGGGAAACCAGAGTGAGTCAAATTCCCTAAGGCAGGGACCTCATCCTGGAGCTTCCCTGGGGGTTGGTTACAGTACAAGCGTCACCAAACAGGAGCCACTGGGGTCCATCTGCCATAGTGAAGACTTGCTGATAATTCTAGTTGGAGAACTCTCAAGAAAACCAGCAAACAGCAAGCAAAACCATGGTGTTGGTCGATGGGCTAACTGAAATGGAGGGGGAAGGAAGTTCTTAGAATGTTCTGGAATGAGATAGTATTTCAGCAGTGGCTTTTCATGGTAGACATGAAGGGACCCACGGATCCTATGGAGGAAGGGCTAGGGGGCTGAAGGTAGTTTTTCATTCTCTGGAGGTCTTCCAGGGTGTCTGTGGGGACAGAAGAGGTGATGAGGAAGGAGGAACGCCTGCATTTGGAAGCTGGAATCCTCCAGATGTCCACACAGTGCCCCTGATCACTACCCCTTTTCTTTTCCAGGCAACCATTGGCCTGATCCGGAATTTGGCTCTGTGCCCAGCCAACCACGCCCCACTGCAGGAGGCAGCCGTCATTCCCCGCCTTGTCCAGCTGCTGGTCAAGGCCCACCAGGATGCCCAGCGCCATGTGGCTGCCGGCACTCAGCAGCCCTACACAGTGAGTGTGCTCAGTGTGCTCTCCAACCTCCCCCCAACGTGTGTCACACACACGAGCCTCTGTGTGTGAGTGAGTGTGTGTGTGTGCATGTGTGCATGTAAAAGACAAGGCGAGTTGTAGTTAATACCAACTCCCAAGGACCAGTGAAGTGTGTGGTGGTGGTTGAGGGGTTGTGGCCTTGTTCCAGGGCCATCTGACCCACGCCTCCCATCTCTTCTTCTGCAGGATGGTGTGAGGATGGAGGAGATTGTAGAAGGCTGTACTGGAGCCCTGCACATTCTTGCCCGGGATCCCATGAACCGCATGGAGATCTTCCGGCTCAACACCATCCCCCTGTTTGTGCAGGTAAGTCCTAGGCAGGAGAGCTTCCCCTAGATACCAACCAGAGGATAAGACCAGGAGTTGTATGAGTGCTGGGAAGGTGGCTTAGTGGTAGAGTGCTTGCCTAGCATGCATGGAGCCCTGGGTTTGATTCCTCAGTAGCACATAAATAGAAAAAGCTGGAAGTGGCGCTGTGGCTCAAGGATAGAGCACTAGCCTTGAGACAGAAAGGCTCAGGGACAGTGCCCAGGCACTGAGTTCAAGCCCTACAACCAAAAAAAATATATAAAAATAAAACGGGCAATCTTGCAATGCAATCATAGACACTTAAGACCGTCTCTGTGCCCAGAACAACCTAAAAAACATCCAAAATTAAATGGCAAACTTGGAAAGTATGTATAATTAACCAACAGTCAGGAGTTCAAAAACGCATTAATATTAGATCTCAGTAATAAGATGTGGGTAGAGGGAACAAGTGAGGTGGCTCATAAACCAACAGTGCTCAGCCCAGGAGTTTAGAGAAATTAAACTTAACCATCCTTCCTACCTTCCCCTGCTCCCCCCGCCCACCCCAAGCAAGAGTCCATTCTTCTACTGTCAAATTGGCCAAGGAAGATGATTGAAGCTTTAAATGAAACTAGCAGTGTCCTTCCCTGCTGGTGGGAAGAACAGTCTGAAAGTGATCTTTATGATCTGTTTAGAGAGCCTTGGAAACATTTGTAGTCTTTGTTCAAGTAATTCAAGTTTGAGACTCTCTCCTTAGGAAGTAATTTAACATAACTTCACACATGCACAGAGATATATGCACAAAGATTTTTTTTTTTTTTAATTCTGTGCCAGTCCTGGGGCTTCTCACTCAGACCCTGGGTGCTATCATTGAGCTTTTGTGTTCAAGGCTTAGCACTCTACCACTTGAGCCATAGCTCCACTTCTGACTTTTTTTTTTCTTGGCAATTAATTGGAAATAAGAGTCTCATGGATTCTTCTGCCTGGGTTGGTTTTTGAAGCATGATCCTCAGATCTCAGCTTCCTGAGTCCTAACTAGGATGACTGGTATGAGCCACTGGTGCTCAGCTGACTAATTTTCAGAGTAAAGAATTATTGCGGGCTGGGAATATGGCCTAGTGGCAAGAGTGCTTGCCTCCTACACATGAAGCTCTCGGTTTGATTCCCCAGCACTACATATATGGAAAACGGCCAGAAGGGGCACTGTGGCTCAGGTGGCCAGAGTGCTAGCCTTGAGCGGGAAGAAGCCAGGGACAGTGCTCAGGCCCTGAGTCCAAGGTCCAGGACTGGCAAAAAAAAAAAAAAAAGAATTATTGCCATCACACTTAAGGGTGATCAACCGAGTGTTTTCATTTTCTTGGTGTTGTGTTGGCCTCTTGGCATCCTTTCTTATTAGTAGGAACTCAGATTTTTTGTCAGGATGAGTTTTAACATAGTATACACCAAACTGCTTTATTCTATCACAACAGGTTAAAAAAAAAGCAAGATTCAAAATTATATAGAGCGTATAATAATTGGAGAATGATTAAAAAACAAACAAACATGGAGGCCATGTCTGGGTGGGGAATTATAGTTGGTCAGATTCTTTTTCCTGTGTCTTTATGCTTCCCTGGCTTCTCATGTTTCCTGGTGTTAGATAGGTTACTCAGGTTTGGGGGTGTGCAGAGCTGTGGTGTCCTGCCTGGCCTGCCTCACCGCTCCTGCCTCCCCACTGTGTCCCACCCTGGTTTGTCTCCTAGCTCCTGTACTCATCAGTGGAGAACATCCAGCGCGTGGCCGCCGGGGTACTGTGTGAGCTGGCCCAGGACAAGGAGGCTGCGGATGCCATCGATGCCGAGGGGGCCTCGGCCCCTCTCATGGAGCTGCTGCACTCCCGCAACGAGGGCACCGGTGAGGGAGGGGGCCATGCTGGGAACCAGGGGGAGAGGGGATGAGGCCTGACCTTGTTCTCCCAGCCAGGGTGCATGCTGTGTCTGTCTTAACACTGAACTTCCCTCGCTTATCAGCCACCTATGCTGCTGCGGTCCTGTTCCGCATCTCGGAAGACAAGAACCCAGATTACCGGAAGCGCGTGTCCGTGGAACTCACCAACTCCCTCTTCAAGCACGACCCAGCAGCCTGGGAGGCTGTGAGTATCTAGGCTGGATGGCCACATATGGTTATATAGATTACTACTGCTAGTACTTCGGCTTGAACTCAGGGCTTTGCACTATTTTTTTTTTTTCCATTCAAGGCCCTCCACCTAAGGCTTTTGTGTGTGTGTTACTTAATTGGAGAAAAGAGTCTCACAGATTTTTCTTCTGGCTTCAGACCTGGATCTTCAGATCTCAGCCTTGTGAATAGCTAGGATTAGCTGGTGCCTGGCAGATTTTTTACTTTGTGTTTGGATCATTTATGATGTCAGAGCAGCAGATTAAGCCACTTATTTGATGTGTGTGTGTGTGTGTGTGTGTGTGTGTGTGTGCATGCCTGCATGCTTGCCAATACTGAGCCTTGAACTCAAGGCCTGGGACACTGTGCCTTAGCTTTTTTGCCAAGTGGAGCTGAGATTATAGGCGTGCACCACCACGCTCAAACCTCCCTCAATACCTCTCTCTCTTTTCCTAGGCCCAGAGCATGATCCCCATCAATGAACCCTATGCAGATGGTAAGTGCCCAGATGGTAAGGGCCCTGGAATGGGAGTGTGGGATGGGAATGTCCTGTGGTGGCAGCTACAATATGATGTTTGCCTGTATGCCTGTCTAGATGTCCTGATGTGGGAATTTGGGGAGGGGTTGGGCCCTTGGGGACAGGCAGAGGTAGAGGAGGTAGTTGGGGGGATCACTTGGATGAGCTCCGATTCTCCCTCCCAGACATGGATGCCACCTACCGTCCCATGTACTCGAGCGAAGTGCCCCTCGACCCACTGGACATGCACCTGGATATGGACGGCGACTACCCCATGGACACCTACAGCGATGGCCTCCGGCCTCCCTACCCGACCGCAGACCACATGCTGGCCTAGATGCTCCACCCCGGTACTGCCCCAGCCCTTCCTTTCCTGCAGCTGGGGAACACCCACTTCTCTTAATGCCAGCCTTCTCCTGATGGCTGCCATTCCCATTCCTCTGTGGAAACCTTGGCTCCTTTTTGTGAAGGGAAAGAAGTGTGGGGGCACTTTGTGGCTGATCTTCCCCAAGCAAAATATGCTCTGGCTCACTTCATTCCTGTAGCTTTGCTGCTCCTGAATCTATCTATCTATCTGTCTATCTATCTATCTATCTATCTATCTATCTATCTATCTATCTATCTATGTGTCTGTCTGCCTATTTGTCTGTCTGTCTGTTTTTCTCTCTCTTTCTTGTTTGCTTTCTTCTTTCTTTCTGGTAGTAGTGAGGATTGAATTTAGGGCCTTGTGCTTGCTAAGCAGGCACCCTATCACTTGAACCACACCTCTAACCCCTTTCTGCCTTGGATTTTGTTTTGTTTTGTTTTGTTTTTTGCCAGTCCTGGGCCTTGAACTCAGGGCCTGAGCACTGTCCCTGGCTTCTTTTTTGCTCAAGGCTAGCACTCTGCCACTTGAGCCACAGCGCCACTTTTGGCCTTTTGTATATATGTGGTGCTGAGGAATCAAACCCAGGGCTTCATGTATACAAGGCAAGCACTTTTGCCACTAGGCCATATTCCCAGCCCCTTGCCTTAGTTATTTTTTATGTCAGTTCTCACTTTATACCCAGGACAGCCTGGGCTTCGATCTTCCTACTTATGTTTCCCACTATTCCCGGAGATGATCGGCATACACCACTGCACTCAACTATTGTACTTCCCCTGTAGTTGGGGAACCAGGCTCCAGCCATTGGTTAAGATCGGGGGGAGGGGAGGGGTCTCAAAAACTTATGTCTGAGATGGCCTTGAACTGTGATCCTCTAACCACTGCCTCCCAAGTTGCTAGGATTACAGGGATGAGTCACTGTATCTAGCTCCCAGCTCCTTTTTTTTTTTTGTTTTGTTTTGTTTTTTGGCCAGTCCTGGGGCTTGGACTCAGGGCCTGAGCACTGTCCCTGGCTTCTTCCTGCTCAAGGCTAGCACTCTGCCACCTGAGCCACAGCGCCACTTCTGGCGGTTTTCCGTATATGTGGTGCTGGGGAATCAGCTTCATGTGTAGGAGGCAAGCGCTCTTGCCACTAGGCCATATTCCCAGCCCTCCCAGCTCCTTTTTGGGCAAGGACACTAGCCTGTTTGGGGTGGTGCGCTGTTGTCATGGGAGTAGCCTGAGCTTCTAGGGGATGCTGGTCTGCTGAGCCCCTGACCTCTGTGTCTGCTATCTCTCTCTCTCTCTCACAGGTGTGGTTCCTCACCTGAGAGGCTCTCACGCAGGCGATGGGACAAGACAGAAAAGTGCCTGAGCCAGGGAAACCGGACTGCAACTTTATGCCGAGGCCCGCGCCCCTGGGGGTCCTCGCAGGGTTTCTTGGGATGGTGTTCTGCCCCTGCTTTTCTGTCCTGGGCCACAGGTCCAGGTCTCAGCACCTCCTCCCTGCCCCCATGGCCCTAGCCACTAAAGCTTTACACTCAGCTGCCCACTCGTGCCCCTCCCTGCCTCTGGCCCACCTCCGGCTGCCCTGGGCCCCCTTCCTTCTCTGGGTCTGAGGTTTCTCACTCAACTCCATCAATCAACTGCCCTCGAGCGCCTTGCGGTCTCCAGGGTGCAGATTCGAGGGTGAAAGTCCTTCTGTCCGAAGTTTTCCTGGAGAAACTCAGGAGCCTTTCCCAGGAAGGAACAAGATAGAGAGCGAGTACCTGCTTTACAGGACGTACTTTCTCCAGGACGCTCCGTCGGCTTGGGTCCTGCCTGGGGGAGCACGGGGAACAGCTTCCTCCCACCCTTGCCCCCACTGCCCTACCTTGCCCCGCAGAAGTGCTCTTGCTGACCCCTCTGGTGTGCGGTGAGGGGCTTTCTCTCCCCCTTCCTGTTTCAGACCCCAGCGCCGCCCCTTGCACATGGAAATGGGGGCGGGGAGGGGGCCCAGTGGAGTTTTATTATCATCATCATCATCGCTTTATGTTTTGGGGTGGGTTTTTTGTTTTGTTTTTGTATAGACCAAAGCAAAGAAATAAAAATAACACACACATCCAACAGAAGCCATTAGACAGTGTGGCGTAGGTGGGGGAACAGAGGGATATTCCTAAGCAGCCTGGGGCCTCTCCTGGGCCGCACCGTGCGCGTCCTGATGACTGCTTCCTGTGGGGGGAGACAGGAAGAGGGGACTTGGGGAGAAGGCAGAGTCTGGGGCACCGGGGTTGATTTAACCCTATACTCTGCACCTGTAGGGCAGAGGAAGAGGTGAATGGAGTAAGCGGGCCCTATAGGGCAGCAGGCCTTTATTAGTTCTCTCTATCGGCCCAGCTCCATCCTGGCCTCTCTGCCTCTCAGTCCACTCTGTCAGCCATAACGTGCAAGTGATGGCCGTTAGTTGAACTTAATGTCTCTCGTTGGTCTGCAGTGGGCCCACCCCCAATTCCTGTGTGTGTCTCCTCTGTGTCCTGCTGCTGGTTCTGGCCCCATAGGTAACAGGCATGGCCAGCACTCTCCGGGGGTGGTCACGCTGGATAAGGCCTGGGAAATCATTTGGCACACGACAGGACACACATGTATGTTTCTCGTCAGCTTGCCTGCACCCCATCTGCCAGTACTGATCATTTTGTGTGGCTACAGATGATGTTATACATATTCAAATGGTTCCTGGTAGGAAAAAGGTTTCCCCACCAAGCACCATTTCTTGTTTCCTGGTCCTTCTCATGCTTATCCCTACCTGGAATGCTTTATGTTTTTAGAGGGTGTGTGTGTGTGTGTGTGTGTGTGTGTGTGTGTGTGTGTGTGTGTGGCACCAAGGCTTGAACTCAGGACCTGCACGCTGTCCTGTAACTTCTTCATTCAAGGCTCTCTCATTTCTTGAGCCCCCGGCTCCCTTTCAGCTTTTTGCTGGTTGATTGGAGAGTAGCTCTTTCTTACTTGGGTTGGCTTTGAGATCTCAGCCTCCTGAATAACAGGAATTACAGGCTTGAGCCACATGTGCTGTGTGGAGTGTGGGCCTTCTCTTGGTGGAGGGTCCACAGTGGAAAGGGGTTCCAGCACTGAGGGGGCAGCAGGGAAGACTGTGCGAGGCTGGGGACAGCGGCAGGGAGCCTGGTCAAGAGGTGGCCCAGCCATCCGGCAGGAGCTGCTGACCAGGACACAATTGTTCAGAGATCACATCACTTAAAAAGCCCTTCATCTTTGGGGCTTGGCAGGAGTCACTCAAATTGTGTAATTGGAGGAGAATTTGGTAAAGGGACAATTTACAAACATGTGGACAAGCATGGTAAACAGTAAGACAAGAGGACAATACTCTTGGGCTAATTACAGTGGCCTCCGCAGAGCCTGAGGCAGGAAGGGAGGGGGCTCCCTGACCAGGAGAGGCTGTGACCTCATTCCTTCCTACTCATGCGTGCTTCTTAGTGGCCAAACCCAGGCAGGAACCCTGACAGCCTGCGCCCATTGTCTCAGCTGCCCAGCTCTATGGGGGAGAGGGGGAGGGGAAAACAGATAGACTAGTCACCCCAGCCCCTCCAAAGAGGGCAGAAGGGAGCTTGCAAGAAAGGATTCTAAGCCTGGCCTCAGTGGCTCAAGTCTGTAATCCTAGCTACTCAGGAGGCTCAGGTATGAGGATCATGGTCTGAAGCCAGCCAGTGCAGGCAAGCTGAGAGACTTAGCTCTTCTAAGGAACTCAAGGTTGAAAGTCAGGCTGGGAATATGGCCTAGTGGCAAAGAGTGCTTGCCTCATATACATGAAGCCCTGGGTTCGATTTCCCCAGCACCACATATACAGGAAACGGCCAGAAGTGGCGCTGTGGCTCAAGTGTTAGAGTGCTAGCCTTGAGCGCAAAGAAGCCAGGGACAGTGCCCAGGCCCTGAGTCCAAGGCCCAGGACCGGCCATCCCCCCAACCCCCCCAAAAAGCATGAGACCTTGAGTTTAAATCTCAACACCTCCCAAAATCAAAAAATAATAAATAAATAACTACAAAGTTGAAAGTCAGCTGGGCAGGAAAGTCGGAGATATTCTTATCTCCAAGTAAATACCAAAAACAACAGAAAAGGCCAGAAGTGAAGCTATGACTTAAGTGAGTGGTAGAATGCTAACTTTGAGCAAAGAAAGCTTCAGGCCCTCAATTCAAGCCCTGGGACTAGCACAAAGGAAGAGAAAGGATTATAATCTGTGGGGGTTGGGGGTGTTTTGTATGTGACAGTACTGGAGCTTGAACTCTGGGCCTTGGAATCTTGCTTAACCTTTTTCTTCTCAAGGCGGGATCTCTTTACCACTTGAGCCACAGCTCCTTGCTGGTTGGAGTCTTCTGGAGTTTTTGCCCTGACTTTGAATCCTGAAACCCAGATCTCAGCCACTTGAGGAGCTGGGATAACAGGCGTGAGCCACCACCAGTCAGTGCCTGACAGGATTATAATCGTTAAGCTTCATAACAGGCAATGAGGACAAGAAGGAAGAGATAGCAAAGCACCCATGTGGAAAGTCAATTAATCCTTGCTTTGATTGAGCTTTACATGCAGCTCTGAGCCTTCCTGGCAGTCTGAACAAAAAGGAAAATTTAGACAGCTACTCTACCACGTGTGCTATACCTCCAACCCATCAAAAAGGAAATGTAAGCCAACTTTATCTCAATATTGTGAACCAAACACTTGGATTTTCATGAAGAGCTATATGAGCCGTTCATTTCTGAGCAAGGCAGCTTGCTTCTCTGAGCCTGTTTGCTCATCTATAAGAGGGAACGATTAACCAGACACTGGTGGCTCACACCTATAATCCTAGCTACTCAGGAGGCTGAGATTTGAAGATCACGGTTCAAAGCCAGCCGGGGCAGGAAAGTCTGTGAGACTCTTTATCTTTTTTTTTCTATATATATGTGGTGCTGAGGACTCGAACCCAGGGCTTCATGTATGCGAGGCAAGCACTCTACCACTAGGCCACATTCCCAGCCCTCTGTGAGACTCTTCTCTCCAATCAACCACCAGAAAACAAAGCAGCACCATGGCCCAAAGTGGTAGAGCACTAGCCTTAAGTTAAAGTGCTCAGGGAGAGGGCCCAAGCCCTGAGTTCAAGCCCCATGACTGATAATAATTATAACAACAACAACAACAACGGGGCAGATTCAATGGGAGAGCCTGTGCTGGCATGTGCAAAGCCTTGCTTTTGATCCCCACCCTGTGCACTCACCCGTGATCACGAGAAATAATTCCTGCCCAGCCTAACATGAGGATGAAATGGGAAAAATGCAGGGAATCCAGGTAGGAAGAAAGGAAAAGCACAAACCGTGTGTCACAGGGAGGTTCTGCTTCTTTGGTTCCAGAAAGGATTTCCACCCAAAGACATACCTGACCCTTCACTGGAGGGAGCGATGTCACACCAGCAGCTAGTGACACACAGGAAGCTGGGAAGTGGAGACTATTCTAGCTGCACCCAGTCCCCCTGGGTGGTCCTTGGGGTGCTGGTGATAGGAGAGAGTGGGGACAATGAAGACATTGGGTGGGTGGCCACACTGTCCGCCATGAGGAGCAGGGATCCCAGGCCAGCTGTGCTTCCTTTGTGGGGGCCAGGGAGGCGGCAGAGGGGCTAAGTGCCAGGGCTTCTACAGGACCAGTAAGGGGACGCCCCAGTGTGGGCCATGTGGGGGGACTCACTGAGGCAGCCTTCGCCAAGGAAGTATAAAACTTCGTTTGAAACAATGAATAGCGGGGCTGGGAGTATGGCCTAGAGGCAAGAGTGCTCACCTTGTATACATGAAGCCCTGGGTTCGATTCCTCAGCACAACACATATACAAAAGGCGCTGTGGCTCAAGAGGCAGGAGTGCTAGCCTTGAGCAAAAAGAAGCCAGCGACAGTGCTCAGGCCCTGAGTCCAAGGCCCAGGACTGGCAAAAAAACCCAAACAAACAATGAATAGCAAGTTATAGTAGGTGGGAGGCAGATGGGATACTACATTCTCTAACCGAAAAACATCTACACCTCTAGATACAATACAGAATTCTGCTTTACGCAGAATAGGAAAGATTTGATCAATTCCGTTGATGTGGGCTGGGAAGGTGGCTTAGTGGTAGAATGCTTGCCTAGTACACATGAAGCACTGGGTTCGATTCCTCAGTACCGACCACATAAACAGAAAAAGCCGGAAGTGAATCTGTGGCTCAAGTGGTAGAGGTGCTAGCCTTCAGCACAGAGAGGCTCAGGAACAGAGCCCAGGCCCTGAGTTCAAGCCCTGGGACTGGCAAAACAAACAAACAAATCCAGCTGATCCTTAGGTTCCTGGTAAATTGCTGATATAAACACACACAACCTTAGAGCATTTAGGTTTCCAGAATAACAGAGTAAGATACATAAGTATGTAATAGATATGTATAGGCAATATATGTATATTTGTATATACAATATGTAGTATATATGTGTGAACATATGTACATATACATAATTAATATTTATATGTGGAAATTTGTTTTCCTGTTTTTTGTTTGTTTTTACCAATACTAAGGCTTGAACTCAGGGCATTGGTATGTCCCTGAACTCTTTTTTAAAAAATATTTATTGAAAAAGTAACAGTTACGTAAGTGAGGTAATGAGTACATTTGTTTTTGGAAGTGGCATTGTGGCTCAAATGGTCGAGTGCTGGCTTTGAGCTGAAGAGCTCAGGGACAGCACCCAGGCCCAGAGTTCAAGCCCCATGGCTGACTATGTGTGTGTGTGTGTGTGTGTGTGTGCACGTGTGCATGTATGTGTATATATATGTGTGTTTTTTAAATTTGTTTTGTTTTTATTGCCAGTCCTGGGGCGTGGACTCAGGGCCTGAGCACTGTCCCTGGCTTCTTTTTGCTCAAGGCTAGCACTCTACCTCTTGAGCCACAGTGCCACTTCCGGCTTTTTTCTGTATATGTGGTGCTAAGGAATCGAACCCAGAGCTTCATGTATATGAGGCGAGCACTTTACCACTAGGCCATATTCCCAGACCCTATATATATGTTTTTAAACATTGTTACCCCATCCCTCATTTTCTCCCGCTTACCTCTCCCCCTAAGTTGTATAGTTCATTTCCAACATAGTGTCGAGTATCTATGTTGCAGGAGTTCATCCTTTGTCCTGCTGTTTCTGTGATTCCCTTTCACAGATTGAATAAACTTATATACGAGGGCTGGGAATATGGCCTAGTGGCAAGAGTGCTCGCCTCGTATACATGAAGCCCTGGATTCGATTCCCTAGCACCACATATATAGAAAACAGCCAGAAGTGGCGCTGTGGCTCAAGTGGCAGAGTGCTAGCCTTGAGCAAAAAGAAGCCAGGGACAGTGCTCAGGCCCTGAGTCCAAGGACCAGGACTGGCAAACACACACACACACACACACACACACACACACACACACAACTTATATACGAGACACCAGGGACAGAAAATGTCCCTGAACTCTTTCATACAAGGCTAGTGTTCTACCACTTTGAGCCACAGCACCAGTTCCTGTTTTCTGCTGGTGAAATGGAGATAGTCTCAGGGACTCCCCCCACTGGGGCTGGCATGTATCACCATCCTCAGAGCTCAGGCTCCGGAGCAGCTGGGATGACAGATGTGAGCCACCAGCACCCTGCTCACTTCTGGCTTTGGGGGTGGTTGATTGGAGATCAAATCTCATGGGCTTTCCTGCCCTGGCTGGCTCACTTTCTCTCTTTGAAGAGACAGGAGCTAGATAGATTGACCCGGCTGGACTGCACTCTTGGGCTCAAGCCAGGCTCCTGCCTCAGCCTCCCACGTAGCTGGGATTTCAGGTATATGTCACCACACCCAGCTTGGGAGGTTTGAAATAGTCATTGAACCTTTTTTCCCCTCCAGAGTTTAGAACTTTTAATTAGTCTTGAAGTCACTGGAGCAAAATAAATAAATAAATCATGATAAAACAATGTGAACAAAACATTGTAATACTATTTGCAAGAAAAAATAGTTTTGGACATGAGATGAAATACTATAAATTCAAAATGTGCACATGAAAGTAGCTTTATTATCCATCTATTTTTTTTTTTAAAAAAAAAAAGGTTATTTGGGGGGCTAGCAGTGTGGCTTAGTTGTAGAGTGCTTGCCTAGGATGCACAAAGCCCTGGGTTCGATTCCTCAGCACCACATAAACAGACAAAACCGGAAGTGAAGCTGTGGCTCAAGTTGTAGAGTGCTAGCCTTGAGCAAAAGGAGCTTGGGGACGGTGCCTAGGCTCTGAGTTCAAGCCCCAGGACTGGCGAAAAAAAAAAAAAGTTTATATGAGAGGTTGGGGATTTAACTCAGTGGAAGAGCACTTACCTGGCAAGTGCAGGGCCCTAAATTTGGTCCTCAATCCTGCAAAAAAACAAAACAAAACAAAAAACATTTATATGAGTCAGATGCTAACGGTTCGCATCTATCATCTTAGCTACTCAGGAGGGTGAGACCTGGAGGATCATGGTTCGAAGCCAGCCCAGGCGTGAAAGCCTGTGAGACTCCATTGTTTTGTTATGGTTCCATCTGTTCCGTTGTTTCCATCTGAGTGGTTGGGAGTGTGGGGTGCGAGCAGGAGGGAGGGAGTCACCCGATGAAGAGGACTGACTCCAGCCCCTTCAGCTGCCCTCCCCTCTTCTTCCCCCCAACCCCCCCCCCCACTGCCCCCTGGGTCCTAAGAGGGTGTATCATTCTTCTGGGGCTGGGCCAGGAAAGAAGGCCAAGAGAAAGGAGGAGCATTATGCAGCAGAAGACTTCAAGCAGAAGTCTGAAGAATTTTCTAGCATAAGGGTTGTCTCCAAGTTTGTGAACCTCTATACCAACCAAGCTGCCTGCCACCCGGGGTTCAGGCAAAGGTCTAGAGGGGAAGGTCCCAGGATAGACTCTGTGGCAACTGGGGAAAGGGCCTGGGTGATGTCACCGCTCCTCAGACCTCTGGGGACCAAGTATAACCCTGGCTAACCTGTGACAGAAGGTTGACTCTTGGTCAGCTTGTGACCAAGGGTGACTCCCCCTGCCTGGAATGGCTGGAATGCCTGGACTCCCACTTGGTGCTCAGTCAGGCTAAAGTCCTAGGGCTCAGCTGGAAGCTATCCCCACCCTACCCGTAAAAGCCTTCCCAGGCCTGCAAGCTCTGATGGGAATCTTGCTTTCGGCTGTGCTGACATGTCTATGAGGTCACTCCATTTCAGGCCTGGGCCAACAGATCCCAGAAGGACAGAGTCAGTGTTAAGAAGCCCTATATGGTAGGCTGGGATTTGAGTCTGGGTAGATGGTCTCTGTTCTTCCCATTATGCCCATCCTCTGTTTGTCCCCAAGGACCTAGAATATTGGAGGCTAGAGAGAATGGCTTTTCCTAGCAGCCCTTGCCAGCTCCCCAGCCCTAGAGCCCCAGGATGAGAAAGGACTCCAGGATCCAGTTCCGACTGCTCTGCCTCGGCTCCATGCTCTTTGGTCTCCACATCTGTCCCCTGGACTGGCCCCCAAACATCTGGTGGCAGCCTTAAGGGTTGACACAGCCCCGTGCCCAGCAGAGCTTACCCTGCTGTCTGTATCCCACCTGATGTCCATGAAACCCCCGCTAAGCAGGACCCAAAGCTCATCCTCCCTCTTTTACAGATGAGAATCCAAGGTTCTCTTACCAAGGAAGGCTCTGCCATCTTACCAGGGTTTCGCTGCTTTGCCCATCGTTGAGGGGGAGGTGAGCGTTCACGCAGAAGTGAATGACACTCACTAGAGAGGCCTTTGGCATGGGTGCAGGGCCCCACCATGCTCTGTTTACATCCTTGGCGCCACTTTGCCTCCTTTTGCCAAACCATGACAGTTGATAGTAGGCCTAAGGGACAGGTACATTTCTGGATCGCTGCTAGATGCAGGGAACTCAGGAGGAGTGTGTGTGTAGCTAAGTCTGCGTGTACCCCAGCTTTCCATCAAACTGAGACCACTACAGAGAATGTTATCCAAAAGGTAGCCCAAGGACCTCCTGTAGTCTACAGCTTGTGATATAGACCCCTCTGTAGTCCAGGGGTTGTGGTAGAAAGCCAGAACAATAACAGGGAGAGATTTCAATACCCCACTCTTATCAATAGATAGGCCGCCAAACAAAAAAAATCAACAGAGAAATCTTAGAACTGAATGAAAGGATAAACCAAATGGGCTTAGCAGGAACTACAGAATATAGCTCACCTGCTCTAGCTGTGCAAGACCCATTCTTTTCAGCAGCCCGTGGAAATTTCCCCAAAGCTGATGACCTCCGAGGACATACAGCAAATCTGAGCAAATACAAGAAAGCTGGAATCATTCCCCTGTAGCTTATCAGACCATAATGGAACTAAACTAGAGCTCACTAACAAAAGATGCTCCAGGAAATACTCGAACACATGGATAATATACAACGAACACATTGTTGAATGACAGCTGGGTCACTGAAGAAATAAAGGGTGCAATCTAAAAGTTCTTGGAAGCAAATAAAAATGAAAAGTCATCCTACCAGAACCTTTGCAATACAGTGAAGACAGCTGAGAGGAAATCTTGTAGCCACGAGTGATTATATCTAGATAAATGGCTTTTTAAATAACTGCAATTCAAACTTCTTTTTTTAAAACAACAGGAACACATCAAGCCCTGAGGTAATAGACAGAGAAAAAATAGTAAAGATGAATGAAAGGGAGACTAAAAATAATATATAAGTATCAATGAAGCCAGGCACTGGTGACTCACACCAGGAATCTTAGCCACTCAGGAGGCTGTGGTCTGAAGATCGCAGTTCAAAGGCAGCCTAGGCAGAAAAATCCTTGGAGACTCTTATTTCCACTTAGCTACTCAAAAACCAGAAGTGGGGCTGTGGCTCAAAGTGGTAGAAAGCTAGTCTTGAGCAAAAAGAGCTAAGGGACAGCTCCCAGGCCCTGAGTTCAAGCCCCACACTGGCAGGAAAAAAACCAAACAAACTCTAGAAGAAAATGACACCTTTTAAAATATAGTTGATCCACCAGACTATATGCTACTTAAACAGATATGTAATAAGCAATGAGACTGAAGTAATAATAGAATCTCCCAACAAAGAAAAGCTCAAGATTAGATGGATACATGGATACAAATTCTACCAGTCCTTTAAAAGAAGAACCAACAACAATATTCCTCAAAACCTTCTGTGAAATAGAAAGGAAAGAAACACTACCAAACTCATCCTACAAAGCAAGCATTACATTATTTTTAAAAATCCAGCGATACGATGACAACAACAACAATAAAAAGAGAATTGTAGGCCAGTCTCAATGAACATTGATGCAAAAATCCTCAATAAAATCCTTGCAAATTGAATTCAACACAAAGATTATATGCCGTGATACACTTGGCCTCATTTCTGTAATGTAAGAGTGGTTCAGCATGTATAAATCAATAAATGTAATACGTTACATAGAGGACCAAGAACAAAAACCACATGATCATCTCAATCAATTTTCTCAAAATTTAACAATGCTCAAAAGCCAGCAGCTTGCCCGGCACTGGTGGCTCACACCGTCAAATTCCCGGTGTCATTCCACAGAGAATATGAAGAATCAATCCAAAAGTTCATATAGAGGGGCACGAGGCCTCCCCCCCTCCCCCCGACAAAAAAAAAGTTATTCTATGTAAACAGAGGAGGTAGCACAATACAGTCTTCAAACAGTACCACAGGGCCAGGAAACAGGGACAGCTGGGTCCTGACACAGAAGCAAGCCTGAAGGGCTGGGAATGGGGCTTAGTGGGAGAGTAATTGCCTAGCATGCATGAAGCCCTGGGGTTGATTCCTCAGGGCCATATAAATAGAAAAAGAACCGGAAGTGGTACTATGGCTCAGGTAGAGTGCTAGCCTTGAGCAAAAGAAGCTCGGGAACAGTGCCCAGGCCCTGAGTTCTAGTCCCAGGACTGGCAAAAAAAAAAAAAAAAAAGGAAGAAAAAAGAAAGAAACGATCCCTGGAGATCATTGGAACAGGATAAAAGATATAGGAAGAAAGCCACACAGCTACAGCTAAATAAGAAGGTGATGTGCAGAGGTGTTACAGTTACATAAGTCAGGTAAAGAGTATATCTCTTTTTGGACAATGTCACCCCTTCTCTTGCCCAACCAATTTTTTCCCCTTTATTGTCAAAGTGAATTACAGAGGGCCAACTATTTTTTTCAAAAGAGAGAGAAGGGCTGGGAATATGGCCTAGTGGTAGAGTGCTTGCCTCATATACATGAAGCCCTGGGTTCAATTCCTCAGCACCACAGGTATAGAAAAAGGCAGGGCACTGTGGCTCAAGTGGTAGAGTGCTAGCCTTGAGTAAAAGGAATCCAGGGACAGTGCTCAGGCCCTGAGTTTGAGCTCCAGGACTGGGGAGAGAGAGAGAAAAAGAGAGAGAGAGAGAGAGAGAAGAAAAAACACTGGAGAAAAGTCGCCCTCTTCAACAAATGGTGCTGAACCTGCAAGACTTGCAGGAGACTGAAATGAGGCCTCCATCTCTCATCCTGTACAACAACCACTGCTAAAGGTTTTCTGAATAGGACCCCAGTGCCCCAGAGGATGGGAGCCAGGATGGACAAATGGGGCTACATCCAAGCCTTTCTGTATAGTCAACAGAACCAGATCACTAGCCAGCTTCTTTACGGCTGTGTAATGTTCCATAACATCCATGTACCACATCTCCTGTACTCATTCATTGTTCTTTGGGTACTTGTAACTACTGCTATGTGGAAGGAAACCCAACAAGTGTAGACAGCCCCAGCCATGGATGAATTCAAACCCCACCTCTTCTACCTTCCCGGGTGGGAAGAGGCCAGCACGGTGATCACAGACACACCGAGCTTTGTGGTCCAACCTCGCTGATACTCTTCCTGGCTGGATTGTCTTGGACAAATTATTTATTTATTGTTTGTTTGTTTGTTTTGTTTTGTTTTGCCAGTCCTGGGGCTTGAACTCAGGGCCTGAGCACTGTCCCTGGCTTCTTTTTGCTCAAGGCTCTACCACTTGAGCCACAATGCCACCTCTGGCCTTTTCTATATATGTGGTGCTGAGGAATTGAACCCAGAGCTTCATGTATATGAGGCAAGCACTCTTGCCACTAGGCCATATTCCCAGCCCTGGACGAATTATTTAACATCTCTGGTCCTCAGCTTTTCATTGTGAAATTATATCTATAGTTATATTCTCCCTTGCCATGCTGACCTGAAACTTCTGAGTTTAAGAGATCCTCCTGCCTCCCCTCCTCAGTAACTAGGGACTACAGGTGTGCGCTAACCACACCTGGCTAAAATAGTAGCTTTCCTTTCCAATGATGCTGAAATAACAACATGTGCTAAAAAAAGAAAAAGAAAAACCTTACTGGAACTCAGCAAATGTGAGTGTCTCCTTCTGTCTCTGCCACCAACTGCACAAAGTGTTCATGGAAGGGCTCAGAGCCTGGGCACGAGCCCCAGCCTCAGCCGGAGTGTGGATCTGGGACAGACGTGAGGGGGTGGTGGGGTCTCGGGGAGGAAGCTCTGGGAGGCTGGATGGCAGGAGAAAAACTTCCCAGAGCGCCTGTCCATCCCTGGCACGGCCTGCCCAGCAGGCCGGCATAGCTGATTCCTATACTTCCTCACTCTATCCTTCCTCACAGTGGGTCCTGGCCTCCCCCCAACCCCCATCCTGTCTGCTTCCCACAGAACCTCGACCTTCCCGGTTCTGCCAACCTGCTGGTTATAGCTCTGTACCCAGCTACCCTCGGGCCTCTGCTCATCCGGGTCCCTGAGGAGCCAAGGGCCTGGGGCTCCCTTGCCACCTTGGTCCTTGGCACTGCCCTTGGCTAAGTCACCTGTGCTGAGTGAGTCCTTCGGAGATCACAGCCCGGGTGATTACCACCTGGGACACCCCCCCCCCCATACCCACACCCGGAGACTCCATGTGTTCATCCACGAAATATTTATTGGGTGCCTAATGAGAGTCCAAAGGATATGAAAGCGCATGAAACTAACGCTGCCCTCGTTGTTAGAGAAGCTGATCATGTCGCAGCAGGCAGCCTCATGGCCCGTGGGTGGGTGGTGAGGGTCAGGAGGGGATGTCAGGAATGGAGGGACCAGGGGGTGGCTTCCCGGAGGAGAAGGCTGAAAAGCTGGATGAAGGTGCTGACCCTGTGGGAGACAATGGCCCCGAAGGACTCACAGAGGCCTAGGTGAGGAAGGGCCAGGGTTCCGAGCAGAGGACATTACTCCTGGGACCGGCTCATTGTGGCCAGGCCCCGTGCCCCACCCCCTCCCTTCAGTGCGTGACCTCTGCGCTGTGTCCCACCTGCACACCCTTCCTGGCCTCCATGCATGGAGCCTTCGGCCTCGGGAGGCAGCAGCAAAGGAGAGGCCGGAGGAGGAGGAAATCTGGCCACCTCAGCCCAGGCATTCAGTGGATCAAACAGAAGGAACCCTAGCCGATGACTCTGCTCAGATTCCAGGCTTTGGCCCTCAGGGGCCACCAACTATAGGGCTGAGACCCAGGTGACTCTTTGCCCAGGTCCAGCCATAAGCCAGAGCCAGTCGTTTGGTGCCCAAAGCTGAGCATCAGAGGGACTGTGTCCTAAGTGTACGAGGGAGGCCATGATGGAGAGGTATTCCTGAGTGTGCAGCTTTCAAGTCTCTGTCCTCTCTCTTCTTCAGTAGGGATCAGAGGAGACACTAGGAGAGAGGGTATATAAAGGCCAAGGGTTTTTGCTCTGCTGGACCTCTCTTCTTTCCCCGGAAGGAGGAGGAAAAGAAGGGGATAGAAGACAGGACTCAGAGGGCAGGAGACCTGGATGAGCGATTCCTCCAGATCTCCTGGCGGTGCTAGGCCATAGAGAGACAGGAGACAATCACCTAGGTCTCAGGAATTTCCATCCCTCTGTCTCTGGTGAGTGCAGGAGCTGGGTTGGCTTGTGTGGGGTGATGCTGCCCTCTGGTGGTTTGATTTGGAGTTGCTGGATGCTTTAATGTGGCAGGGAGGCTGCAAGATTTCCCAACTTCACCTTCTCCATTTCATTTCCTTTATCAAGCTTCCTCTGTCTCTCCCTCCCTCCCCCCCCCCCGCCCCTCTCTTTCTTCTTTCAGTACTGGGATTTGTATCCAGGGACTTGCATTTGCTAGGCAGGTGCTATATAATGCTGAGCCACTATGCCAGCCTCTCTCTCTCTCTCTCTCTCTTTTCTTTTGCTCTAGTTAATTTTGGCAGGAAGCCTCTCACATCCCCGGTGTGCCCCTGGAGGATCACGATTCTCCTATTTTTCACTTCCCACTCCAGCTCCAGTGACAGGGACTCGGCACCACAGTCAGATTCTTTCGTTGGTGGCGGGCATGAGCCACTAGTATTTGTCAAGACTGATCAAATGTCTTTTTTTGGTTTTGCTTTTCTAGACCCGAACATTTGTAAGTTTTCGCCTTATTCTGAAAATAGCAATAATCATTTAGAAACATGGACAAAGATGGAAGGTGGAACATAATAGGAAATGTATAAAAATGTATTCAAAAGCCGGGCACCAGGAGCTCACACCTGTAGTCCTAGCTACTCAGGAGGCTGAGATCTGAGGATCACGGTTCAAAGACAACTCAGGCAGAAAAGTCCCTGTAAGACTCTTATCTCCAATAAACTGCTCAAAAATAAAAGCCAGAAGTGGCACTGTGGCTCAAGTGGCAGAGCATTAAAGCTCAAAGACAGAACTCAGACTCAGAGTTCAAGCCTCATGACTGGCAAAATTAGAAAATAAAAAAATAAGTGGTATAGTCATGAAGTATACGGAGAGGATGTGACATGGTTGTTTGTAAATACCTTACCTTTTATTTCACATTTAAAAACAATTTGTTTTTTGCCAGTCCTGGAGCTTGAACTCGGGGCCTGAGCACTGTCCCTGGCTTCTTTTTGCTCAAGGCTAGCACTCTACCACTTAAGCCACAGCGCCACTTCTGGCTTTTTTTTTTTTTTTTTAGTGGTTCATTGGAAAGAAGAGTGTCATGGACTTTCCTGTCCAGATTTGCTTTGGACTGTGATCCTTAGATCTCAGCCTCCTGCATAGCTATGTTTATAGGCCTGAGCCATTGGTGCCTTTTAAATAAGGGAATTGAGCATCTGGGGTTTTCAGAACCTGTGGCAGGCTCCCCAGTTGCTCACCTTCCTTTATTCTGCATATACTTGTCACAGCCAAATAACTCGATGCTTTCCTTATTGCTTGTGGCTTCCCCTGACAGGTATTCCTCAAGAGAGCAGAAATCTTGGCCTGACGGTCCATTGATGTGTCTCATATACCTAGCACAATACACAAAGATTGGAAAATAATTAGGGGATGAGAAGAACTGAGGTTAAAGAAGACAAGAAGCCCACAAATCTTAAGGTTGCTAGAGATTCTAACCGTAATACAAGGTGATATGTATTTTACACCTCACATCTTTTCTCCAATGACTGATTGATTGAGCCATCCTCAACAGCTTGGCAAAAGTACCTTGTGCTGGCCAGGTATGGTGGTGGTACACACCTGTAATTCCAGTATTTGGGAGGCTGAGACAGGCACACTGACACAGGGAGGCCTTATCAAAAAAAAAGAGGGGAAGGGAGAGGAAGAAAGGAAGGAAGGAAGGAAGGAAGGAAGGAAGGAAGGAAGGAAGGAAGGAAGGAAAGGAAGAAAGGGAGGGAGGGAAGGAGGAGGGAAGGATGGATGGAGGAGAGGGAGAGTGGGAATAAGAAAGAAGAAGGAAGGAGGGAGGGAGGGAAGGAAGGAAGGAGGGAAGGAAGGAAGAAAGGGAGGGAAGAAAGGAGGAGGGAAGAATAGAAGGAGGGGAGGGAGAGTGGGAATGAGAAAGAAAGAGGAAGGAAGGAAGGAAGGAAGGAAGGAAGGAAGGAAGGAAGGAAAGAGGGAAGGGAGACAAAGAGCCTCAGGGATCTGGATGGGAGCAGCGGAGAGGAAGGGAAGTCGACACAGGTTGGGCCAGGTTCCTGTTCAACAGGATATGATCTATTATTTGGCTGAATTTGGAGCCAATATTTCACAAACAACTTAAGTAGACTGAACAGCCCTTTTGACAAATGGGCAGATGGCTTCCCTGATGGTTGTGCCAAGGATGTGTCGGCAAGGAGGTGAATTGCCACCAGGGCTCAGCAACCAACTAGGAGAGAGAAATAGTGGCTTCTTGGGGAGGAAGTGGAGTCTGAGTGGGCCAGGGAGACTGACATCCCAGGTGTGGGCTGAGAGGCAAAATACTATGCGATTCATGACTTTCCCCGCCCTCCTGGAACAGGTACTTTCTGTTTTACTCGGTTGTGGCTCCTTGAATCTTTCAGAGAACTTACTGAAAGCTATAATTACCTTACTTGTTTTCTTGTCTATCTGCCTCTCCTTCTGGATGCTCAACTCCAGGAGAACATATTGCTGGTGTAGTGTCTCTTGTTTCTTAAGCTACCCCAAGTCTAGCATAGTGTCTGGCATACACAGTGGGCACTTAGTAAATGAAGACTGATGACTGAAGGAATTCATTTAGAAGGAAACACTGATACCAATGCCCACTGACTGGTGAAAGGGGCGTTTCTATCCTTCCTGAGTTCTTGTGTGCACTCTACCACCTGAGCCATAGTACCACTTCTAACTTTCTCTGAGTAATTTATTGGAGATAAGAGTCTTATCTACCCCGGCTGGCTTTAAACTGGGATCCTCAGACCTCAGCCTCCTAAGTAGCTAGGATTATAGGCCATGAGCCATCAGCTCTTCCTGAGTTCTTTTGTTCCAGGCTGTGCCAGGGAAACTTGTTTCCAAAGGCCCTAGTTACCTCTGTCTCAGGAAAAACCTTGGGTGCCTGGGGTTCAGGGAGCACTTGGATCAGAGTATGTTTGAGAAGGATGGACAAAAGCAGTAGTAATTCACTTAGATTCTGGCTGAGGGTGGCAGGCAGAGTGGCAGGGTGGTGGGCTGTGGGAGGTTGTGGGTGGATGGTGGTCACAATAACCTGGGAAGTATGCGCCTCAAAAAGCTGCAGAAGAGCTGAGTGGCAGACCAGCATCGGAGAAGCATTTAAAAGGTAAATTGGAGCCAGAAGCAGGAGGATGGCTCACGCCTGTAATCCTAGGGACTCGGGAGGCTGAGACCTGAGGATTGGGGCTTATAGTCTGTGAGACTCTCATTTTCAATCAGCTACTAATCAATCAATCAATCAATCCAGAAGTGGAACTGTAGCTCAAGTGGTAGAGCTCCAGCCCTGAGTGAAAAAGCTAAGGGGCAGCACCCAGGCCTTGGGTTCAAGCCCCACTACCATCACACACACACACACACACACACACACGCAGGGAATTGAGGCCTGCTCAGATAGCAAGGAGGAACGAAATGGAGGCACCAAGACGGATCGAAGGCTAGAAAAGAATCAGTGGGGCCGCCATCTCTTTTTTTAGCCTGTTCATTCATTTCATTCCCTGGTCCAAAGGCTCAGAAACCGCCGCTGAGCTCCTCGGGCCCTCCCTTCCCCCTCGCCGGGTTCCTGCAGGATTTAAGGAGCTGAAGGGGTGCGCGCCTGGCCTTGAAGACAGGCAGCCATCTAGCTGATCGGTGCCGGCCACAGGATCAGAGGCGCCCGGGGGGGGGGGGGGCGGGGATGAGGGTGGGGGAGTCTGCAGGAGTTGTCACCCCGCAGGAACAGGTGTGTCTGCCAAGGATGGCAAAGGGGTGAGCCGGGAGGACGAGGGTTGCAGGTACAGGGGACGCCGCCATAAGATGGAAGACGGATGTCGGAGTGACACCCAGGGGGTGCGCGCGCGCGCGCGCGGGAGGGCGCGGGCCGGTGGGAGACGCGCCGCGGGCTGAGCAACACGTTGAAAAACGTACCGGAGAGTTTGTATCTATCCGAGCTGACACAAAACGCGCCGCCCGGAGCCACAGGTCACCCGACCCCCGTTTCCAACGTGGGTGGGCTGGTGCGACACTAGGGAAGGCATCTGGAAGCCCGGGGCGGCGGGGCCAAGGCGGGGACGGCGGTGTGTGTGCGGGGACCCTCGAGTCCCCCGTAGCCAAGTCCTGGGAAGCCTAGGTTTGGGGCAGAACCATTTTCTGGAGATGGAGAGGGGAGGGGAAAAACCTCGCCTTCCCAAATCCCAGCCTACCGAACCAACCGGGCCCACGCCGGGGTCTTCCTTCTCTCCGTTGGGGTTTTGCCCTCCGCGCCCCCGCGGTTAGCCCTTCTCGGGCGTGATCCGGCGTCTCGGGCGCCACTCGTTGCCCCGCGGCCACCCCCATCCCTGCACATGGTACGGTCCGGGGGCGCGCGCTCCCCGCGCAGGTTATAAAAGCCGGGCTGCGGCAGCGGACTGCGGAGGGAAGATGCGCCCGAAGGAGCAGGTGCCGGGCTGCGCGGGGGACGGGCCCGGGTCGGGACCTGGGCCCGGGGACCCGGCTGCGGCCGCCCCGACGGCGCCACCCGCGGCTAGTCCCGCCCCGGAGCCCTCGGCCGAGCCCGAGCCGGCCCCAGCGCAGGCACCCGGAGCTGGACCGCGAGCCGGATCCCGGGCAGCCCCGGGATCGCAGTCCGGAGCCCGCCCGGCCTCCCAGGCTGGATCCAAGCCTGGAGCGCCTCGCTCGTCGGGCCGCTCCGTGCTCGACAACTCGGACGCACCGTGGACACGCTTCGTATTCCAAGGGCCTTACGGCCCCCGGGCCACTGGCCTGGGCACGGGGAAGGCGGCGGACATCTGGAAGACGCCGGCCGCCTACATTGGCCGGCGGCCGGGGGTCACTGGCCCTGAACGCGCCGCCTTTATCAGAGAGCTACAGGAAGGTAAACTGAGTCTCCGGCACCCTGGAGTGGGTCCTCTCAGGGCATCTTCGGAGAGGAGGTGTGGGGGGGGGACCCGGTCGGTGGCAGGGCCCCGCCCCTTCTGGCGCTGGATTCCACACACACCCCCCCCCCCCCGACCTCCAGACAGTGCCTGCGGCGCCCGTCCGGTCCCTCCCCCCCCCCCCCCCCACGCGCCGTCCCCGCCGCCCGCCTCCCTCTTTGCTCCCCGGATTTTTTCTCAGTGCGTCAGGTCCCGAGCCCGCGCGCTGCCCGCCCCCCTGCGCGCCTGTTGCTGCGGCGGATCTGCGCACTCTCCGTGCCCCCCTCCCCGTCTACCGCAGTGCCAGCCGAGGGGCGGGGGGCCGCGGGCGGGCGCTGCCCGGCGCGCTCTGAGCCTGCGCTGGCCCGCGGGGCTCTCCAGAGCGCGGAGGGGTGGGCGGGGAGGGGGTGGATGGAGGGAGCCGCGGGGGGGGCGGGCGGGAGAGGGGGGTGTCTAGGTCTGGCTTTCTCTGAGGGGGGGGGAGGAGGAGAGGGGGCGGGGCCTCTGGCCATCCTCTTCTGAGTGGGGACAGATAAGTGTGAATTGCATCTAGGCTCGGGTGCCCCTCCTTCCCCTACTTGGTGCCCGAGAAGTCTCCATTTCTCTCCTCGTCACACGCAACAGGTGTAAGGGGAGTGACCGCGTCTGTGTTTAGCACCCACGGGGCTCCAGTGCCCTGGGCTAACCTGCCGGCCGGGTAAAGAAAGGGTGACAGTTGGTCTGCAGCTAGCCTTTCCCTAGATGCCTGCATTTCTTCGAGGGGACAGGGACCCTGGTATCCTGAGAGCCCTGTGATCCCCTGGGGGGGAAAAAGAGTCCCAGGCGGTGGGTCCTGAGAGCAAGAAAGTACTGGGCTGTGGGGATGATGTTGGGGGCCAGAAGAGGGTCTTCCCACCCCAGCGAGCAGAGGGTAGCGTGTGGGCTTCTTCCTGACCTGGCTGGCCTTCGACTCCTACAGCACTGTGTCCTAACCCACCTCCCACCAAGAAGATCACCCAAGACGACATCAAAGTGATGCTGTATTTGCTGGAGGAGGTGTGTACTGCCTGCCCGGGTTGGGAACCCGGCCTTATTCATCCTTGTTTTAATTCTGCCATGTAAAGGGGTTGGGGGTTCTCATCTGTTTCCTGCCTGAGGGAGGGCCAAGCTGAGGGTCCCTTCCTCTGAAAGGCAGGTACTTCTCAGGGCCAATATGGGCTGATGTGCTCTTATCCTAGAAGGGGCAACTGAGTCATGAAACCCACAATGGGTTTAGGGCAGATCTAGTTTGGTATCTGGAGACTGGGATGCGGGAAGGGGAGGAGTTCTCACGGTGGTCTAGCCGGCTGCTGACCCCCTGGGGTACCTTCTACCTTCTCCTGCTAGCCTGGGAAAGTATCCTTTGCAGATGGCTCTCCCTCTCTCTGCAGAAAGAGCGGGATCTGAGCACAGCGGCTCGCATCGGCCAGTCCCTGGTGAAACAGAACAGCGTTTTGATGGAGGAGAACAGCAAACTGGAAGCCATGCTGGGCTCAGCCAGGGAGGAGGTAGCTGGGGATGGGAAGGGAAGGAAGGAGAAGGGGACAGCCTGCCTCCTCCTTCTAGAACCTGCCCCTGTGCCTGTTTACTCCTGTTCACTCCCTCCTTGCTCCCGACAGATTTTACACCTCAGACACCAGGTGAACTTGCGCGATGACCTCCTTCAGTTGTACTCAGACTCAGATGATGAGGATGAAGATGAGGAAGAGGAGGAGGAGGAGGAGGAGGAAGAGGGGGAGGAGGAGGAGGAATTCAGAAGAGAGGAAGATCGGCACCGTGACCATCCCTATGATGTCTCCAAGCCGTGCGTATCTCACCCTCACACCTGGGTGGTCCCTTTCTGAGTCTCAGTTTACTTGTTTGCCGACAGAATCCATGCGGCATGCCTGCTATCCTGGTGGCCAGGACTCCCTGAGAGCGCCCCCTTCAGTTCAGCCAGGGTGGGGAAGCCCTGGGTGCTCAGGGAACCGGAAACCCCCGTTCCCTGTGGACCCTGACTCCCCGTTGTTGCTCCCTTCCCAGGGCTCCTCAGGAGGAGTCCCTGCACCACTGCCCGCAGCTGGAGACCCTGCAGCGCAAGCTGAGGCTGCTGGAGGAGGAGAATGACCAGCTGAGAGAGGAGGTGAGGACGGGGAGGAGGGTGTGCCCGTGGGCAGGGAATGGTGATGGCCCTGCCCCTTCCTCTCTCCCTCCCTTTAGGCTTCTCATCTCGACACCCTGGAGGACGAGGAGCAGATGCTCATTCTGGAATGTGTGGAGCAGTTTTGTACGTGCCATGCCGTTGTAACTCGGGGGAGGGTGCTGTCCCGAGCTGTCTGGAGAATCTGGGTTCAGTTCCTGGTCCTGGGGCTTCCCACCCTGTGCAAACTTAGATACATTCCTCAGGCTCTCTGAGCCCTCATCTGTAGAATGGGGATGAGTAATCGGAGCCCACTGAGCTCCCCAGGGTTTATGAGGATCAAGTGGCCACTGCTGAGGAAGAGCTTTATGCAAAGGGAAGGGCAGAAGCCAGGCGCTGGTGGCTCACCCCTGGAATCCTAGCTACTCAGGAGGCTGGGATCTGACAATCACCGTTGGAAGCTAGCCCAGGCAGGAAAGTCTATGAGACTGTCATCTCCAGTTAACCAGCAAAAGAAGTAGGGGTGTGGCTCAAGTGGTAGAGCACCAGCCAAATAACATCATGAAGCCCTCAGTGTTCAAGCCCCAGCGCACGCGCACGCGCGCACACACACACACACACAGAGCTGTGCAGAAGCCAAAAGCCTCCTTAATACTTATCTCTGTTAGAAGGAGGGAGGGAGCCAGGAGCAGCTGCCAAAGGCTATGGCTGGGTGGTTGAGAATCACCCATTGGGTGGGGGGCTGTGGCTGGTAACATCCAGGTACTGTGCTTAAGATGTGTGAGGCCCAATGACTGCCCCAGAGGAGCTGAAGTCTAGCCGCTGAAATGCACATCCAAAGACACAACAGCTGAGCCCTTGCTGTCTGCACCTCAAGCCTGACCTTCCTCTTCCCTGGGTTCTACAGCTCCCCAAATGGCCCATCTGCTCCTCAGGCTACTGGAGTAGAACCAGTCCCCAAGTCCTGTGGCTTTTACCACCTAAGGATAGCTTAAGAGTTCCCTCCTCCCCATTCCCAAGACCCCTCTGTCCAGGGTCTCCTAGACTTTACTCCTGCCCTTCCAGGCCCTTCTAGCCCCCAAATCCCCATTGGCCTCTGTGAGTTGGATCCTGCCCACTGTCTTGGCTCCACCCTTCCAGTGCCCAGTGGTTGCCCCTTGGCTGTCCCACACTCTGCTTGGGCCTGTGACTTCCTTTGCCTGGTGGAACTTCCCTTGCCCTGTGGTCTTCGCTTAGTGGATCATCCCTCCCAGACCTGGCAAGTCTGGGTTTGTTCCTGTGTCACGGCTGAGACCTTCCCCCTAACTTCCCCACACACCCTTGACATTTGTACTACCCGAGCTTATGTCATGTGGGACTGTTGGGTTTTTCCCCCAGCTGGCTGCCCACTAGGTTGGAGCTCAGTGTGGGCTGGAACCAGGTTTTGTTAACCATGTACCCCAGGGCCCTGCTCAGTAGCAGTAAGCACTTTTAAAAAAAGAGGACCTGAGTCAGGACCCCCCTGGCCCTCCATGGGAGTTGAAGGGTAGGGGCCGACAAGTATGTCAGGGGCCAGAGCTGACCCACACCCCCTCTCTGCAGCCGAGGCCAGCCAGCAGATGGCCGAGCTGTCCGAGGTGCTGGTGCTCAGGCTGGAGAACTATGAGCGGCAGCAGAAGGAGATCACCCAGCTGCAGGCCCAGATCGCAAAGCTGCAGCAGCGCTGCCAGTCGGTGAGCTGCCCTGTAGGACTCCCCTCCCCCTGCCGAGGCCCCAGCCCTCTTTTCTTTGAACCCTGGGATCTACCAGACCCCTCCCTGTGCATGCACTGGAGTTGGCAGGGATACCAGAGAGCCTGCCCCCTGCCCGATCACTGTCCGGTGGAGGGGACCAGGGCCACCCCAGACAGAGTCCTGGACTCACCCAGGAGCCAGGCCTCCTGACTCCCCTCATCAGCCCTTATTCCATGTGACCTCTGACTTCAAGAGCTGCCAAAGATGTGTGGGAATAAGACTGGATCTGGGGGGTGCTGGGAGTGAGGAAGACTATGGAAAGGGCTCATGGGTTCTGGATCCTTCCAGTACGGGGCTGAGACTGAGAAGCTGCAGCAGCAGCTGGCCTCGGAGAAGGGAATCCACGTGCAGCTCCAGGCCGAGGTAAGAGGCCCCTGGCCCTGAGCAAGAACCCAAGGGTCCTCCGCAGCTGCCTGACTCCTGAGAGACAAGCAGGTCCCAGGCAGAAGCTGGGGCTTGTTCCTTTCTGCACAACCCACGGCCTGGCAGAGGCAGCTTAGCTGAGGTCTGAGGAGTGGAGGGCAGGTCCCAGGGATCTGTCTGGGGACCACCCTGCATGCCATATTTAGGGGTCTACAGCCTGGGCCTGAGGCCAAAGGTGGATAGAGTCTAGGCGGGTGGCTCACGCCTGTAATCCTAGCTACTCAGGGGGCTGAGGTCTGAGGACCATGGTTTGAAGCCAGCCTAGGAAGGAAAGTTCAGGAGACTCTTATCTCCAGTTAACCACCCCCCTCCCAAACAAAAAGCCAGCAACAGAGGTGTGGCTCAAGTGGGAGAGCACCAGCCTTGAGCAAAATAGCTAAGGGCCCAGGCCAGGCCCCAGTATGGATACCAACACACATACATACACACAATGAATGCAGCCTGGATGTATCTGGATCCCCCCCTAGAACCTTCGGGCGGGTGCCCAGATGCCAGACCCGCGGGAGAAGTACCCAGATTGCGGGGGCATGATCCGAGAGCGCCAGGAGGAGGCGAAGCACCTGCGCCAGCATGGCCGGGCGCCCGCCGGCTCCGTCACCCACTATGCGTACAGCGTACCCCTGGTGAGGACCTCCCCCCAAGCTCTGGGTGGCCAGTGCCTCAGCCCTGCTAGTGGATTTCTGAGGGGGTGAGGGGATGTTAGCGAGGTCTTTGATCACTGTCCCTCACTGCTTACCACAGGAGGTACTTCCAAGTTTCCCAGAAACTCTGGCGGAGGAGCTCAGAACATCTCTAAGGAAGATCATCTCGGACCCGGCGTACTTTATGGAAAGGTGTGCTGCTGGGACCTTCCATGCCCCTTCCCAGACGTGGCCTGAGCATGCTCACCCTGGTGTACCCGGTGGGCAGTGTGGGGGGGGTGCTCTGCCCCTCCCCTTCCGCTCTTGACCCCCCTGGGACCCATCACTTCTCCTGGGCGTGACTGGGCCCCAGGGACTCTGCAGTTTCAGCTTCCTTAGCCTCAGTGTGGCTGAAGGTCCGGGTCTCTGTTAAGGGATGAAGGTATGCCCCGCGGGGCAGACTTCACACCTGGGGGTAAGCTGGCCAGGGGCTCCCCATCATTGCCTCTCACCTTTCAGCTGCTGTTTCTGTGGTTACAACAACCTCGGGAAGGCTTCGTTCTCAAGGCCCATTGGGAAGGGGTTTACTCCCTTTCCTTGCGATGGTGCCCCTTCACCTGACCAGGGTCTGAGAAGTGGATGGCCTAGGAGCTGGGAACGTCTGGTCCCATCACTAGCTGTGTCCTCAGGCAGATAGATCCATTGAGCTGCCCAGGCGGCCTCTACCTCAATGGATTTGTTTCTACAGCAACTAGCGGTGGGGGGGTGAAGTGCCATCTCCGAGAGGAGTCAAATAGGGCTCTAGGGGCCCCGGTGGGGTCTGGAAAGCTGTCACTGTCTCCCCACCCAGATGCAACAACCTTCGCTTTAGGGAGGAGCGCAGGCAGGAGCCGGAGTTCAGGGCTGAACAGGGGTTTAAGCCACCCCCGGACATGGAGCCTGCGGAGGAGCTGGTGCCTGAGGAGGAGCTGGAGGCTGGAGAGGAGAGGGGGCCTTCTGAGGAAGGGCTGGCAGAAGAGGCGGAGCTGATGTCGGAGGACACAGAGGCGTGGGAGGAGCTGGAGCCCGAGGTGGATGAGGCCACGAGGATGAATGTGGTGACCTCCGCCCTGGAGGCCAGCGGCCTCGGCCCTTCCCACCTGGACATGAAGTACGTCCTCCAGCAACTGGCCAACTGGCAGGATGCCCACTGCAAGCGGCAGCAGAAGCAGAAGGTGGTCCAGAAAGGTGAGTGCTCCCGTGGGGGCCTCCCTCCGTCCAGCCGGACAAGCTGCAGATCGTCCAGCCGATGAGCGGTGAGGGTAGGCGAGCCCTACCAGGCGGCTCACTGACCCCAGCCTGGCCCCACCCAGCGTGTGCTTATTTGCATGGACTTTGCATAGCATTTGCATAGGCGCCTCAGGTTCCTCCCCGCCCCCCTCAGTGGGAGCCGTGGCCCCCGTGCTCATTTATGTGGAATTTGCTTACAAGTCCGGATCACCATCCACTTTTCTCCTGGGGGCTGGGCTAGGGGGTCAGGATTGGGATGGTATCCGACCCCCTCCCACCACTACACCTCAGCTTCTGTCTCTGCTCGCCCCCATTCCCCTACCCCCCCCCCCCCAAGGATCCCCAAACCTGCAGCAGTGGCAGACCCAGGCCAAAACAAACATGGGGGGCGGGATCGAGGAGCAGCAGCCCGGGGTGTCGATCCAGGATTCTCCGAGGCTGGAGGAGAGGGCCAGCCCCCCTCCCAAGGCCTGGGAGGAAGAGGGGCCTTCTGGGGCCACCTAGGCTACTGGGACAAAGGCCTCCGCCAGCGAGGGCCACAGTTGGACCAGTCCCCTGGGTGAGTGTGGAGGTGGGCTAGGGTCTCCTGAAGGGCGGTGGGGTGGGTCAGGGCCTGCTCTCCCCATCTAGGAAGCCCAGGTCTGGGGAGCTGTGCCTGTGGAGATGACCTAGTGATGGACTGGACCCTTTACCTGGGCGTTAGCGCCTTTAATCCTCAAATCCTCGTGGGTAGGTACCACGGTTAGGAAAGAAAACTGAGGATCAGAGAGCTGAAGTAACTTGTCTAGGATGACACAGCTAGGAGTAGACCTGAGCCGGCTCCCTGCCGCGAATATTGCCAATCGGAGCTGGCTTAGCTAGTATACACAGTGTCTTCCCTGGCCATTCCTTCAGCTCCAGTGCTGGCAGCCTCCCTTTTATTGGGCCTGCCGTCATGAGGACGGCCAGTGGGTAGGATGGCACTGACCTCTACTGCGGTGTCACACACCGTTGTGCAGGCTGTAAACAGAATCTTGGCGTCTGTGGCTGGACAGTTGTCCACCTGCGTAATGATAAATGATGGCTTTCTATCTTCTTCTGATACAGCTGACCAGACCCTGCTCGCTGCCTGGGCCAGGCCTGTGATTATCCTCACCCCCCCCCCCCCCGCAACACACACACCAAGTTCACATCCACCCCCTTCTCTTCCAGGCTTTGCTGTTTCCCAGCAGCCTGCGGAGACCCCACAGACAGTTTGAGGCCCCTCCTTCCACTTCCTGGCCAAGTCCCACCCACCCCAAACCCTCTTCCCTCTCCTCCGAAATGGGACACCCACTCTCTCCCCCCCTCCCCCCTGTGGCACCAGCCTACCCTCTGTCTTGGTGAATCTAGGCTGGAGCCCAGGGCTCAAACCTCAGCCCTGTTCTGGGATAGGCTGAAGCAGCCGTGCCTCCCCCTGCCCTCCCCCCCACTCCCCCCCACTCCCTCCCCCCCCCCCCCCCCGCCCCATCCTGCAGCTGGTGTTAAAGCTGTGGCTGGTGGAGGCTGTGACCAGCCTGGGCCGGGTCCCAGGTCTCAAGGGTAGGCAGTCTGTTGGGAGGATCCTTTTTAACAACATGTACTTGATCCCCAGGTGCGAGGTGGGCCCCCCCCCCAAGTCCTTGTGGCCCTCTCCCTCTTCTTCATCTTTTAGAGTCCTTGTTAACCTGTGTAACCAGAAATGTGTTTGTGGGTGGGTGGGTGGGTGGGTGTGCGGTCTCTCTGCCCAGTGGTGTGTCTCTGCCCCCCGCCCCAGTCCCCCGCCACCTGTGGTTTGTGAGTGTCCAGGTTCCTCACCCAAGGCCCAACGATGCCTTCCTCCCGCTCCTCTTCCTCAGTGCTCCTTGTTTCCTTGTTCTCGATGTTTCTCCCTTGCCCACCTCTTTGATCATAAATAGCTGTTGTCCAGGGCTCGGGTCCCTTCAGTGCCTGTCACACTCCCCACACTGCTTCTCAGTCTTGTGGCTTCTCGGCCTGTGTATGTGCTGGTGCAGGAAATAAAGGATCTGTGTGCTATCGGGACGGCCTCCAGCTATGTTTCTCAAGGAGTGTGGTGTGTGTGTGTGTGCGTGTGCGCGTGTGCGCACGTGCGCGTTTGTGTGCACATATGCACATGATGCAAAGACAAAATTCTGGAGAGAGATGGACACTGCTAAGCACTTCCATGACATACAAATAACACATCAACAACTCCTGTGGGGGGGATGGGCGGTTGTGGTAAACTTATGTCCCCTTAGCCAGATGCTGCCGGTGGCTCATGCCTGTAATCCTAGCAACTCAGAAGGCTGAGATCTGAGGATGGTGGTTCAAAGCCAGCTGGGGCAGAAAAATCCCCATGAGACTTGTATCTCCAGTTAACTACTCCAAAACCGGAAGTGGCGCTGTGGCTCAAGTGGTAGAGTGCTAGCCTTGATTACAAAGAGGCTCAGGGACAGCGCCTAGGCCCTGAATTCAAGCCCCACAACTGATAACAACAAAATGAACAAACAGTTTTCAGATGGTGACACTGAGGCCCAGGCAGGGTCAGGGACTTTCCCAAGGATCTAATATCTATTAGGTCACGGTGCAGGTGGTGAACTTGAGTCCTTTGAGTGCGTGCAGTGCGCTCCCTTCCCTGATTCTGTCTGTCCTGGGAACTCTGTCCCTGAGTCCTGGGAAAGGGAGAGGCAGCCACACACTGCTTTTGAGCCTGAGATCCCCTGTAACAGTTTGAGAACCAAGAGTGCTGGATGCAGGTGGCTTGTGCCGGTAGTCGTAGCTACTCAGGAAGCAGAGATCTGAGGATGGTGGTTCAAAGCCAGCCTGGGCCAAAATAAATACACAAACAAATAAATAGGCTGTGAGGCTTTTTTTTTTTAGATCTGAGACTGGGACTTGAACTAGATATCAGATGCTTTTGCTCATTGGCTGGCACTGGACCAACTGAGCCACGCCTCCGACCCCATTCACGAGATTTTTTTTTTTCTTTTTTGCCAGTCCTGAACACTGTCCCTGAGCATCTTTTTGCTCAAAGCTAGCACTCTACCACTTGAGCCACAGTGCCATTTCCATATTTTTGTGCTTATGTGGTACTGAGGAATCGAACTCAGGGCTTCAATGCATGCCAGGCAAGCACTCTACCACTAAGCCACATTCCTGGCCCCTCCATGAGATTCTTATCTCCAGGTAGCCATCAAAAAGTCAGAAGTGATGTCAGGTCACAGGTGGCTCACACCTGTAATCTCCAATTAACCACCAGAAAACTAGGAGTGGCACCGTGGTTCAAAGTGGTAGAGCACTAACCTTGAGAGAAAAAGCTTAGGGACAGATCTCTGATTTCAGGACCCAGTACGAGAGAGAGAGAGGGAGAGGGAGAGAGAGAGAGAGAGAGAGAGAGAGAGAGAGAGAGAGAGAGAGAGAGAGAGAGAACTAGTAGGCTATGTGGAAGACAGTCCCAGGAATTCATGGGAGTGGGGAAGGAACATGAAGCTAATAAGGGGTTTTAGGCAACCTAGACTCAGTGCGCCAGAAGCCTCTGGGAATTCTTGTCACAACTTAAAGTGTGGTCTGTGGACCAGTGTCATTGTCACCTGGGAATCAGAAATACAAAATCTCAGGGTGAGTGCATGGCTTAAGAATGAAAACATCGGGAATATGGCCTAGTGGTAAAGTGCTCGCCTCATATACGTGAGGCCCTGGGTTTGATTCCTCAGCACCACATATATAGAAAAAGCCTGACGTGGCACTGTGGCTCAAGTGGTAGAGTGCTAGCCTTGAGCAAAAAAAGGAGCCATGGACAGTGCTCAGGCCCTGAGTTCAAGACCAGGACTGGCAAAAAAAAAATGAAAACATCTGCCCAGCAAACTTTGAGTTCAAATCTCAATCCAAGAAGGAGAAGGAGAGAGAAGAGGAGGAGCAGGAAGAGGAGGAAGAGGAGGAGCAGGAGGAGGAGGAGGAAGAGGAGGAGGGGGGAGGTGGAGGAGGTGGAGGAGGAGAAAAAGAAGAAATAGCAGTCTCAGGTTCTCTTCAGGACTCCGGACCTGCCCGTTGTCATGGCTCCCGCGTAAGTGCTGTGCACGTCAGGGCTGGAGGCACATGGATGCTGATCCCCATCACAGCTGTCCACCAAAGGGTGAGAGAGCTGCAGCGTGCCTTCTCCAGATCTCCCTTGCCGCTGGCTGCGGCTGAACCGGGGCCATCAGCACCATCTTTGCCATGGGAGGGCAGAGGAGAAGCCCGCATGAGTGGTATCTGCTGTCACGGGACAAGGCCGGCATGTTCCACAGTGACCATGCCAGGATCTGGAGGACCCTGGCCGTCTGCCACACCACCCCCTGTACCACTCGAGTGGCTTGGGCTCCAGGTGGAGTTCATGCTGGCCCAGTGTGTCAGTGCTTGGTCGATGTGTTATAATATCGGACATGAATTTACAGGAGGAGAGATTTTTTATTTCATTTTATTCAATTATTATTATTACTGTTATTATTACTATCATTGTCAGTCATAAGACTTGAACTCAGGGCTTAGGCGCTGTCCCTGAGCTCTTCAGCTCAAGGCTACTCTTCCACTTTGAGCCACAGCACCCCTTCCAGTTTTCTGGTGGTTAATTGGAGAGAAGAGTCTCCCAGACTTTCCTGCCCAGGCTGGCTTCCAAGAGCGATCATCAGATCTCAGCCTCCTGAGTAGCTAGGATTATAGGTGTGAGCCACTGGTGCCTGGCTCCGGCTATTTATTTTTATTTTGGGCTTAAACTCAGTACCTGGGTGCTGTTCTTGAGCTTTTTTGTGCTTTAGGTTAGTGCTCTACCACTTGAGTCACAGCTCCACTTCCAGCTTTTTTGGTGGTTAATGGAAGATAAGAGTCTCATGGAATTTTCTACCTAGGCTGGCTTTGAACCTTGAATCTCAGATCTCAGCCTTCTGAGTAGCTTGGATTACAGGTGTGAGCCCCTGGCTTCTGGCTTTTGGATTTATCATTTAAAAAGCTTTTCTCCCTATCACCCATTCCCCTGCCCACCTAAATAGATTCTTGTTGATTGCTGCTCTCTGGAGACTTGGAAAACAAATTCATTCTGGTTCCTGTCTCCAGGGGGCGCTCCCCTCCCCTCCCTGCAAAGGGCACATAGCACAGACCATTGGCGGGTTGGAAGCTAGTTTACATTTTATTTGTTTTGCACAGGAGAGGGCTAGGGCAGGGTGGGAGGTGGCTGGGCTCTGCCGCTTGGTTCTAGGGATGCGGGTCCGTTTCCTCAGCACTACGACGACCGAAGTCCATCCACCCATAGGCTTCTTCCTCTTCCTCCATCCATGGCCCCTGCTTCTTGGACAGGTCTGAGGAGGAGATAGGAGGTGAAATTGGTGGAAGGAACTGAAGCAGGCCCGGTATGCAGGGGCCTTGAGCGAACCCGGCTGTGCATGGCCGTGGGGGTGTGGGGTGATCAGTTCCTACCTGCTATGAGGGATGGCAGACCCTGGGCCCCTAGCTGCCTTCGGTGGGGAGAGGCTGGGCCCACCTGGTCTGGCCAGTGTGGCTTCAGACCCCTGATGGCCGCTGGATCCGATGGTGAACCCTGAAGCTGGGAGCGGGGCTTCCAGGAGGCTTGGGTGATGGTGGCCAGAGCCAGCACGAACACCAGCGAGTACACAGCAGGCCGGAGCATCTTGGCTGCACGTGGGGAAAAAGAGGGGCCAGGTTTCAAGGTAGGCCACTGAGGCAGGGGCCCGGCACCAAATGGGTTCTGGTTGCGGCTCCTGCCCTCCTATGTGGGTATACCTACTGCTTCATTGGGTGCCCAGTTCCTGCGGGCTCCCCCTCACCCCCACCCCTCAGGAAGCCCCTTTAAACTCAGGGCCTGGGCCCTGTCTCTGAGCTTTTTTTTTTTTTTTTTTTTTTTTTTTTTTTTTTTTTTTTTGCCAGTCCTGGGCCTTGGACTCAGGGCCTGAGCACTGTCCCTGGCTTCTTCCCGCTCAAGGCTAGCACTCTGCCGCTTGAGCCACAGCACCGCTTCTGGCGGTTTTCTGTATATGTGGTGCTGGGGAATCGAACCTAGGGCCTCGTGTATCCGAGGTAGGCACTCTTGCCACTAGGCCATATCCCCAGCCCTGTCTCTGAGCTTTTTATTGCTCAAGGGTAGTGCTCAACAACTTTGAGCCATAGCTCTACTTCTGGTTTTGGTTTTCTGGTAGTTCATTGGAGAGTCACAGACTTGTCTGTCTGAGCTGGTTTCAAACTGCGAGACTCAGTAGTTAGCATTACAGGTATGAGCCACTGGTACCAGGCTTAAGTGAATTTTTTAATTGTGACTTCAAAGGCACATGCACATTAAAGGGCATTTAAAATTATTTATTTATTTAGGCCAGTCCTGGGGCTTGGACTCAGGGCCTGAGCACTGTCCCTGGCTTCTTTTTGCTCAAGGCTAGCACTCTGCCACTTGAGCCACAGCGCCACTTCTGGCTGTTTTCTATATATGTGGTGCTGGGGAATCGAACCCAGGGCTTCATGTATACGAACAAGGCAAGCACTCTTGCCACTAGGCCATATTCCCAGCTCCATTAAAGGGCATTAACACCACCATGGTGGAGATTGCAGGCATAGTCACCATGTAACCTGGGCACTCCATCTTTGTGCAACCCACAGAGGAAAACGTCTACCATACTTGCTTACCTGAGGATCACTTGTGATTGTCCTTCAGCAGTGGAGAAAAAATAATAATAAACTGTCACCATTCACAGCTAAGTACAACATTCACCCTTGAACTAAAATTCAAAGGTCCATCCATTCTCCTCCCCACCCCCCCAGTCCTGGAGCTTGAACTCAGGGCCTGGGCTCTGTCCCTGAGCCTTTTTTTGCTCAAGGCTAGCACTCTACCACTTGAACCACAGTGCCCATTTCTGGCTTTTTCTGTGTATGTGATACTGAGGAATCGAACCCAGGGCTTCATGCATGTCAAGCAAGTACTCTACCACTAAGTCCCTGATTCATTCCTTGGATCCAGTGTTTCTGAGTTCTTTTGGCCTTGTCCTTGGATTGGCTCTATCAGGAGGAAATGATTAAACAAACAAACAAAAAACAACAAACCAACCAACTTTCCTCTAGGTGGGTACTGGTGGCTCAGGCTAGTAATCCTAGCTCCTCAGGAAGCTGAGATCTGAGGATTACAACTCAAAACTAGCCTGGGAAGAAACATCCCAGACTCTTATTTCCAATAAATCACTCAGAAAAAGCCAGAGGTGGTGCTGTGGCTGAAGTGGTAGCGCACTAGCCTTGAACACAAAGAGTCTCAGGCAAGGACAGCACCCAGGCCTTGAGTTCAAGCCCCAGAGTTGGCAAAAAAAAACAACCCCCCCACAAAAAAACCCCAATAACCCCAAAGACCTTTCCTCTGCATGAATACATTTGTACTAATGAAGTCATGTTTTTTCACAGTGATGTTCTTGGGTCCTTTAGGAGAAAATGAATTCTAGTAGCTGGGTGTGGTAGCTCACATCTGTAATCCCAGCATTTAGAAGGTAGAACCCGAGGACTCCTGAGTTCAAGGTCAGCTGGCACTACTGAGCAAGACCTAGTCTCAAGAAAAAAAAAAAAGAAAAGAAAAGAAAAGAAACAAAATTGAAAGAAGTAAGATTCTAAAGAAACAAAAGTTAGGGGCTGGGAATATGGCCTAGTGGTCAAGTGCTTGCCTCATATACATGAAGCCCTGGGTTCGATTCCTCAGCACCACATATATAAAAAAATGGCCAGAAGTGGCACTTGTGGCTCAAGTGGCCGAGTGCTAGCCTTGAGCAAAAAAGAAGCCAGGGACAGTGCTCGGGACCTGAGTCCAAGCCCAGGACTGGCAAAAAAAAAAAAAAAAAAAAAAAAAAGAAACAAAAGTTAAAAAAAAAAAAACACCCAGTGATCTAGGGCTGGGAATGTGGCTTAGTGGTAGAGTGCTTGTCTAGCATACATGAAGCCCTGGGCTCAGTTCCTCAGCACCACATACATAGAAAAGGCTGGAAGTGGCGCTGTGGCTCAAGTGGCAGAGTGCTAGCCTTGAGCAAAAAGAAGCCAGGGACAGTGCTCAGGCCCTTAGTTCAAGCCCCAGGACTGGTAAAAATGAAACAAAACAAAACAAAACAAAAACCAGTGACCTAGACCTGTACTGTCTACAATAAGCTTCATGTTACCTAACTCACACCATTGAATACATTAAAAAATGCAAAATATAATATCGTATACTCTGTCAGTCTTTGGGTTTCAACTCAGAGTGTCTCACTTGCTAGGCAGGTGCTCTGCTGCTTGGAACATTCTCTAGACCTTTTTGCTTTTGTTATTTTTTTTAAAATAGGGTCTCACTTTTCAACCAGTTATCCGAAACCATTTTTACACTTACTGCCACAGCCAGGATGACAATAATATACTACCACACTTAGCTATTTCGAGAAGGGAATCTTGAGAACTATTTTGCCCAGAACCTAGATACCTTAGAACCAAGATTCTCCCAATCTCAGTGTGCTGCACAGCAGGGATTATAGACATGCACCACCACATCAGCTACTGGTTGATGGGGTCTTGATGAACTGACTTCAAACTTCAGTCCTCCTGATCACACCCTCCCAAACACCTAGGATTACAGCCATGAGCTATTGGGACCAGCTTCAGTAACAACATATATTTTAATATAATTAAGTTCAGATGAGTTTTTTTTTTTTATACTAAATCTACCTTTGAAGGATTTAAAGGGAAATCAACATCTCAGCCATATTGTAGGCTCCCATGTAGCTAGTGGTGCCATCTTGTACAAAACAGAATATCTTTTTTTTTTGCCAGTCCAGGGGCTTGAACTCAGGGCCTGAACACTGTCCCTGGCTTCTTTTTGCTCAAGGCTAGCACTCTGCCACTTGAGCCACAGTGCTCATTCTGGCCTTTTCTATGAATGTGGTGCTGAGGAATCGAATCCAGGACTTCATGTATATGAGGCAAGCACTCTACCACTAGGCCATATTCCCAGCCAGAATATCTTTTTTAAATTGTCATGGAAAGTTCTTTGGGGCAGGGCTGGTCTAGCAAAGAGCTTGAGATGGGATGCAGGAATTGTGGGATCCAGTCTCAGCTCTACCAATTTTTGTGACTTTGGACCAGTCATGTCACCCCTTGGGCCTCTGCTTTCTCATCTGAGTGATAGAAGGGCCCTCACGTCCCTGGGAGGGGCTGAAGGAGAGGGCGAACCAGGGGCCCTGCCTTAAGCAGAAGGGCAGGTGGGAGGTAAGCGCAGGGGATGTCAAACCAAGACCTAGGTTTACCATGGAGTCAGAGAAGGATTCCAACTGGGCACCGGTGGCTCACACCTGTAATCCTAGCTACTCAGGAGACTGAGATCTGAGAATCGCGATTCAAAGCCAGCCCAGACAGGAAAGCCCATGAGATTCTGTTGTTGTTGGTCATGGGGCTTGAACTCATGGCTTGTGCTCTGTCCCTGAGCTCTTTTTGCTCAAGGCCAGTTAGTGCTCAACCACTTGGAGGCACAGCGCCACTTCCGGTTTTCTGGTGAAAAATTGGAGTTAAGAGTCTCATGAACTTTCCTACTCAGACTGGCTTTGAACTGTGATCCTCAGATCTCAGCCTCCTGAGTGGCTAGGATTGTGGGTGTGAGCTACTGGCACCCAACTCATGGGGCTCTTACCTCCAATTAACCACCCAAAAGTTGGAGGTGGAGCAGTGTTCCAAGTGGTAGATTGACAACCTTGAGCATAAAAGCTTGGGACAGTGCTCAGATTCAAGCCCCAGTACCAACACAAAAGAGGATGGAGAGAGAGAAGAGGGAGAGGGACAGTCAGACAGAGAGAGGGAGAGCGGAATCCCAGCCCTGGACACACCAAGATCTGGTACCCTGATTGCTGGGGCCGGTCGGCCCTGCCCTCTTGGCTTCTCACCTGCAGAGCTGGGAGGTGCTGGGGTGGTGGTGGCTGGGTCAGCTCCCTCTCTGCTTGGTCTCCAGCCCACCTTTATGGAGCCTTTGTGGTCCCTCCCAAAGGCTCCTCCCACGTGAGGCCAGGCTCCCCGGAGTGACAGAAGTGGGCGTGGGGTACGATGACATCCTGTCACCCCTGTCACATAGTCAGCCATTGGGGTGTGGAGAAGGAAGGGCTAGGCTTATCAGCTAGGCACAAAGGGCAGGCAAGAGATGAGTGGCCTCCCTCTCCGAGTCAGCCCCACTGTGCCCCTCCCTAGTCCTCATCCCTTGGGCTAGGATCCACTGGAGGGGGCAGCTGGGAAAGATGAACCAAATGACCTTAGAGTCAGAGAAAGCCTATTTCCCACCCCCACCCCCCCGATGCTGATGTTTGATGGCAGGCAGAGTGTGAATGTCGGATGACAAATTGATTCCTGCCCCCTTCCAGCAGGCTTTGAAAACAGGATGTGTCATAGGTATCATAGTTATCAAGAGCAATGGGCCATAGGCTGATGGCCCTGCCCTTTCTGCTCCACACTCGTGTCCTGGTTGACTCCGAACCCCTTCACCCAGCCTGGGGCAACCATCAGCTCTCCCTTCTCCCTGGGCCCTCGGTGCAGGGCTGGATGGGGCTGGTAGCTCCTCCTTCCATCCCTGCTGTTCTTCCTCTTCTAACCATTTCCTCTACCCTGAGCCAGATCTCAGAGGACCCTGAATTTTAGTGCTGCTAGTGCTGGGGACTGGTGGCCAGGCCTGTAATCCTAGTTACTCAAGAGGCTGAGATCTGAGGATCATTGGCAGGAAAGTTCATGAGAATCTCCAGTTAAGCACCACAAAGACAGAGGTAGCACTGTGGCTCAAGGAAGGAGGGGATGGAGGGAAGAAGGTAGGTAGGAAGGGAGGCAGGCAGGAAAGCAGGCAGAAAGGAAGGAAGGAAGGAAGGAAGGAAGGAAGGAAGGAAGGAAGGGAGGGAGGGAGGGAGGGATGGAGGGAGGGAGGATGGATGAAAGAAAGCAGGTAGGTATCAAGATTGGAAAAACTAAAGGAAGGGAGGGAGGGAAGAAAGAAAAAAGAAAGGAAGGAAGAACCACTGAGTGCCAGCTTTGAGCCAGAAAACTAAGGGACAGTGCCCAGGCCCTGAGTTTAAGCCCTAGTACCTACAAAAACAAACAAATGAAAAAAAAAACTTATTTTGGGGCTGGGAATGTGGCTTAGTGGTAGACTGCTTGCCTAGCATGCATGAAGCCCTGGGTTCGATTCCTCAGCACCACATAAACAGAAAAAGCCAGAAGTGGCGCTGTGGCTCAAGTGGGAGAGTGCTAGCCTTGAGCAAAAGGAAGCCAGGGACAGTGCTCAGGCCCTGAGTTAAAGCCCTAGGAGTGGCAAAAACCCCCACAAAAAACCAACTTATTTTTTATTTCAAGGGAAGAGAATACTTACATAAAACATTTATAACTTTGTACAGTAAAAAATACCTCTTGGGGGCCTAGAAATATGGCCTAGTGGCAAGAGTGCTTGCCCTTGTATACATGAAGCCCTAGGTTCGATTCCTCAGCACCACACATATAGAAAAGGCCAGAAGTGGCGCTGTGGCTCAAGTGGCAGAGTGCTAGTCATGAGCAAAAAGAAGCCAGGGACAGTGCTCAGGCAATGAGTTCAAGCCAGAGAACTGGCAATAAAAAAGAAAAAAAGAAGAAGAAAAATACCTCTTAGGTTAAAGGTGTGGCTCCAATGGTAGAGCACTTGCCTAGCAAGCGTTAGGCCCTGAGTTTAAATCCCAGTACTGCCAAAAGAAAAAAAAAATCTTAAAATGCTCATGTCTGTAATCCTAGTTAATCAGGAGGCTGAGATCTGAGGATTACAGTTCAAAGCCAGCCCAAACAGGAACGTCCGCAAGACTCTTGTCGCTAATTAACTGTTATTAAATCAGTAGTGGAGCTGTGGCTCAAAGTGGTTGAGTGCTAGCTTTTTTCTTTTTTTCCTTCTTTTTTTTTGGTCAGTCCTGGGCCTTGAACTCAGGGCCTGAGCACTGTCCCTGGCTTCTTTTTGCTCAAGGCTACCACGCTACCATTTGAGCCACAGAGCCACTTCTGGCCTTTTCTATATATGTGGTATTGAGGAATCGAACCTAGGGCTTCACGTATACAAGGGCAAGCACTTTACCACTAGGCCATATTCCCAGCATTGAGTGCTAGCTTTGAGCAAAAAAGCTCAGAGACAGCACCCAGGCTCTGAGTTCAAGCACCATGAACAACAACAACAACAAAAAGGCTAGCCATCAGACTAAAGCATTTTCCAAACACATACCAGAAAGCAAAATGGTACAGTTGCTGACGTGGTTGATAAATTGCTGCTTTGGCATAGTTTGGACAGATGTAATGAGCACGGGGCTGTTTTTGATTTTTCTACGGTTGGAGCTAGGCATTTTGCTCTTGTTCATGCGTCATTAGCCTCCCCCTTCTTGTCTGGGGGCAGCTTTTGAGGCCCCTTGGGTCTTCGATAAGGGCAGTGGTACCCACGCTCGCAGCCAGCCTTGCTGAGAATTAACAGGTGATGGAGGATGCAGGCTGGGAGGTATCCATGGCAACCGGAGGCCCAATGTTCTGGTGAATAACTGCTCTCATCCAGAGCAGGACACGATGACTCAGCAGAGGGAATAAGTGAAAATGACAAAAACCAGCGCAGACATTGGCGGTGATTAATTGGCTCACAGAATCTCATGGGCGGAAGGACTTTGGGGGTTGGGGGGATTAAAGGGAAGGGCGGGGTGAGTGTGGTGGGGGCGGGGGAGGGGGATGGAGATGTGGGTGTTGCTGTGGCAACCGGAAATTACAGGCTCTTGATAGATTCCAGGTTGTTCCAGAGCCCAACTGGACTTTGTGTGTGTGTGTGTGTGTGTGTGTGTGTGTGTGTGTGTGTGTGTGTGTGCGCGCGCGCGCGCGTGCGCACACACACGAGCACACTGTACTGGGGCTTGATCTCAGGGCTTGTCCACTATCCCTTAGCATTTTCCCTCAGGGCTGAGGCTCTACAACTTGAGCCACAGCTTTACTTCTGGCTTTTTGGTGGTTAATTGAACATAAGAGTCTCGTGCACTTTCCTGCCCAGCGGCTTTTGGAACCACAGTCCTCAGCTCTCAGCATCCTGAGTGAGTAGCTAGGATTACAGGTGTGAGCCACCAGTTGCCTGGCTTGTGGTTGGCATTTTCATTTCCATATCCCCCTTCCCTCACTAAGCTGCTGCTTCCTACAACATCTCCCTCTTGCATTTCTGTTTGTTTGTTTGTTTCCCTCTCCACTCCTGCAGTCATCTCTGGAGCCTTCCCCAGCAAGTGAATACTATCTCCCTCAGGCAGTCCTCAATGCAGCTCTCCTCTTCCATCCTGACTCCCCCCTCCTCTCACAGACTAATGGCACTTTCCGCGACTGAAGGAGCCTTTGCAGGAAGGATGACCTCACTGAATACTCAGAACCGAGCCCTGGACTCAGAACCCATGGAAGACACGCTCAGGATCTATTTATGTTTTCCATTATATAGAAATCTTATCCAAAAACGAACTGTAGACAGTTTTGAACTCCACTCAATAAAGAGTTTAGGTAAAGCATATTTCATGTACACAATTTATTCTGAAGTGCATAAGATGAAGAATTGGACAGATATGCCGTCAAGAATAATAAAATAGCTAGACACCAGTGGCTCACACCTGCAATCCCAGCTATTCAGAAGGCTGAGATCTGAGGACTGCAGTTTGAAGCCAGTTCAGGCAGAAAAGTCCATGAGATGCCTATCTCCAATAAACTACTCAGAAAAAGCTGGAAGTGGTGCTGTGGCTCAAGTGGTAGAGCGCTAGCCTTGAGCACAAAGTAGCTCAGGGATAGTGCCCAGGCCCTGAGTTCAAGCTCCAGGAGTAGGGAAAAAAAAAAGAATAAAAGAAGCTAGGCATTGGGCACTGGTGGTTCACGCCTGTAATCCTCGCTACTCCAGAGGCTGAGATCTGAGGATCACGATCACAGTTCAAAGCCAGCCTGGTCAGGAAAGTCCATGAGATTCTTATCTACAATTAACCAACCGAAAACTGGAAGTGGCGCTGTGGCCCAAAGTGGTTGAGCCACTAGCCTTGAGCAAAAATGCTCAGGGACAGTGCCCAGGCCCTGAGTTCAATCCCCATGATCAACAACAACAAAAAGAATAATAAAATGTAAAGGATGACAGGATCTAGGGGAGTATATGAGGGTCCACATTTAAATTCTTTCCACTTTCTGATTTTTTTTTCCCCTTTAGCGTCATCTTCCAATGTAGCCCAGGCTGGCATTGAACTTGTGCTCCTCCTGCCTCAGCTTCCTAAGTGCTGGGATTATAGGAGTACTCAACCACCCTTGGCTTGTGCGTTTTGGATTTTTCCATTAAGTTATTGGTAGAGATTTTGCTTGGTAATTTAAAATTCTGGTTGTAAGCAGAAAAAAAAAATCTGAAACACCTGTGTGGGAGGAGTGCCCTAGGGTGAATTTCAGCGGTGAATGAAATGAGCTGGGGCAGGGCGAGTTCCCCACAGGTAAGAGGTTGCTGAGCTGAGCTGTGCTTCCCACCTCCTGTGGGTCTCCTTAGACTCTGTGGACCCATTCCTGTCTCCTCTCTTTCCCCACCCAGTCCTCCGGGTTTCACTCTCCTCTCTCCCCAGCCAGGCCCTGGGGTGGGCCGTTCACCTGTATAGGGTTATGCCTCTAGATTACTGCCCTTGTCCTGCGTGGATCCTGCCAGCTCATCGTCCCTGGTTTCTGGGTGGGGTCACCATCGCCCCCTTTCTCTGTTGAGCTCCTTATCGGTAAAAAATTAAGACAACACAGAGAAATTTCCCCAAAGTGGCTAGTGGATTCAGCAGCAAATTAATATTCTGCAGTTGGCTGGTTGCCTGGAAACCTTGGTGGATAATTTCTCCTTCTCCCAAGGTCATGTGACGTCAGCACTCCACCCCTATCGCTTCACCATGAATGTTGTCTTCGGCTGTCCTTTTCTCCTTTCTTTGTCACTGGAGGGGGCGGTCCCCACATTCAAGATCAGCTCCTCCTCTTCTTTTATTGTTCTCCAGAGCTGGGGTTTGAACTCAGGGCCTGGGTCCTGTCGTTGAGCAACTGTGTTCAAGGCTAGCCCTCTACCGCTTGAGTCACAGCTCCACTTCAGGCTTTCTAGTGGTTCATGGGAGACAGGAGTCTCATGGATTCTCCTGCCTAGGCGGGCTTTGAACTGTGACCCTCAGGTCTCAGCCTTCTGAGTAGCCAGGATTACAGACCTGAGCCGTAGGCACCCAGCTTGATTCGTTCCTCTCCCATGATCCTTCAGCCCAGCCCCTCCTGCTGGCTCTCAGAAGACTCTGTGTCTTCATTCACTCATTCATTCATTCACTCATTCGTCGATCTAGTCCCCCAAACTTTTAGGAGCCCAGTTACTGCCAGGCACCATCTGCTCCTGGGGAAGCACTGTTGTTCTGGGGACCTTGTTCCCTTTCTGGTCATGGGGCGATGGTGTGACAGGCACTTGCAGTGTCACAAGCGGTGTAGAGACCAGCAGACAAGCTGCCTCCCTCCGCTTGAACAGACCTTAAACTCTCCTCCGTGGAAGCCTCCTCTCACTTCCCCTTTCCACAATCACAGTGACTAAAATGCACGGAGTTCAGAAGGCTGAGACCTGAGGATCATGGTTCAAAGCTAGCCTGGGCAGGAAAGTCTGTGAGACTCTTATCTCCCAAGTAATCAGCAAAAAGCTGAAAGTGGAGCTGTGGCTCAAGTGGTAAGAGCACCAGCCTTGAGCAAAAAAAAAAAAAAAAAAATCCAAAAAACTCATTGACAGTTCCCAGGCCCGGAGTTCAAGCTCTAGAACCAGTACAAAAATAAACAACAACAACAACAAAACCCAAACCTAAACGATGGGCACTGGTGGCTCACGCCTGTCATCCTAGCTACTCAGGAGGCTGAGATCTGAGGATCGCAGTCTGAAACCGGAGTGGGCAGAAAAAGCCACAAGACTCCATCTCCGATTATCCAGCAAAATATTGGACTGGAGGTGTGCCTCAGGTGGTGGCAAAAAGGCAGGTGGTCAGCAAAAAAGCTGAGCAGGAGAACAAGACCCTAAGTTCAAGCCTTAACAACAAACAACCCCAAACACAGGGTGTGAGGCCCTACTATGTGTCACCCAGGCAGGTCCCACACTCCTAGGCCGGAGTGCTTCTTCCTGTGTCTCAGCCTCCTTTGAGTGGCTGGGTCTACAGGTGTGCACCACCATGCCCAAATAGTTTTTTTTCCTTTCAAGAAACCATTTTGCAGATTGCAACAGGGCATCTGCTAATTGTATATGGGTCCAACCAGCTGTGTTGCAGACTTCATTAAATGAAAATTGATAGGGTGAATATTGATTGTAGTAGGGCTGGGTGGGGATTGAACTTCTGCACATCTAACAAACTCCCAGGAGATGCCGCGCATGTTTTTACGGATCACGGCACTGACGTCAGCCGCCATCTCCATGCACCTAGCCTCTCCTTGCACTCGTTTCCTGCGATTGCACAGAAACAGAGTGCGAATCAATGACTTGACACACCGGGTGACTATCACGTTTATGGTTGGCATTAAAATCTTCTTTTTCAACCTCTGTGCTTCCTGTACTTAAGCAACCATCCATTGTGAGCATAAATTAACCATAAAGGATGCTGATTAAGAACAATTTAAACTGGGTAACAATGCACACTGCTGTGGTTGGGTGGTAGCTGGTGCACTGGCCCCTGAGGGCCGGGCAGTACTCCTGACCCACACACATTCTGCTTTAAATGGGGGAGGTTTTAAAATATTTATCACTTTTCACCATGGGTACTGAAACAGGAGCTGTTACTGCTTATGAGGACATACCTGGGAAAGTTTTGTTCGTCTAGGGACTTGGCAAACCACTGGATGGAAAAACCTTTATTTTGGGCTGCAGACTCTCTTTAGAATCTAGCAAAGGCTACGGATGGTCTCCCCTAAAATGCACACGTGTAGACAGGTGTTTGAGATCCACACTTGTTGTAATCTTAGCTACTCTGGAGACTGAGATCTGAGGATCATGGTTCAAAGCCAACCCAGTAGGGACATCTGTGAAAATCTGAGTCTATCTCCAACGAACCTCTAAGAAGCCAGAAAGGGAGCCGTGTCTCATGGGGTAGAGCCACACACAAGCACAAGTACATTATATGCAAATTTCAGGGCTTGTATTCTCCAGTACTGGTTACCTAAGTTCTTGTCATGGGCTACTCTCTATCCAAACCACTTTCAATGTAATATCCGACTCCTTCTCCTCAAGTTGAGCTCTGATCCTCCCTCCACTCCGGTTTCAGGCTCTTCAATAGCTCCCCATTGGTATCTGGGCCACAATGTAGAATCTGGCTGATGCTGGTTATCAAGCTTCTGAGTGACAAGCCATGGCTGGCGGGGCAGGGGTTCTGGGTATGGAGCCCAGGCCTTCAGCATGCTGGGCAAGCATTTTTCCACTTGAGCTATAAACCTGTTTTTTTTTTCCTGTGGTGCTGGGAATCAAACTCAGAACCTCATGCATGTTAGGCAAGCATTCTACTGCTGAGCTACATTATCTGGAGTTCTTGATCTTTTTCTTTTGTTGGTCATGGGGTTTGAACTCGGTGCCTGGGCACTGTCCCTGAGCGCTTTTGCTCAAGGCTAGTGCTCTACCACTTTGGTTCACGGTTTTACATCCAGTTTTCTGGTGGTTAATTGGAGATAAGAATCTCATGGACTTGCCTGGCTGGCTGGCTTTGAACTGTGACCCTCAGATCTTAGCCTCCTGAGTAACTAGGATGACAGGTGTGAGCCACCAGTGCTCAGCTGAGTCTCTCCCTGATCTTTTAGCTTAGACACTGTTACCTCAAAAGCTCTATCATGCCGTGCCTCATTCCAAATGAATAAAATGACTCCACAGGCCAAATAAGCATACATATTCTTAACTTTCTCTCATAGCTGGTCCAATCTATAATATTTTTCTGAAAGATGTTTATAATTTTGCAAACCTAAAAGTTTTGTTAGAAATATTTTCTCAGCAGGCGCTGGTGGCTCATGCCTGTCATCCTAGCTAGTCAGGAGGCTGAGATCTGAGGATCACAGTTCAAAGCCAGCCCAGGCAGGAAAGTCTATGAGACTCTTACCTGTAATAAACTACTCAGAAAAAGCTGGACATGGTGCTGTGTGGCTTAAGTGGTAGAGTGCTAGCCTTGAAAAAAAGAATCTCAGGTACAAAGAGGCCCAGGCCCTGATCAGATCAAGCCCCAGAGCAAGCATAAAAACAAACATTTTTTTCTCTAAGGCTAGGTAAGGTGGCTTCAAGACTGGGACATTCAGGTGGTGAGCATTGTGGTTTGATACTTTGCAAGGCATAAAGATTAGAGACTCCATTTCAAACAAAGGCTGCGCTTGCTGGTGTAAGCCTGTTATCTCAGCTGGGTGTAGTGGCTCATGTCTTTATCTCCAGTGACATAGGAAATCGCAAATTGAAGGATCATAGCCCAGGCCAATCTGAGTATAAAAGCGAGACCCTACCTCGAAAAATAACCAATGCTTACAGGTGCCAGTGGTTCACACCTGCAATCCTACTCAGGAGGCTGAAGTTTGGAGGATGGTAATTCAAACAGAGATCAGGAAGAACAGGTGCTAAGACTCTATCTCCAAAATAAACAGAACGCCACTCTGGAGGCATGGCTCAAGTTGTAGACTGTTGGCCCAAGTGTGAGGTGCAGAGTTCAAGCCTGAGTACCACCATCAAAAAGCAAACAAAAGCGGAAAAACATTTTGTCTATAACTTTTATACTTACATACAATACTATTGCTATTTGCTGTATTAGTTATTATCAATGTTATATGTAGCATTATTTATTCATTGAGTTGGGGGGGTCAGTTTAGAAGTGAAATTTTCTAAGTACTCAGACATTTCTTTTTTTTCTTTTTTTGGTGCCATTCCTGGGACTTAAACTCAGGGCTTGGGTGCTGTCCCTGAGCTTTTGTACACAAGGCTAGTGATCTACCACGTGGAGCCTCAGCTACATTTCTGGCTGCTTGGTGGTTAATTGGAGGTAAGAGTACTTGGGGTGGCTTTGAGATCAGCCTCCAAAGTAGCTATGATGACAAGCATAAGCCATGGGTGTGACACTCTCAGGCATTTCTGTAAGTCATTGAAAAACCAGGTGGTTTGGCAAATACCCAGTGCTGCTAAACCATTCTGAGTGGGCCTAGAATCTCAATGTCTGCCTTACATTATGTGCTACTTTTGAAGTAGTTGTTTTATCTCCTAAAGTGAAAACTGATCAAGGTGGGTGGGTTTGGTGGTGTATACTTGTAATTCCAGAAGTTCACTGGAGCAAGAGGATCACTTGAGCCCAAGAATTTGGGGCTACCTAGGATAAGACTGTCCAAAAACAAAAAGTAAGTAATACTGAAAGAGCATAAGAGTAAACTTGCCAACAGTAAACTGTTTTTTCCACTAATGCCACAAGGGGGCACCAATGAGGCTGGTATCCAAGCAATTCATGTGTACAGCCATTTGAAGTTTTAGCCATTTTTGTTGCATTTAGCTAATTTTCATTGTCTTCATAATAGCACTTGAAGAAGTGTTATTTGAGATGGATGTGGTGGTGTATGCTTGTAATTCCAGCTCTTAGGGAAGAGGATCAAGTTTGCAGCCAGTTTGGGTTTTGTATAAAGCAGAGGTTATTTTAAAAAGCCCAGCCCTGGGCTGGAAATATGGCTTAGTGGTAGAGTGCTCGCTTTGTATGCATGAAGCACTGGGTTCGATTCTTCAGCACCTCATATACAGAAAAAGCCATAAGTGGCGCTGTGGCTCAAGAGGCAGAGTGCTAGCCTTGAGCAAAAAGAAACCAGGGACAGTGCTCAGGCCCTGAGTCCAAGCCCCAAGACAGGCAAAAAAAAAAAAAAAAAAAAAAAAAAAAAAGCCCAAACCTGTGGTCTTTGGTTGCTCACGCCTATAAGCTGCTCAGGAGGCTGAGATCTGAGGACCAAGGTTTGAAGCCAGCCAGGGCAGGGAGATGCTTGTCTCCAGTTAACTATGGCTCTAGTAGTAGTCAAGCACCAGCCTTGAGTGAAAAAGCCAGAGTGCAAGGCAGAGTCCAAGCCTCAGAAATGAGCCCAGGATGGCCGGGGACCTGGGGGTTGGCAGGGGAACTGAGTGGTGCACACACTCATTTACAAATTAACACCTAAATTTCTGTTCCAAGCTCAGTCTTTTCTGTCACATTATCTCCCTGAATCTGATCTACCAGAAACTGTGTCTACAGCAATGGAGTGCTTAGCTCAGCACAGGCCTGGCTTGTACGAACAGGTTCTGTTGTCACCTCTGCTCATCCTGAGAACCTCTTGGATTCCTCATACCCTTCAGCCCTCTTTCCCATGTTTGTCTGTAGCACCCTGCTTCCCCCTGGCACCTCCCTTCTTGGCTCCCTCCCTAGGTTATGAATGGGAATAGGTTAGTTTTCTATCCATGAGCTCAGGGGCTCCCTGGCCAGGCCTTTTCTGAACTATCCAGATGTGGGCTTCCCAGTGCAGCTGGACCTGTCCCATCCAGCACAGTATCCTCCATACACTACTCCGTCAAGTTTTTCTGGTCTTGGCTTGAAATCTGGGCCTGGGCACTGTCCCTGAGCTACTTTTGGTCAAGGCTAGCATTCTGCCTCTTGAGCCACAGCGCCACTTAAGGCTTTTTCTGAGTTTATTGGAGATACAGTCTCATAGACTTTCCTGTTTGGAATAGCTATGAACCATGATCCTCAGATTTCATCCTCTTGAGTAGCAAGGATTACAGGCATGAGCTATGGTGCACGCAGTTTTCTAAAATGAAGTCAAACACTGGTCACCTTCTGGAAAGCAGTGCCCTGACAACTCACTCTCAAACTACGGAGACCTCAAGTTGCTAGTGGTGGTATGTATGGTACTAGGACCAGTGGACTACTTGCTCAAGTCCTATCAAATCATTCCATTTTCTAAGTAGCAGTGCCCTCATCCTTGGTGACTTGCTCTTTTGCTGTATCTTTGCTGATGTAGCCCTGCCTAGGGGTTGGTTCAAGGGAACCCTCACCCCAACATAGGCCCCTGCCACCTCCCACAAGACTTTTACCCTCAACACACTGGCAGGAAATAACTAGTCACGTGCTGGGAATAGTCTGTTCTCAAGTTAAGGAACAAGATCATGATTTATCTTTCATCAAGTGTGGTCTCTCAACCTTGAAGATCCTCATAGTACCTTCCAAACTACATTCACTGCCTAATACACATTTGGCTACATAGGAGTTTGTGGATCTTAAAAGCTCCTTTTGTCACAGCCCTTAAGCAAAAACTTACTCAGCCTTACTCTTAACATCTTGCAAAGTTCTAGTTGTTGAGAAATGACAGCCAATGACCATCACTCAGGCTGCTGAGCCTCGTACACCATTACATGGATTAATGAGCTAACACAACCAACTGGCTTAAATGCTTGCAGAACCACTACCCAAAGGGGAAAAGTTCACAAAGGCCAAGATGTTCAAACTGGCAGATATATCCTTCACTGTCCATTTGAGGCTCCTTCATATACATTTGCTTGACTATGTATGCACATTATATATATATATATATATGAAGTAGAATCTGCAAATCAGGTATTTCTGAAAACAAGTTTTATTTAAATAAGGGTTTAAATACATTACAGAACATTAAAACTGGGAGAAAACCAAAAACCAGTCTTACTTCACATGGCACTGGGCAGCCTTACTTAAGTTGTGAACTCTACAGCTAGCTACATGACAGATGACTCCAGTTTGATGTTTGTTCCCTTGTCAAAAGTTTAACTCTTTAATTAGGCTGGTCTCATTTATATTTTTTGGGACACCCCCTATCTAGGCTATGTCTGGTCAACCCAAGCCTCCCCTAATGGCACAGCTGCTCTTGCTCACTGCCTTACCCCACTTTCTCTGGATTACCATGGGTGGTTCAAAATAGTGACATTCTTTTTTAGGGCAGGGGAAGCTGCAGAGGGAGAGCGTCTGGCCAGACATAGCCGCCTGTTATCCAGGGGCTCTTGGATTAACTGAAACTTCACATTATTGCTTTGTTGCAGGCTGGACACTGCCAGGCGCCTACTGCTTGACCTCGGTTTAAATGAGGGACTTCAAGACTAGACAGCATGGCTCTTTTCAGTTTATTGCATGAAGGAGTTACACTAGTCCAAGTTAAAAGCGGACCCCAAATGGTTACATTATACAAGCTGTGAGGTTTTTAAACTTGTGACAAGGGACAGGAGGGAAATTCTACTCATTGCAAGGAAATCCTCACTTAAGCTTCAATGAGCCACAAGCACTTAAAACCCATGAACCTTCAGCTGATCGTCCTTAGCCAGTCCAATCTGCAAAGAGAAAAAGGGCAAAGTTTTAATAGCACCTGAAGTCTAAATCTCACATTAAAACCCAACAGGGTTTTAGTATTTAAAGGTATTTTGTCTTTTATTTCAAAACTGTTGACCTTTGTTAATTAAAAAAAAAAAAAAAACCGGGACAGGTTTGAACTCACCTCTACCAGGAACTGGCATATGTTCTTGCGCTGGTCACCCTGTAGCTGAATTACTTCTCCATATTCTGGATGCTCAATTACAGTACCATTGCAGGCAAATTTCTGCAGGCACAAAGAAAAAAAAATTAGGTCAACAGCAGCATTAATGCATTTAATACTCACTGCGTGTGCGCCCCCTGGTGGACAAAGCGATATTCGTGTTAGGCTTACCTTCTTAAACGCCTTCACTAGTTTCTTTTTATCGTAATCATCAGCGATCCCTTGGACAGTAGTAAGGGTCTTCCTGCCGTTTCTCTGTTGAATTCTTATATGGATATAATCCTCAGTGCCAGCAGGAAGCAGGTCATCACCCTTACTTGCATCAGCAAAGGGGTCTGGGAAGAAAGGTGAAAAGCTGTCATGAATCAACTGCAAATATTCCAGTGGATCTTTTGAGCGTGCAAAAAACAAAAAATACCCGCGGTCCCCAGGTCGTCAGGGCTTGGAGGGAGAGGAGGGGTCAGGACTGACGGGTTCTTTGTTACTGTTTTGAACAGGTCAGTCCGGGACGGTCGGATTCCCCAGGCCGGGAGAAAGCAAGCGCGGCCCCGCCCGCCTCCCCCACCTCCGCAGCCGATCACGTGCCGGGGAGACCGGGCTGATAGGGGAGCGCCCCGATCGGCTGATGCAACCTGCCGGAACCCTCTCGCCCGAGGCGGGGCCAAGCCTCCCAGCCCTCATTGGCGTACGTTCTTGTCACTCGGGGCTGGCACCGCCTCCCCGTCCCGGACGACGGCGGTGACGTACCGGACGTGACGTCGGGGGAGCGGGGAGGGGCGGGTGTGGCCCGAGGAGGGATGGGAGCCATTTAGAAAATGCGCCACCCGCGCTGCGGGGCCCGCCCCGGGGCTGACCTCCCGCCCGCTTCTTCCGGTCGCCCTCCGCCGCCGACCCCCGTCCCCCCACCAGCCTCCGGACCTTCACACTTCTCCCCACTCCCAACTGAAGACAGCCCGCCCCCAGCCCACCCCCAACCCACCCGGGCCCGAAACGCCCCGCCGGCCCGTCCGGGCCTGCGACCTTCCCCTGACTTACCGAAAGAGTGGAGGTTCTGGATAGCGGACATACGATACGATTCCTTTTCCTCGGTGGAAACGGCCTGCGGAAGGCGGCTGCGGGAGAAGGCGGGCGGGGGGGACGGAGCGTCGGGAAGCGAGGGGGCTCAAGGGGGAGGCAGCTGAGTCCTCGGCGGCGGCTCAGTGACTGGGGCCGAGGGGCGGCGCCTGTGTTCACTTATATAGCCGCCCCTGTGACGCCAGCGCGCTGCCCTCACGTCCCGGCCCCACCTACGGCGTCGTGCTCCCGAGCGCCCAGGGCGCCGTCGCTTCTCATTGGTTCGCCGACAGGGACGCAGGGCGGCGCATGCGCATTTCGGCACTCCCGGATGGAAGGTAGGGGGAGGGAAAGCTTAATCCGTGTAGGCGCCTGCGCAGTGCGGGAGGACGAAGTCTCGAGACGCTGCCGGAGGTTTGGGGCGCGCCTGCGCATTGTGCCCTCTGGCGTGGTTCTCCCTGTTGACCCTTGTTGCAGTTCTACCTGATTGATGAGGTGGTTTATTGTGTTTTGTTTTGTTTTTCTTTCCCCTTCTCGTTTCTGTTGATTGGTTCTTTCGTGGGGTTGGGTTGGCATTCTCCGGGGAAGGGGATTTAGATGCATATCCTGCCACCGACGAGAGATCCCAGAGATTCCATACCCACCCTTCTACGCAGAAAGATTTAGGGCATCTCTTCAGCCGACATAAAAGAACCAAAACTTCAACCTTATAGTTAATCCTCTCTTGTAGTCTAAAAAGGGATTAGTTTAACCCAAAAATTCTCATGTAGATTAGGTTAACCCGCTTAAGAAATGTGCCAAGTCATTAGCATGATGAGTTTAGGGGAGACATTTATGGGAACCCCCCCCCCCCCACCCCTACCCCAGCCCTGAAATTCTGGTACTAAAGGTGGCCGCCCTTCGGGTCACAAGAGTCGTGTGGAGTTCAGCCTTCCCAGAACTTAGGTGAAGAATGCCTCTCAAATAAACAGCTCGCCTTTCTTGCTTGCTTTCTCCGTTTATGCTTTTTCTTGTAGCGCTGGGGAATTGAACCCAGGGACTCACCCTTGGCAAGTACACTAAGTCCTTTTAGCAGCCTGTTTATTGAAGTGAAAGTTGCTGGGATGAATGATGACAAGAGATAAGGAATTTTAGACTCAAAGACTTTCAGGGGCCAGGTAGATAAAAGGAAAGCAGACAGCCAAGTGTGATGTAATGGGGTGCAGTGGGGGCTGGGGTGAACTCCAGCCTACTGGGCTAGAACCTCTTCAAGTACCTGGAAAGCCAGGTGATTATATCTCAATTAAAAAATATTGTCAATACCTTGCATTATGGAAAAACAACAGCCCACTGCAGAAGCCTGACCCCCACCTCTCCAAAAAAAAAAAGGGGCTGGGAATGTGGCTTAGTGGTAGAGTGCTTGCCTAGCATGCATGAAGCCCTGGGTTCGATTCCTCAGTACCACATAAACAGAAAAGGCTGGAGGTGGTGCTGTGGCTCAAGTGGTTAAGAGTGCTGGCCTTGAGCACAAGAAGCTCAGTGACAGTGCCCAGACCCTGAGTTTAAGCCCCAGGACTAGGGGAAAAAAATGAATGCCAGTTCTTTGGACTGAAAATTTCTGCCCCTGACAGGGTCACTGCTCTTTTGGAGATGAAGGCTAGTGGAAGGGGGTAGGGGTGGGGGGGAATGAGGAGTCTGGCACTGGTGGCTCATGACTGTGATCCTAGGTAGTCAGTAGGCTAAAACTTGGGAGGATTGAGATTCAAGACCAGCCTAGGCAGAAAAGTCTTTGAGACCATCTCTAATTAAACAGCAAAATGCCTGACTGTTGACATAACTCAAGTGGTAGAGTGCCAGCTGTGACCAAGTAATCCAAGCAAATGTGAGGACCTGAGTTCAAGCCCCTGAAGTATGGGCAAAACCAAAGAGATAGTGAGAGGTTTCCAGAAGGAGATTGGCAGGACATTAGGACAGATTGACTGCCAGGTTCCTTCAGATGGGTAGTCAGTGATTTTTCCCAGCCTGCACTTAAGTGAGTGGGAAGGAGACCACTATGAAGCCAGGTAGGAGCCTGCCAGACAATAAGATCGGAGGGAGGAAATGGATGTATTTGACTGTTTTGGTTCTGTATTAAACTTCTTTTTTAAACCAAGGATTGCTCATCTGTTTTATTCATCTTTTGGTGCTGATTCTGGGGCTTCAACTTGGGGTCTGGGTGTTATCCCTGAGTTATTTTGCTTAAAGCTAGCTCTCTACCACTTGAGCCATAGTATCACTTCTGGCTTTTTGGTGATTAATTGGAGATAAGAGTCTCATGGACTTTCCTGCCCAGAAAAGGTTCAAGTCATTTGAACCTTGATCCTGAGATCTCAATCTCCTGAAGAGGTAGAATTACAGGTGTGAGCCATCAGCACCTGGCAGGTTCTCTCTCTCTCTCTCTCTCTCTCTCTCTCTCTCCTCTCTCTCTCTCTCTCTCTCTCTCTCTCTCTCTCTCTCTCTCTCTCTTCTGGTCCTGTTGCCAGGCTGTTGCTTTACTACTGGAGCCATGCCTCCAGCCTTGTTTCCTGCCGTTATTTTTTAGATAGGATTTCCTAAACCTTTCTGCTCTGACTGGCCTCAAATCAAGATCTTCATGCCCTGAGCCTCTGAAGTAGTTAGGATTATAGGTGTGAACCATAGCACTGGCTCTAAAGAATCTTTTTCTTTTTTTGGGCTTGAGGCACTGTCCCTAAGCGTTGTGCTTAAGACTAGCACTCTACCAGTTGGAGCCACAGCTCTTCTGGTTCTCTGGTGGTAAATTAGATATGAGTCTCACAGACTTTCCTGCCTAGTCTGGCTTTGAACTGTGATCCTCAGATCTCATCCTCCTTAGTAGGTAGGATTACAGGCATGAGTCACTAGTACCTGATGCCATTTCTGGCTTTTTAATGATTAATTGAGATAGTCTCATGGACTTTCTTGTTTCTGCTAGTTTCAAACTTTAATCCTCAGGGCTGGGAATGTGGCTTAGTGGTACAGTGCTTGCCTAGCATGCCTGAAGCCCTAGGTTGATTCCTTAGTACCACATAAACAGAAAAAGCTCAAAGTACTTTGTGCTGTGGCTCAAGTGGTAGAGTGCTAGCTTTGAGCAAAATAAGCTCAAGGCCAGTGCCCAGGCCTTGAGTTCAGTCCTCAAGATTGGCCAAAAGCAAAACAAAAGAGAAAAAACAAACAAAAACAAAACCATTTAGTCCTCAGATCTCAGGCTCCTGAGTAGCTAGGATTATAGGTCTGAGCTACCAGCACTTGGCATCCCTTATACTGCTTATATCCCAGCTCTAAAGCACCCCAAAATTTCTTGTCTTTGGGTGTTTATTTTGCCAGTCCTAGGCCTTGAACTCAGGGCCTGAGGACTGTCCCTGGCTTCTTTTTGCTCAAGGCTAGCACTCTGCCACTTGAGCCACAGTACCACTTTTGGCCATTTTATACGTGTGTGTGTGTGTGTGTGTGTATAATGTGGTGCTGAGGAATCGAACCCAGGGCTTCATGTATATGAGGCGAGCACTCTTGCCACTAGGCCATATTCCCAGCCCTCTTTGGGTGTTTTTACCTTAGAATAAGATCTTCCCTCCTCTTGATTTGGCCCTGCCCACTCAAACTCCCAGGCTCAGCTGGGATTATCCATCTGCTGGGAAGCCTGATTTGAGTCTTTCTCTATGTCCATACATTACCCATTTTAATATTTATCATCCTGCCTGTTGTCTAGGCACGGTATTAAAATTAAAATGAACAAAGTTCAGAAATGGTTAGAAGTTTCCAGACAGTGACAGGGGCTTATTAAAGCAAATACCCTCAGCTAGGAATATGGTAGAGTGCTTGCCTAGCATGCATGAAGCCCTGGGTTCAATTCCTCAATACCACATAAACATAAACAATAAAGCAAATACCCTTTGCCCAGGTCACATGTCCTCTGGTCTGCTCCTGCCTTTTCTCTAACTTGTCTCTCCTGCTGGGCTGTTTGCTTTAAAGAACAGGGCTCAGGCCTTGTCTGCTCTACTCGAGATTCAAGAGAGTTGATGGACACATGGGGCTTGGTTTCTAGACATAGTAGATCTCTGGCTTCAGACTATGACCTCTGTCATCCTCTGAAATAGTCCTGGAGCAGAGGGCTGGCCAGGCTGGCGCGGGGAAGTGACAGTGGCCCTTGCAAAGCCCTTTGCCCAGCTCCTCCTGCGGGCAGTCGGCCAGCCAGAGCTGGTGTGTCTGGTGTGCAGGGCCAGATCTGCCCTCACCACTTTGTAGACAGATATTGCCACAAACACACATGCTTGGCCTCTGGTGAGATGTAGGTGAGAGGACAGGGGGAAGGGGACTCCAAGGTTGCTGTGGCTAAAAAGCACCGGCTCTTTGCTGGAGCCTGCAGATGGCGGCTGCATAACTAAAAGTCAGCTAAACGTTTGTCATCTCTGCCTTCCGTCTGCATTTGTCTAAATCACAACCAACAGATTGTCAACTGCCAGCTTTTTTTTTTTTTTTTTTGCCATGTTCGGTGCCAGAGCTCTGAGCAGTGCCTAGAAGTTTCCAGGCATTGCCCTGAGTCTGCGGGCCTAACGGATCCACCTTGTATTTCTGTCTAGCTTTTTCTCTGAGTCATTCTCTCTTGTGCTTACTTCGGATCCTAGCAACCGTGAGCCTTATCTGTGGACATCTCAATAACCACCGAAACTGCTCCTCATGCGACATCGAACTTCTTGGTGCCAACCAAACGGCAATCCTGAGTGAATGGGCCAATCGTGACCAAGGCACGTGGCTAGACCAAGGAAACCTTGATGGAGACAGTGGATCTTCCCAAAGCTTTGCCTTTTTTTTCTTTTTCCTATATAGCACGGAGACAGCTATAAATATTCTTTTTTGTGTGTGTGTTGCCAGTACTGGAGCTTGAACTCAGGACCTCGGTATTGTGTCCCTTAGCTTTTCTGTTCAAGGTTGGTGCTGTACCACTGGAGCCGTAGTTCCACTTGGTGTTTTGGGAAGTTTAGTGGAGGTAAGAGACTCACTGATGCTGGGCATCAGTGGCTCACGCCTGTAATGCTAGCTACTCAGGGGGCTGAAATCCGAGAAATGTGGTTCAAAGTCAGTCTACAGGCAAGAAAATATTTGAAACCCTTATCTCTGATTAACCCAAATGGTGCTGTGGCTCAAAGTGGTAGAAAAGAGTTCAAGGATAGTGCCCAGGCCCTGAGTTCAAGCCCTATGGCTAGGAAAAACAAGAGTCTCATGGACTTTCCTGCTCCGTCTGGCCTTGAACCACGATCCTCAGGTCTCAGCCTCCTGAGTAGCTAGGATTGCAGGTGTGAGTCACTGGCACACGTCCCAGGACCAGGAGGACTGGCTGGATTTGTCCCAGTGTGAAGTCAGAAGCTCCAGTGTTTCCATGAAGGGTCTTACTAAAGCCCACCTCCCTGAGTAGCTTGTCCAGATTTAGAAGCTAGTGGTGTCATCGTGAGCCAGGATGATTGGTCTACAAGTGACCCAGTGTAGCCTGTGAAGGCTGGCTTTTTGTTCTGAGGTGCCGTCACCTGGGAAGCCAAGAGCAGGGCATGTGGCATGTCTGAGTATCCATTCTACCTCCTCCTGCCTGGGAGATACAGCCCCAGCCAGGCTTCATTTTCTCCTCTGTGCTTTGAGGGGATTTAAAAAGAAGAGAGGGCCTGGGAATGTGGCTTAGCAGTAGAGAGCTTGCCTAACATGCATGAAGCCCTGGGTTCGATTCCTCAGTACCACATAAACAGAAAAAGCTGGGTGGTCCTGTGGCTCAAGTGCTAGCCTTGAGCACAGAGGCTCAGGGATAGAGCCTAGGACCTGAGTTCAGGCTCCAAGACTGGCAAACAACGGGGCGGGGGGTGGAATATGTACAGCAGATGAAAAATGCCAAAATAAAAATAATATGAGGGGCTGGGAATATGGCCTAGTGGTAGAGTGCTTGTCTTTTATACATGAAGCCCTGGGTTCGATTCCTCAGCACCACATATATAGAAAAAGCCAAAAGTGACGCTGTGGCTCAAGTGGTAGAGGGCTAGCCTTGAGCAAAAAGAAGCCAGGGACAGTGCTCAGGCCCTGAGTTCAAGGCCCAGGCCTGGCAAAAACCAAACCAAAGCAAAAGAAAGTAATACGAATGTTAACAAATTTTGAAATTTACTAAACAAATTCTGCTAATTTCCAGAGGAGAGAGTAGGACAACGAGCAACGCCCCTCTCCCACCTGAATGGAAGCAGAAGTAGGTGCCCCTCCTTGGTAATCTCCCAAAGAAGGGGACAGGGGGCATGACTGGGTGGGACATTCCCCAGGGCTCCCAATGTGGCTCGAAAGCAGCAGAATCTCCCACTAGGAAGGGGTGGCATCCTCTAGGGAGATAGGTGTCTCCATGGCAACTAGGACAGATGGATAATCTTGTCTTTGAGACCTCCCTGAGCTCAGGTGCTACAAAAACCAGGTGACTGAGAAAGAGATTCCTGGGGCTGGAGGGAGGGAAGGGGAGAGGGAGGGAGACGTTGAAGAGATTGTCACACCTAAGATTGGATTTCAGAGCAGCCCCTGGGGCTGTTGTTAATTGGCGAGGGTGTCTCTGGATTGAGAGAAAATGCAATTATTGCTGTTTCTTGCATTCCTTATTTGGGACTTAACCACCCACATATGTACATGACCAGAATAGTTCCCTCCCCAGCCCCCTCCTCGAAGCTCCCTGGGAATGAATGCTTCTATTCTTACTACTTGCAAAGAGGGGGACCTGGGCTTGCTGCAGTGATGACCCGGATCTAGAAGACCTGCAGGGTTACTGAGAGGTGAGCATGTCCCCAGGGAGTCTATAAGCAGTGTAGCATGGCTCCGGACAGCTACCCGAAAGGGATGGAGGGCACCTGAGGGGTGCTAGGAACCATTGCCCCCTTCATCCACATGTTCATTGAAAGGCATGGAGCCTGGGTGCTGGTGGCTCACGCCTGTAATCCTAGCTATTCAGGTGGCTGAGATCTGAGGATTGTGGTTCAAAGCCATCCTGGGCGGGGAAAGTCTATGAGACTCTTTTAACCTCCAATAAACTACTCAGAAAATGCTGAAAGTGGAGCTGTGGCCCTAGCTTTGTGCACTGAGTTCAAGTTCGGCACCACCACCACCAAAAAAAAAAAGCTCGCATGGAGCTGTATCCTCGTGTTCCAGTGAATTATGCATGCAAAGCCGGCATACTTTGCCCCTACTTCTTCCTCCCCTGCAGACCTCCCGTTGTTACTTTCTCTGCCCTGGGCAGGGCCTCACTTCCGCCCCCTCACGTGGGCACTGCTTTGCTGCCAGAACAGCTGCTCCCCTCCTGGGAGCCACGCTTCCTTCCCTTCCTCTCCTTCCTCCTGTCTCAGCTTGTGGGTCGGATGGTGGGGTGGTGGAGGAGGGCGGGGAAGTAAAGGGGAAGCCTTGTTTAGAAAGAGAGACAAAGGGGCTGGGGATATGGCCTAGTGGCAAGAGCGCTTGCCTCGTATACTTGAAGCCCTGGGTTTGATTCCCCAGCACCACACATACAGAAAATGGCCAGAAGTGGCGCTGTGACTCAAGTGGCAGAGTGCTAGCCTTGAGCAAAAAGAAGCCAGGGACAGTGCTCAGGCCCTGAGTCCAAGGCCCAGGACTGGCAAAAAAAAAAAAAAAAAAAAAAAAAAAGAGAGAGACAAAGGCCAGAGGCTCCGGTTCCCCTTCTTTGCTCGGTGAACTGCAGGGTTCCATGGCTCAGGGCAGGGGCCTAAAGTGGAGACTTGGATTGTGTAGGGCCTTGTGGTATTGGAGAAGGGCCAGGCCGGCCATCTGGCATTAGGGAATGCACAGACTGGGTGGCACAGGCTCAGAATGTTCTTGCAAGGACCAGAGAAGAGGTGGGCTGGGCCCCTGGGCACCGGGAGATCCTGTATTCTGCGTTCTGACCAGGAGGAGTGGGTGGGTAGAAGAATACCCATGAGCTCAGATGAGAGCACCCTCCCAGGAGACGCTTACAGCATTTAGATGGGGCATTCTGCCTGGCACTGACACTACAATGCCTCTGGGCCCACAATAATAATAATAATAATAATAATAATAATAATAATAATAATTGCTTTTGGTGTCAGTACTGGGTTTGAACTCAGGGCTTTTTTTTTCTTCTTTTTTTTTTTTGACCCATCTATCACTTGAGCTACCACAGATGGACTTTTGCTGGTTCAATGGAGTTAAGAGTCTCCCAGATTTTCATGCCTGGGCTGAGTTGGAATCATGATCTCAGATCTCCTCTGGAGTAGCTGGGATTATGAGGGCTTGGCTAAAACAGGATTCTTTCTAGGGAAATATCTGCTGTCTTCTTTAGGAAAGGGCACTGTGTTTACACAGCAGTAAGGGAGAGAGGTGACTCAGCTGTGAAGGACCGTCTCTTGGCCATGGGACACCCAGGAAGAAGCAGAGGATGGGAGCTGCTTGGTGACATCCCTGTCTACCTAGCCACCACCCGTTTGTTCCCTTTCAGCCATGCCTTCTGCATCTGGGCGCTGACACTCAGCTGTCCTCAGGGTGTAGCTCTGGCTCCAGTGTTCCCTCCCCAGGCCTCTCTATCCATTCTCCCCAAAGCCAACCTCCCTCTCCATGTCATATTTGTCTTCTTTAGTCCTAGAGCAGCCAGGCCTCATGGGGTGATGGGCTGAGCCTGTGAACTGGGGATGGTGTGACGGGATCTGCTGCTCTAAGCATGAAATACATAGCTCTGGAGACTGAGAATGGGAAAGAAAAAAGGGATCGCAATAGTATATGTGTATTATTTATTGAAAAACATTAATTTGAATATATCGAGGAAAATATATTACTACAGTTAATTTCACACATTTCATTTTACTCCTTTTTTTTTTTTTGTCAGACATGGGGCTTGAACTCGGGGCCTAGGTGCTGCCCCCCAGCTTCTTTTGCTCAAGGTTAGCACTCTACCACTTGAGCCACAGGCATCAGTTCTGGCTTTTTCTGTGTATGTGGTACTGAGGAATCGAACCCAGGGCTTTATGCATGCCAGACAAACATTCTACCACTAGAAGATCCATTTAGCTAGGAGATCCATTTCTCACTGGAATTTTATGGGCCAGAATTTTCTTTTGGGCACAGGATGGAGGTTTGAGTTCTGCTTCAAGGCTGGCCTGGACTAGAAGCTGAAGCTCTTCTAGGGAGCCAGGGGGCATTTCAGTATATAGAATATCCATGGCTTATTCATGACAGAACTACTACTTATTATCTGTCTGCAAAGCATCTAAGTGGGGACAGCGTCTCTCAAGAGCATGGGAACTTGGGGGCATGACTCTGCCATTGCAAGGGACTTTGCTATTTTCTTCACGAGGTCTAGCATTTGGCAATGCGTTGCAGTTTTAGGGCAGAGCAGGGATTGATAGCATGGAGCAGGATGAGAGGATACCGATGATGGGAAGTTACTATAAAGCCACCTCTTCCCCCATTTTATCTCAGTTTTTTTTTTTCCCTCCCTACCTCCCTGCCCCCAGTTGAATAGTTCTTCCTGATAAGGATTGTTTTGCTATTTAGGGAATTTTTGGATTGCTTTCTCTATATCACTGAAAAATGTTGCTGGGATTTTGATGGGTATCATTGCATTTGCAGATAGCTTTGGGCAGTATTGCCATGTTCACAATGTTAATCCTTCCAATCCAGGAGCATAGAAGGTTTTTTCCATTTCTTTCAATCTGCCTTAATTTCTTCTTTCAGATTTTTAAAGTTTGCATCATGGAGGTCCTTCACATCTTTGGTTAAGTTAATTCATAGGCTTTTTTTTTTTTTTTGAGGTAATTACAAATGCTTTCCTGATTTCCGTCTTGATTTTCTCATTGTTGGCATCCAGAAAAGCTACTGATTTTTGTGGGTTAATTTTATACCCTGCTACTTTGCCAAAGTTTCAGATCAACTCAAGTAACTTGCGGAGGAATCTATAGGGTTTTTAAAATACAGGATCATGTCATCTGCAAAGAGGGAGAGTTTTACTTCTTCTTTCCCTGTTTGGATTCTCTTTATGTGCTTCTCTTGGCTTATGGCTCTTCCTAGGAATTCTAGTATTATATTGAAGAGGAGCAGAGAGAGTGGGCATCCTTGTCTCATTCCTCACTTTAGAGAAATGGTTTTAACTTTTCACCATTAAGTATAATGCTGACCTTAGGTTTGTGATAATAGAGCCTTTATTATATTGAGGAATGTTCCATGGATTCCTAGCTTTTCCAGAGCCTTTATCATAAAGGGGTGTTGATGCTGGTCAAATGCTTTTTCTGCATCGATTGAGATGATCCAGTGGTTCTTATCCTTGCTTCTGTTGATGGGTTGAATTAGGTTAACTGACTTGTGTATATTGAGCCAGCGTTGCAAACCCAGGAATGAATCCTGTTTGACCATAATGTATGACTTTCTTGGTTAAAGCACGGTATTTCTTTGCTAAATGGACTATACAGGATTCTTCATAAGGGCAGGCCAAGGTAATAAGACAGAGGTGGTGAGAGTGGGGAGTTTAGAGTTGTTGGAAATGTCTTGTGATGATGGGGTAGTACATAGAAATAAGGACATTAGGTTGAGAGAAAGTAGGTAAGGCAATGTTTTAACTTCTATGGGAGGTCGTGCTACTGACAGGAAGCCAAGCATCTGAATGCATTACTGTCCCCCATACTGATTGGTATGAATTTAGGATCACAATTTTGTGCTAGTGGCTAGTTTGGAACAAGGTTAAGTGTTTATCTGAGCAAATAACCAAAAGTAAGACAATTTAACAAAGCAGGAACTTGTTAGGAAAACAAGTGGTTTAACTACAACTACAATAGCCTCTTGTAAGATAGCAGCTACCCTTAAAATGGTGGTGCTTATGTCAAGCAACCATTCTGACACAGAGTAATTCTAACTTCAACAGGGTTAGAATGGACTCAGCGGAATTCTTGCTAAAAAATGGAGTAAGTGGTGCTGGGTGCTGGTGGTTCACACCTGCAATCCTAGCTACTCAGAAAAGTGCGGTCTGAGGATCACTGTCCAAAGCCAGCCAGGAGAGGAAAGCCTGCGAAACTCTGATCTCCAATGAACCAGCTTTAAAAACGCAGAAGTAGGGCTGGGAATATGGCCTAGTGGTAAAGTGCTCGCCTCGTATACATGAAGCCCTAGGTTCGATTCTCACATATACAGAAAAAGCCTGAAGTGGCACTGTGGCTTAAGTGGTAGAGCAAAAAGACGCCAGGGACAGTACTCAAGCCCTGAGTTCCAGCCCCAGGACTGGCAAACAAAACAAAACAAAACAAAAAAACCCAGAAGTAGAGCTGTGGCTCAAGTGGTAGCCTTGAACAGAAAAGCTCAGGTACAATGCTTAGCTATGACTTGAGTTCAAACCTCAGAACCGGCATACACAAAAACATTCAATAAGTGGGCCAAGGCGGAGCCTGACTCAGGGCCTATTTGGGAAGTGGATTCAGAGGAGCTTCGCTAGAATTGTGTCAAGGGAAGTTGCTTGGACAGGCCGGACCATGGAGTCACATCCCTGGCCCTGACTTGGCCACTGAATGAACCCAGTTTTTTTTTTTTTAAACACATTCTTTTCACATTATTATTGTTTTATTTTAGTTTAAAATAATGGTTATGTATCCTCTTTGCCCCTACCCATTCCAAACCAAAGTGTTTTCTCTCAATACTTTACTTCTGACATCAGATTCCTCCCCCCCCCCCCCCATGCCCTAAATCAATTCTCCAACAGTTTGGAGACCAGCTGCATGACCTGTAATTGAGTTCTAACCACTGTCTGCTCAGTCAGCCTCAGACTCCTCAGGTTAAGGGCTCAGGCCCAGGAGACGATTGTTTCTTTTGATGCCAGTTGTAAATACAGGCCTTCCATATTTCTGGCCAACTGGCTACAAATTAGGAGTCCACACAGCCTTCCCTCTGGGTTTGATCATTTGCCCAAGTGGCTCGTGGAACTTCATGAGACCCATTTGCTGAGGAGATTTCCTGTTTCTTCTAAAAGGATATCATTTAAGGATAGCTGGATGGAAGAGAGGTGCATATAGCAAGGTTTGGAGGATTCTGGGGGAGATTCTGTATTTACTCAGGGTGCATCATCTCCCGAGCTCGTTGTCCTTCTGGTTTTTAACTCTTGCTTGCCATATTGGGGATGAACAGAGCCTACTGTGCATGCTTGGCAAGTGCTCTACCACTGAGCCCCATCCCAGCCCTTCCGTAGGCAGGCTGGATTACATTGCTGGTCACTGGTGATTAAAGTTCGTCTGCACCCTTTCTGGACTCCCAGAGGACAGAAAGTGGGGCTGAAAGATACAACTCTCAAGTCACTTGTTTGGTTCCCCTGGCAACCAACACCTCCCAAGGGGACTTTCTAAAAGTGACCTCATTAACATAAAGTTGGGTGCAGCATAAAGGGCTTGTTCTCAAGAACCAAAGATATTCCTTTCACTTCATTGCTCTGGTGCTTTTTGAGGAACTGGCTAGACCAAGTGTGTATGTATGTATGTATGTATGTATGTATGTATTTAGAGATTCTGTGCCAGGAACTGGACCCTGTCCCAGGCCCATTTCACTCTACCACTTGAGCCACAGCTCCACTTCTAGATTTTTGGTTGTTAATTGGAGATATGAGTCTCATGGAACTTCGTTCCAGGGTTGGCTTTGACCTGGGCTCCTCAGAGCTCAGCCTCTTGAATAGCTAGGATTAGGCATGAGTTACCCATGTCTGACTAGGAGTCGGTTTCTAACTACCTGTTCTAGAAGGACAGGATCAATGGATAAACATATTTTTTTGTTTTTTTTTTCACCTGTCCTGGGCCTTGGACTCAGGGACTGGGCACTCTCCCTGGCTTCTTTTTGCTCAAGGCTAGCACTCTGCCACTTGAGCCACAGAGCCACTTCTGGCCATTTCTATATATGTGGTGCTGGGGAATTGAACCCAGGGCTTCATGTATACAAGGCAAGCACTCTTGCCACTAGGCCATATTCCCAGCCCCTAGATAAACATCTTGCAACACAAGTTCTTTCCTTCCTCCCTTCTTTCCTTCCTTCCTTCCTTCCTTCCTTCCTTCCTTCCTTCCTTCCTTCTTCCTTCCTTCTTTTTTTCTTTTTGCTGTTCCTGGGGCTTGAACTTAGGGCCTGGGCACTGTCCCTGAGCTCCTTTTGCTCAAGGCTAGTGCTCTACCACTAGAGCCACAGTGCCACTTCCTGCTTTTTCTGTTTATGTGGTGCTGAGGACTCGAACCCAGGGCTTTATGCATGCTAGGCAAGCACTCTACCACTAAGCCACATTCCCAGCCCTATTTTTTTTCTTTTTGGTGGTATATGGGATTGCTAGGATGGTGTTCTACCACTTGAGCCATATCACCAATTCTACCTTTTTTTTTTTTTTTTTTTTGGCCAGTCCTGGGGCTTGGACTCTGGGCCTGAGCACTGTCCCTGGCTTCTTTTATGCTCAAGGCTAGCACTCTGCCACTTGAGCCACAGCGCCACTTCTGGCCGTTTTCTATATATGTGGTGCTGGGGAATCGAACCCAGGGCTTCACGTATACGAGGCAAGCACTCTTGCCACTAGGCCATATCCCCAGCCCACCAATTCTACCTTTACTTGTTTTGAAGATGGAGTGCAGTGAAGTTTTCTGTCCAGACTTGGCCTCCAGTCATAAAATGCATTGTGGCCATCTTCAGTGTCCAAAATGGCCTTTACAAGTTTAAAGAGAGGGAGCATTGGAGCAAGGGGAGAGAGGTGTGAAAAATTATTACATGGTCCCAGTGGTAGTCAAAGTTGTACTATCTCAGAATAGGTCAGGCGGGGCCCAGGCTGCCTTCATACTACCATCCTTGGCTCTCAGCCTCCTGAGTAGCTAAGACCACAGGCATGAGCCATTGAAGCCTAGTCAAGAGACTTTTGTTGATTAGTACATAAAGTCTTTTAATATTACAGTACAAAAAAAAAGGTCTCTTCAGAGGAATCTCTCTCCCAGACTAATAAATGTAAGTATTATTCTGAGCTTACTACCCCTCTTACCTTTCGTGTCTGAATCTTGTCAACATCAACTGTCTTTAAGAACCAGATCCTTGCTGGATAAGGTGCAGATGCCATGTAGCTCCCTCTCCCATGGGAACCATGGCCCCACTAATAAACCTCCTTATGAACCTTCAAAAAAAAAAAAAAAGAACCAGATCCTTGTTGGGCACTGGTGGCTCATGTCTGTAATCCTGGCTACTTAGGAAGCTGAGATCTGAGGAGCGTGGTTCAAAGCCAGCCAGGGCAGGAAAGTCCATGAGACTCTTGTCTCCAATTCCACTAGAAAACCAAAAGGAGAGCTGTGGCTCAAAGTGGTAGAGCACTAGCCTTGAGCAAAAAGAGCTCAGGGAAAGCACGCAGGCCCTGAGTTCAAGCCCCATGATCACCACTACCAACAACAAAAATGCAGCCGAGTGCTGGTGGCCTATGCCTCTAATCCTAGCTACTCAAGAGGCTGAGATCTTGAGATTCAAGGTTCAAAGCCAGCCTGAGCAGGAAAGCCTGTGAAACTCTTATCTCCAGTTAACCACCAGAAAACTGGAAGTGGTGCTGTGGCTTAAGTGGTAGAGCGCTAGCCTTGAGCTGAAGAGCTTAGGGACAGCACCCAGGCCCAGAGTTCAAGCCCCATGACCGACCAAAAAAAAAAAAAAAGGCATTACAGTTACAATCTGATTTGTGGAACTGCCGCTATTATAAAAGTGTCCCCCCAGCAAATTATTTAAACACAGGTAATAAACGAAGAGGGGATGACACAATCTGGAATATCGCCATTCTTCAATCTCTAAGGACTCCGTGGAGCGGGGCATGGATTATCAGCAGGTGCTTTGCTTTCCATCTCCACATCAGAGTCTCCCATGCCAAGAGAGAGCAAGAGGAGGAGATTCTGGATCTGACCAAACCTTCAGGTCAAAGGGGCAATTTACAGGTATGATGGAGGACGAGGAGCCCAGGGAATGAGAGCATCAAATGCAGACTTTGGAAACAATAGAGAGTTTGACTCGTTCCTCTAACAGAACAAAGGAGGAAGGAAAAGCAACAGAGGAAGTCAGTCCCTGTAGATTGAAATATGTCAGGTTCATGGAGCCAAAGGCTTTGTGTATACTTTATTTCAGATAAAAGAAATAAAGACAAAACCCAGAATTGTTGTCTTTGACAGTTAGACATTTAGTTCAGGTATTTGATTGCATTAAGGAACTACTAGTAAGCTGGGTGCTGGTGGCTCACACGTGTCATCCTAGCTACTCAGGAGGTTGAGATTGAGGATTGCTATTCAAAGTCAGCCTGGGCAGGAAAGTCAGTGAAACCCTTATCTCTAGTTAGCCACTCAAAAAAAGAAATTAACAGTAATGCTTTTTAGGGGTGACAATGTGACATGTGGCTCTATTATAAAGTAATTCTTTCTTTCTTCTCCTCCTCCTCCTCCTTTTGCCAGTCTTGGGCCTTGGATTGGGCCTGAGCACTGTCCCTGGCTTCTTTTCACTCCAGGCTAGCACTCTACCACTTGAGCCACAGCGTCACCTCTGGCCATTTTCTATATATGTGGTGCTGAGGAATCGAACCCAGGGCTTCATGTCTACAAGGCAAGCACTCTTGCCACTAGGCCATATTCCCAGCCCTAAAAAGGATTTCTTATCTGCCAGTCACATACTGAAATAGTTATGGATTCAGTGACAGGACGCTTGGGATTCGACAATGCCTGGGAGAAGTGAGGAGGTGGGCAGGGGCATAAAGTTGGGCATAACCTGATCAGTGTTGGCATTGGCATTGGATGTCTAGTATATAATTATTTCTTCTGTTTGCTTTTTAGACAGGGTTTCACTCTGTAGCTCATTCTGACTTTGAACTCTCAATCCTTGCACCTTAGCCTCCTGACTGATTGGATTACAGGCATGTATTATCACACCCATCATTCATTTTTCTGCTTTGGCGGATGCTTTGAAATGTCTACAATGCAATGCATTTTCATAGTAACATCTGTTTTGAGTTTCCTTTCCTGGGACTCGAACTCTGGGCCTGGTGCTGTCCCCGAGCTCCTTTTTACTTTCTACCACTCGAGCCACAGAGCCACTGCTAGCTTTTCCTAGTAGTTTGTTGGCGATATGAGTTTAGGGCTGGCTTTCAATCACAATCCTCAGATCTCAGCTTCCTGAGTAGCTTGGATTACAGGTGTGAGCCACTGGTGCCCAGCTTGCTGTGAAGTTGCTAGCTATCGTTACTGGCTGAAGTGTGCATCATCATTCCTGGCTTCTTATTATTTTTTCCTGGCTATATGATTTTTTTGTTTCCTATCCTGTAAGGCCGAGTTTCAGCCTTTGATTGCCTGCTGGGAGCCTCGAGGCTGCTCCTATCAGAACTTGCTCTGTCAATCTTTTTTTTTTTTTTTAAACCACTTGAGCCACAGCGCCACTTCTGGCTTTTTCTGTGTATGTGGTGCTGAGGAATCGAACCCAGGGCTGCATGTATACGAGGCGAGCGCTTTACCACTAGGCTTTATTCCCAGCCCCTCCATCAATCTTTTGACCTTCTATATTCCCTGGGTACCTGCCTCTGATTTCTATTCTGGATCATGTCATTTGGAGACCAGCTTGCCGGCTGTTAGCTCTTTTGGGGCACAGGGTGTGTTTCTCCTTTTCTCTGCCCCTCCACTGACTGACTACCCTCAGACCCAGCCCACTAAACCTGTGTTGCTCAATTCCAGGGGGTCAAAATTTCAAGGCCAAAGCAGATTGAATGCATGCACTTCCTGAATTGGCCACACGATGGCAGCACAGACCAGGTTTGGGGACTGATGGTGCCTCCTGAACCCAGCCTTCCCCCAAAGATAATGGGCTCCCCTCACAAGGTGTTGTGCCTTAGGGTCCTTTCTCCAGGATGGCCCCTAAGGGTTGCAGTGCTGGCTCCCAGGGCAGGTTTGTGTCCTGTGTCTGCACTGTGCCAGGAAAGGTCCTGTCACAGTGGTGAGACCCCTGTCCCCACCTGTGGTTCCCCAACAAGAGAATGACCGGGATCTGAGGTCGAGCCACATTTCCTCCATTTCTGGGGTTCTGTGGCTGCACCTAGGACTGCAGAGCTTCGTTTCAAAGGCTGTTTACAAAAAGGTAGATGGCAGGCATCTTCTAGTGTGCAGGAGAGATGAGAGCACTGGGGGACAGAGAGAGGGCTGGCGGCAGAGAGCAAGGTGGGGTCAGTGGTGCAGGGTGTCAAGGGGTGTCAAGGGCCGCTTGGGGTCACTGAACCTCAGTTAAGTCAGGGAATGTGACTCAGAGGTACAGCATTTGCCTAGCATGCACAAGGCCTTGGGTTCTACCCCTAGCAACATACACATGATGTGTACACACACACACACACACACACACACACACACACACACACACACACACACACAGACAGAGAATCAGGGGATGCCATGATGAGGAGTAGGGTGTCCTGCTTGGGGAGGCGAGGATGGCCCTGTGTGTCAGGAGAACGAGGGTCACATCTCTGAGTCTGTCATCTCATAGACAGAGAAGCTGACACTCAGGGAGGAAGGGGCAGCTGGCTCCCCGAGTTCTTGGTGGGCACATTTGGTCAGGCAGGATGCTGACTGATAGGAGTTGGTCAGGAGAAGGTTGGTCAGTTGTGGAGCTTTTTTGTTGTTGTTTGTTTTTTTGGTCAGTCCTGGGCCTTGAACTCAGGGCCTGAGCACTGTCCCTGGCTTCTTTTTGCTCGAGGCTAGCACTCTGCCACTTGAGCCACAGCGCCACTTCTGGCCGTTTTCTATACCTGTGGTGCTGAGGAATTGAACCCAGGGCTTCATGTATACGAGGCAAGCACTCTTGCCACTAGCCCATATTCCCAGCCCAGTTGTGGGGTTTATTACCTGGCGACACCACCCTTGGGGGCCATCTCCCATCCCAGGTGAATTTTATTTCTGGGCTGCCAGCTGCTTTTTCCATAACCACCGTCAGGTGGCAGAAGACACCAGGCATTGGAGTTGCGCACACACCTGTCCGCCCCGACCACTGGCAGGGGGCGCTGCTGCTCTACCAGGTGAGACTGGCTAGGTTTACCTGATTCCCATAGGGAGGCTGCGCTCCCCCCCCCCCCAAACCAGGTCACATGAAACTGGGGGCGGGGGGGGGGGAGGATGGCTGTGCGGAGCGACTCCCTGCCTCACTTTTTCTCAGTTTGTACAAGAAGTGATTAACTACTTAAGAGGCCCTACAGGCAAACGGAAGGGAAGGGTCGATGGTAACCGGTTTTGGGACCAGGGGACACAGAGGCTGCCGGTCCTGGTCCACAGCGGGAGTGGCCACGGGCAGAACAGGTACATACAACAGTATGTACCACAGAGCCACAGAGGGCTGGGGAGCCAGCAGCTAGCACTGCAGGTCCAGCTGGGCTGGGACGCACAGAGAGCTCCTGCCCAGCACCTCCCCTCCCCCAGCCTGGGGCCCTACTAGCCGCCCCCCACACCAGGGGCCTCAGACTTCACCATGCAGGCAGCGCTGTCTGGGGCCTTCCTTAGGCCTGACATGTCGCAAATGGCTTTTGTTTTGCTTTGAGTCAAGTTTGAGTAGGCAGGGAGGAGACCCGGGAAGCTCAAACCTCACGAACCCTAGGCCTAAAACAGGTGCCTTTCATTTTATGGAATCAACACTAAAATCAATTTGAATTTTTTTTTTTTTTTTTTTTGCCAGTCCTGGGGCTTGGACTCAGGGCCTGAGCACTGTCCCTGGCTTCTTCTTGCTCAAGGCTAGCACTCTGCCACTTGAGCCACAGCGCCACTTCTGGCCATTTTCTGTATATGTGGTGCTGGGGAATTGAACCTAGGGCTTCATGTATACGAGGCAAGCACTCTTGCCACTAGGCCATATCCCCAGCCCCTTAAATTTTTTTTGTGTGTGGGTGCCGGTACTGGGGCTTGAACTCATGGCCTGGGCTTATTTCCTCAAGGCAATACTTTACCACTTGAGCCACACCTCCAACTTGTGGCTTTTTGCTAGTTAATTGGAAATAAGAGTCTCATGAACTTTCCTGCCTGGGCTGGCTTCCAGCCCTGATCCTCAAATCTCAGCTTCCTGAGTAGCTAGGATTACAGGTGTGAGCCACCAGTGACCAGCTAATTTGAACACACACACACACACACACACACACACACACACACACACACACTTTAAATGACTATAAGTGGCCCCTGGATGATTAAAAAAAAAAAGACAGGGGTTTTCCCAGCAGGGGGAACGGGACAGGGCCTTAGGAGTAGGGAGGCAGCAGACATGGCCACCGACTTTGACCCATGACCCAGTGACCTTGACTTGTGACCTAGAACCTCTTTAGAGCAAACGGTAGGGGCCAAGATTGGGAAGATGGCATCTTGGTCACTGTGGGGGATATTGGGGAAAGGACTCAAGGGGCCCTGAAGCCCCTTGGCTCCACCACACATTAGGCACTTACTGTATGCCAGGTCTGTTATATTCAGACTTCACCCAGTCTGAACCACCAGGCTTGTTTTTGTATGATTAAGCAACCATTCTGCCAGTCTCTGGATGTCAAGTCTTGCAAAAGCAAGAGGCACGAATTATGCTATTGGGAATAAAAGCCACTTTGGGGGGGCACCGGGGCATCCAGGGGGCTCTGGGAGGCTGCTCACATTCTGTCATTTGCATGCAGGTTATACAGTCAGGAGAGATCCACTCTGGAAGTTCACTGAGTGGTGCAGCGATTTTATTTATTTATTTATTTTTATGTTCTTATAGTGGGTGGTGTCCCGGACTTTCTCTCCTTTTCTCTCTCTGCCATAGCTCCATGAGTTGGGTGGTTAATTTGAGGTGCCAGACTTTGAAGTCAGGCCCCACCACGTGAACCCCATTTTAGAATCGAACCCTGAGCCAATCAGATTTGTACCTGTGTTCTAATCTTGCTTGCACAGCTGATGTAACCTTGTTCTTTGCTTTTATAAGCCCTGTGTAATCACAGCTCGGGGCTTCCTCCTAACCTCCGCTGTGTCGGTGGGTAGGACGAGGCCCGAGTTGGCAGCTCGTTAAATAAAGCCTTGCCTTGCTTTTGCATTTCGGAGTGTCTGAATCTCGGTGGTGTTCTTGGGGGTGGTCTTGCGACTTGGCACAACATTTGGGGGCTCGTCCGGGATAGCCCCAGAGACCCCGAGATCCCAGACTCCGAAGGTAAGAAAACAGCACTGTTCATTTGTCTTGTCCTGTAATTTGTCTGTTTTGCTTTTGCTTGTAGGGCGCGAGTCAGTTTGGTTTTTGGCCGGAACTGACCAGGAGGACCTCCTAAACGAGACTCAACCCGCCCACCTTGTACTTGGGTCCACTCCTCCTGTATCCTGGCAGGAGGTTGTGGGCCAACTTGGGAGATTTCCAACTCGTAACTCGGGTCCACTCCTTCTGCACCCTTGCAGGAGGTTGTGGGCCAACTCGGGTCCACTCCTTCTTACAGGAGGTTGTGGGCCAACTCGGGTCCATTCCTTCTGCACCCTTGTAGGAGGTTGTGGGCCAGCTTGGGAGATCTCCAACTCGTAGCTTTTCTTAGGCCTGTGTGTTTTCCTCCTTTTGTATTAATTGTTTCTTGTAGCCTTTTGGACTGAACATCTGATCAGAGCTATGGATAACGTTCTATCTTGATCTCCATCTAGCCCCCTAGACTTGATCCTAGCTCACTGGAGGGAGGTTAAGGAGATAGCTCATTTTTGTGTGTTTCTTTCTTGCACTGTGCCTGACTGACAAATGGATGATGGGGAACGTTCCTTCTACTCCCCTGGACTTGACTTTAGCTCACTGGAAAGATGTACAGGTGACAGCCCACAAAGCAAAGGGCGGCACCTGGTTTCAGAATGCCTGTGAGCTTCAGTTTTTCCGATGCAGATAAAAGCTAAAGTGTTGTGTTAGTGTTAAAAAGGCTTTGGAAATCAAGAATACATTTCTAGATAAGAAATTTGGAAGTAAAATTGTCCTAAATAATTATTGCAAAGTGAGAAAAGGAGAATTATGGCTACCAAAATGTTTAATTGCCATTCCAGCTTCTTTGTTGGTTTTTTGTAACAGTTTCCAGCAGGCCCACAGAGAAGCACAGGTGATTCTTACAAGTTTGTCAAGATCTAATACTGACCCTTAATAAGTTCCAGGTAAGAGCATGCTTAAAAACTACTTCTGTGTGGACCACCTTGTTGCTTATAATTGGAGTAAAGTGGCCCCTTATAAGACTCATTGATCTGAATCTGCGGTTCGAAGCCAGCCCGGGCAAAGAAAGGTCCCTGTGAGAGACTTGTCTCTAATCAGCCAGCAGAGGGCTGGGAACGGAGTTGTGTGGAGCTCAAAAGTGGTACGGTGCTAGTCTTGAGCTGGAGAGCTGAGGGACAGCACTCAGGCCCTGAGTCCAAGTCGAAAGTCACTCCTCCTGGGACAAAAGTGATGGAGCATCCAGAGGCAGTAAGCCACTGCTTGGATGGCAGAGATGGTGTCAGATCCTAGAGTCACTCCTGTTGGCCTTTCAAAAGTTAAAGCCGGGAAGTCCTAGAAGAATAGTTCATAAGCATGCCTTTCCAATGCCCATGTCTGTCTACTGGGCAGGAACTTGCCAGTCATCTGTGATAGTGGTTAGTAAGGGTAAGTTTGTCAAATGAGAGGATAGATTAAAATCCCAACCCCCCGCATTTACTCAAAGCCCTGACTGGCAGTGAGAATTTTAAGCTGATACATCTGTTTAGGAAAGAAAGCTTGTAGATCTGAGATTGTGTTGTGTCCTTATTGAGATCTGTTAAAGGCCTGTCAGCTTGCCAATGCCCCCAATCAACAGATTAACCACGGTGGAAGGGACCCTAGACGGCATCGCCACTTGGGTTCATTGCTTCCACGCCAGGCCAGCTGACCCCTTTGCCCTGGATGACAACTACCGTGATGGAACATGGGAGGTCTCCAAGCACCCAACTCAGCCGCTTCGCCTTCGCCTCAAGAAAAGAAAGTTAGACTGAATATTGTTATAATTTTCTTTTTGCCTTCTTTCCTTACTACCCTGGCTAGTGTTGATGTTATTTTGGCATCTCACTTCAAAGTGAGGTGACCCCCTTATTTTAGGTAGTTTTGGGCTTGCTCAGGAATACGGGTATAGCCACCCGACCCTTAGAGCACAGTTGAGAAGTTTATGTATTCTGTTGCTTACATTTGGATACTAAACACTATACAGCTAATGGTAAGTCTGTATAGCTGAAAGTTAATTTTCAGTTTGCAATAATCCTGCAGTCCCTTGGAAAAGTAGACTAAGGTTATAGGTTCCTGGCTAGGTAAGGTCTACGCCCCTGAGTCAGCCTGAAGAAGTTACAGAAGATGGATGATCTTCACCCATCAGCCCCCCTTTAAAATCAAGGGACCAGAGTTATTTTCGGATACTACTTTTGGCCCTACTGGCCCATGCCTTACCTCTATATCATCCCCTAGACATGCAAGCCATTGAAATGGACAGAATGGAGCCATGATTGGCTCCCAAGGTACCAAAAAGAAAAAGGGGGAAATGAGGTGCCAGACTTTGAAGTCAGGCCCCACCACGTGAACCCCATTTTAGAATCGAACCCTGAGCCAATCAGATTTGTACCTGTGTTCTAATCTTGCTTGCACAGCTGATTGTTGTAACCTTGTTCTTTGCCTTTATAAGCCCTGTGTAATCACAGCTCGGGGCTTCCTCCTAACCTCCGCTGTGTCGGTGGGTAGGACGAGGCCCGAGTTGGCAGCTCGTTAAATAAAGCCTTGCCTTGCTTTTGCATTTCGGAGTGTCTGAATCTCGGTGGTGTTCTTGGGGGTGGTCTTGCGACTTGGCACAACAATTGGAGATAAGAGTCTCATAGACTTTACCGCCCAGGCTGGCTTTGAACTGCGGATCCTCAGATCTCAGCCTCCAGAGTAGTGAGGTGTGAGTCCCAGCTCTCTGAGTATAAATGGCGGCCTGGCACCCCGGACTCCATGCCTGCTGCCTAGCAAGGAGCTTCGTTCCCTGCCGCTGGGCACTGGTCCCTCCCCACAGTCCACAGTCTGGGGGGAGCCGGCCCTGGAAGCCCTTGGAGGGCGCCTGCTGGCCGCCCTAGGGTCTGGAGTTGCCCCTGTCCACGGCCCATCACCGGAGCCCGGGCGCCCAGTCAGCCCCGCGCTGGGCCCGCTCCCTCAGCCCCTGGCACACACGCCCTGGCAGGCCTCCTCCTTCCTTTGCCAGCTCAGGCTTCGGAGGCAGGTCTGGACCAGACTGGCATTAGCTCACATGCTTACCCAGAGTGGAGGGGCAGGTCTTGGCTGTTCCTGGGGGCCCCAGGGACACACCTGTGGAGGGAGGGAAGGTCTCTTCCGTTTGCCCTCTCCCCTGCAGTGACCCCCTCATTCCCAGCCCCTCAGCCCCCTGGAGAGCAGTCCCCTCCTTTTCCTTCCCCTCTTTTGAGCCACAGCGTCTCCATTTCCCCCAGCTCTCCCAGCTCTTCCTATCAGGGTGGGGCGGCACTGTGGTGGTCAGCTGGCGGCCAGCTTCCTGCACTAGGGGAGGGGGAGTGCTCCCTGTGGTTGGACCCTGGCCTGGGTCCTGACACCCCCATCTCAGCCTCCAGTTCATCCCTAGCACCCTGTGGGGCTCAGGAGCCATGATGAATAGAGGCTGGCCTTCCTGGGCAAGGCAGGGGCTTTGACAGGACCTGGTGGGCACCAGCTCTGGCTGGGAGTGGAGGTTGGGTGGCCCCTGGCCTCGGGGCCAGTGCGGCTGGAGGCCCCCTCCCCCTTGGCTCTGTGTGACAGCTCCTCCCCCTCCCCCAGCCCTGCACTCAGTGGGCATCTCACGATGAGCTGGGGCTGGGGGGCTTGGAGATGTGGGATCAGCCCATGGCTTCCAAGGCCAGTTCAGGATGAGCCTGATCCTACTTGAAGCTTGTGGGGCCCATGACAGGAGAACAGAGCAAGGGAGGCCCCCCTCAGAGACAACCCAGGCCGGCTCCTGACACTCTTACAATGGGGAAACTGAGTCCCCAAGAGAAGCCTCCGTGCACTGGAAGTCATGGTCCCAGATTTGTCATCTGGAAACCCTCTGTTGGGTGGCCCCAGCAGGCTGAGGCACAGAGTCAGTCAGTGTAACAGTGGGGGGAACTTCAGCCTCTCCACTCACCCCCTCCCCCACCATCCTAGCAGCAGGGGGTCCCACTCTTGCTCCCAGAGTTCCACCAGGCCCCACGGTCTTTCCCAAGCCAGCGGAAAGGTAGGTCAGGAGCAAGTCTGAATCAGCCCTGGGAGCTGCGAGTCCGGGCTGGCCCTCCCTCCCTGCCCTGGGGCCCTGGGAGTGGGAAGTGCTGTCCACACCCCAAATTCACCCACACCTTTTGCCAGGGGCCTAAACATGGCTGGGAGCCAGAGAGCAAGGGAGCGGGGCCCTCACCCTCTGGCCTTGGTAACCAGCAAACAACACCCCAACACTGGAGACAGTTTGTCCCGCCAGGAGTCCCACCCCACAGCCCAGGGCTTGCACCTTGCTGAGCTCGGCCAGTGGGGGTGAAGAGAGAAGCCTGGATGTGTGTGTGTGTGTGTGTGTGTGTGTGTGTGTGTGTGTGTGTGTGTGTGTGTGGCAGTGGGAGAGAGGGCCCAGGGGTTTCTGGAGACCCTCCCTCTCCCATCCTAGCTCTCCAACAGCTTAGCTAGACAGGGGGTGACCCATTCCCTGCTTCCTGTCCCTGACAGGACCCAGAAAACCCAGGGCCAGGGTGAGAGCATCTGGGGAGCACCTTCAGGAGGGAAGTAGGGGGCAGAAAGGGGCAGAGACCTCCCTGATGTGGGGTGGGGGGAGGCCAGTGCACCTTCCAACAGGCCGAGGTGGAGGAAAAGCAAAAAAAAGCCCCTCCCAGTTGCAAGCCTGGAGAGCCTTGCTTCCTGAGTTCCAGGGCTGGGTCTTGGCTGTACCAGCACCATGTTGGAGTTTGGCTGGATGGCCCAAGTGGTGGGAGGTTGGGGCCTGGGGAGGCCGGGGAGGCTCAGGAGGCTGAGGAGGCGGAGGTGGCACCTGGAGAAGAAGGACAGGGGCTCGGGCCTTGCTTGGTCTGTCGTGTCCATGAGCCAGGACTTGCTTGGTGTTGTGGTGAGATGGAGACGGGCTGACAGGGACTCAGTCTTTGGGGTGTCCTTAACTGGGGCAGAAACATGGTCTGGGCCTTCAGGAAGCACCGGGCCTGAGGGGGAGCTACTTGCGCTTTGTCCTCAGTGGGTGACAGAAATAGAAATCTCATGAATGGGCGTCCGGCAGGGGCTAAGGAGGGAGTCCCCCGGTCCTAGAGCTGGTCCCTCTCCCCCGAGTGACCAGGCCCGAGGAAGGCCTGATGAGAGCTTGCGGCAGCCTGTCATGGGCTTCCTGGTTGAGCCCCAGCTTCCCAAACCACTGGGCCCTGCACTTTGGGTACTGGCATCTGGGACCAGTAGGGGCCCCACGGGATCCTGTTCCCCTCCCCCAGCCGGGCTGGCCGTCTGCACCGGTGTCTGGGACCAGTTGGTCAAGGCTGGTTCTCACCAGGCACTCCTCACATTTCCCAGCACCTCACTTCCTCTCTCTTTCTCAGGCTCGGTTTCCTCTTCTGCCACACAGGGAGGGGAATTCCTGTTCCCCCAAGACCGATGGGTTCTTCTGGAGTTAGATAGTGTTATTATTATTATTATTATTATTATTATTTTGGGGTCCAGAGCCAGCCAGGCAAGTGTTCTGCCACGAGCTTGACTCCCAGCCTTTGTGGTCATGAGTCTGGGCAGCTCAGGAGAGCACACGTGCACGTGCACACCTCCCCCCCCCCCCAGGATGTTCCTGATCTGTGTCCTGGGGGGGGTGTCTGTGGGGTCTGCCAGCTTCTCAGCCCTGGCCCCAGTCGGCCCCAGGTGGGCAGGCGGGGAAGGTGTGGTGGGGACTCTTTTTGCTGAAGCTGCAGCTTGGGGTGGGGGGGCCCACCCTGGCTGAGTCAGCGCGCTGGGCTGGCAGGTAGGCCGGCAGGCCCGAGCCAGCAGGGTGGCAGCTTTCCCAGGGCCAGCCTGGGTGGAGTCCCACATTCCTCCCAAGCAAAGCAAGCGTCTGGGCTTGGCTGATCCAGGTGTGTGTGGTGGGGTGCGGGCTCCCGGCCAGCCACCCTCCTGCGGGGCGGGCGAGCTGAGCTAAGGCAGCTCAGGCGAGGCGAGGGAGGAAGAAGCGGCTGACAGCTGCTGAAACTGGGTGTGAAAACTGCTTGCCTTGCGTGTTCTTGCTGGGTGGGGAGCAGGTTGGAGGAAGGGAGGGAGAAGAACAGCCCTCCATCTCCTGCAGTGACCCAGAAAATGGGAATGTGGCCCCCCCCCACCCCAGGCCCTGTTCACATCCTCATCCTTTCCCTCTGCAGTTGCAGGATTGGAGGCTGAGGCTCAAGTGTTGGTGAGGGCCCTCGGCCTGGTTCAAGGAATCGTCTGGGAACCACGGGATGGGGCCGCTGAGGTGGGGGAAGCAATGGCGGAAGGACATTTTGGTGTCCCCTCCCGGTAGCAGGCCTTTGTCTCAACCAAGCTGGCAGCTCCGGGTCCTAGGTGGGGTCCTGGGGCAGAGGCTCTGAGCAGAAGAAGCCTACGTCCATGCGAAGCTCCCAGTCTGGGGGTCTGGGGAAAGCTGTCCCTGTTTTCCCCACGGTTCAGCTGGGCCCTCTGTGTTGGGATCCGGAGGTCGGGATGATCCAGGAGAAGGTCAGCCAATGTCTACCTCTACACTGGTTTGGGGTGAATTCTCCCTGCCATCTACTTCCCCTCCCTTGGCCTTTGCTTTCTGCCCTGCAATATGGACACCGGAGTCCTGTTACCCTTATCCTGCCAACGTGGTTGGTGGGGAGCCAACCTGGGTCTGTGGTTTGTGGTGCTGGGGATCCAAGCTAGAGCTAGGCCAGTACCCTGTTACCAAGTCATATTCTTAGTCAACCCGGAATGGGGCTGTACACAAGGCTGGCACTGTGCTGCTTGAGCCACAGTGTCACTTCCTGCTTTTTGCCGGTTAATTAGTGTTAAAGGTCTCGCAGACTTCCAGGCTGGCTTTGAACTGTGCTCCTCAGATCTTAGCCTCCCGAATAGCTAGGATGACAGGCGTGAACCACCGGCACCCAGCTCAAATACAACCTTTTTTAAAAAAGTTAAATTTTTTTTATTGTTACTATAAAGGTGAGGGGTTACACTCACATAAGTCAGAGCACATTTCTTTTTTGGACAATGTTACCTCTTCCCTCCTGCTCTTTCCCAGTTTTTCCCTCCCATCCCCACCCACAAGTTGTATAGGAGGCAAGCACTTTTTATTTTGTTTAATTTTTGGCCAGTCCTGGGGCTTGAACTCAGGGCCTGAGCACTATCCCTGGCTTCTTTTTGCTCATGGCTAGCACTCTGCCTCTTGAGCCACAGCGCCACCTCTGGCCTTTTCTATATATGTGGTACTGAGGAATTGAACCCAGGGCTTCATGTATAGGAGACAAGCACTCTTGCCACTAGGCCATATTCCCAGCCCCCACCCACAAGTTGTGTAGTTCAACATAGTGTCCCATGCGTACCACTACGACACTTGTTCACCCTTTGTCCCTTCCTTTCTGTGCCCCCTTGCCCTCCCCAAAGTAGATAAACAACACACAAGACAAAAGGAAAACAAAACCAGTAAAAATCATCCCTCCGATTCCAATTCCTGGAGTTCATTTCAATAAACATTTATTATTATTATTATTTTTCCAGTCCTGGGTCATGGACTCAGGGCCTGAGCACTGTCCCTGGCTTCTTTTTGCTCAAGGTTAGCACTCTGCCACTTGAGTCACAGCGCCACTTCTGACCTTTTCCATATATGTGGTGCTGAGGAATCGAACCCAGGGCTTCAGGTATGCTAGGCAAGCACTCTTGCCACTAGGCCACATTCCCAGCCCCTAAACATTATTTTATATGAGCAGATTGAATGCGATCTCAGAAGAAGCACCTGTCACGTGCTGGGCTGTGTTGGGGTCCCTTTTTCACTCTGCCCCCCTCCCCCCAGCTCTGCAGCTTCCTCACACCCTCTGTGCTCAGGCTGGGCTCCTGAGTGGGGGGTGGGGAAGAGAACTTGAGTGTGGATTTGGCAGGGGGGGACGACCCTGCTTGGTCTTCCAGTGTTTCCTTGAGGGCTCCTGTTGGAGCTTGCACTCCAGTCTCCCTATCCTCAGCAAAGGGCGTCCCCGTCGCCTCCCTGATCCCTCACCCGAAGCCTCAGCAGTTTTGGACACAGCCCATGGGACCTAGGGCTGGGCCCTTCTGTCCTGTCATGTCCTTGCGCAGACAGGGCTGGGCTGTTTCCTGGGAACCCTGTGGGACCCGGGCGGCTGGGGCTGCAGCTAGAACTTCCCAGGCCTTGGTGGGAAATGATGGCGTGCAGGCCCAGGGCCGAGGGTGGGCGTGGGAATTCTGTCCTGCGGGAGGTCAGGACTGGTGACAGCTGGATGATGGGAGGAGAGGCTGGGGGACACATGGGGACACTGATGTCTAGCCTAGAGCTTCCCCTGTGGGGACCACAGGCTGCCCAGAGGGGCCTAGGTGGGAAGAAGGGGAGGTGTGAAGGTGTAGATCCTGGTCCCACCCAGCTCATGGCTGAGCAGTGAAAGGCCCCGAGTTCCTCTCTTCAGGGTCAGCATCCTTTGGCTGAGCCCTAGGGGTGGCATTCTGGGGGTGACCTAGAATGTCACGGGATGTTACCAGGGACTTTAGCTGCTGGTACCTCTGGCAGGGAGGGAAGTGCTAAGCCCGTGGCTACCCTGTACACACAGGCAACCCTGAGGCTGAGGCAGGTTTAGCTGGTGTGTGTGTGTGTGTGTGTGTGTGTGTGTGTGTGTGTGTACCCCAGGGCTTGTGTCTGCACTGGCAGGGGAGGCCATCGGCCCAGGGGCAGGCAGGCTGCTTTCTGGACATTTTGACTGTGGGCCCCTGTGTTGGGTTTCTGAACCCTGAAGGATTCTGGGAACCGGCCCTGAGAGCTGCAGGCCCCGGGGCAGTCTGGGAAACCGTGAGAACAAGTGAGATGGGGCTGGGAGTGGCAGCCGCTGGAATGTGTGGGCCTGTGGGGCCCCACCCCTCCCTCTTCAGGAATGGGTAACAGCCCCGGAGCCAGCGCCTCTGCCTTCCTCTGGCTGTTCCCAGGGTTATCCTGCCTGCTTCCCAGCCCCTACTTCCTCCCGTGTGTGTTTGGGGGGGGGGGGGGCGGAGGGAATGGCACCACTTTGTCCTGGGCTTGAGTCAGCTGCCCTCTCTGGGTACCTAGGTGTCTGGTGCTGTGTGCTTTGACCCTCCATCACTTACGTCCGATTAGTTTCGAAAAGACATGGGTGCACCCGTGGAGAGATTGCCTGAACCAGTGGGGTTTTGCTGGCACTGGGGCTTGAACTCAGGCCCTGAGGCCTGTGCCGTAGCTTTTTTTTTAAGCTGGCATTCTACTCACTTGAGCCCCAGTTCCACTTTTGGCTTTTTGGTGGTTAATAAGCGTCTCATGGATTTTCCTCCCCCAGCTGACTTTGAACGGAGATCCTCAGGTCTCAGCCTCCTGAGTGGCAAGCCGCTGGTGCCCAGCTCTGCTCTGGGGTTAGCAGCTGACACCAGCAGGCCCGTGCTGCAGATTTCTGGGCCCGTGTGGCTCACCTCTGCAGGCGGCTTCATCCTGTCCTGTCCTGACATGGGGTCTTTAGGACCAAGGCTGCTGTCCTCAGCCTGGGGTTTAGGGCCTCTCCCAGGCTGGTTCTGCCACCTCTCCACGCTCAGTTCCTGTCTGCCTCTTAGCCAGCTCCTTTCATCCAGTGTGTGCACTGCACCCAGGAGGCCGGACCCCCGTGCACCAGCAGCCTTTACATGCGCCACTTGCCCTGCCTGTGACTCTGGTGTGCACGGGACCCCGTGCAGACTTCCTCCCTGATGTCTTGCCTCTCAGGCCATGCTAGCCCCTGGGGCTTGAACTCAGGGCCTGGGCACTGTCTTTGAGCTTCTTTTGCTCCTGGCTAGCACTCTACACTTGAGCCACAGGACCACTTCCGATGTTCTCTGTGTATGTGGTACTGAGGAATCAAACCCAGGGCTTCATGTATGCGAGGCAAGCACTCTACCGCTAAGCCACATTCCCAGCCCTAGCCTCTCTATTTTTGTCTGAGACAAAGTCTCACTCTGTAGTTTAGGCTGATCTCAAACGGATGCTTCTCCTGTCTCAGCCTTCCCAGTGCTGGGATTACAGGTGTGCATCATGGCGCCCATCTAGAGGGCCTCTCTGGAGTGCTCCCATAGTAGTGCTCATTCAGGCCTACACGTCATCTCCTTTTCCGTCCCTCTCTCCTTCCCTCCCTCCCCTTGGTGGGACCTCAAGGCCTCTCTATCTCTCTCTGGCAGTACTGGGGATTGAACTCAGAAACTATGCCTTGTGGGGTGGGCGTTCCCACACTTGAACTACATACACCCTTAGTCCTTTTGCTTTTGTTTGTTGGGGAGTCTCACGCTTTTGCCATGGGGCCAGCCTTGGCACCTGAGTGTCTGGGACTGTGGGTGTGCACCGCCACAACTGGCTGCTTTGCAAATAGGGTCTTGCTAACTTTCCCCCGGCTGGCCTTGAACGGCTCCTTCTATTTCCCAAGTAGCCGGGATCACCAGTGTGAGCCACCGCGCGCTTTATTTTACTTTTAAAAAACAGATATGGGACAGAGTCAAGCAATAATGACAAAGTATGCATAGGATGGAAGAATGAAGATAGAAAACCACCTGTGAGTCTGCCACTCAATTGTAGACCCTTTACTTTCGATGTGTGCCCTTCCCACACCCCACTGGGCCCGCGGGGTCATGGTTAGCCTGGATTTGGACTTGCCTTCCCCTGGCTTTTCTTCAGAGAACTGAAGACACACAGGAAGAAACTCAAGACCTTCTATGTACGCGGCCCATGCGGCCCAAAGCAGCTCAGTGCTGCCCTCTGGCGGCCGGGAACTCAGATGTCCTTCGGCTCCATTCCTCAGCCTGGGTGAAGAATTTGCCCAGCTCAGAGCTGGTGGTTAAGACTCCCCCAACCCCTCCGCCCCCCCCCCCACTTGGATGCCACCACTCTCTGTTCTGCACATACATGTGCAGGACCCTCCTGGACACGGACTTGCACCCAGGACACACGCAGAAGTGTGCATGTAGACCCTTCTGTTGCTGGTTTGTAGGGTGGGGTGTGTGTGTCACACTCCTTGTTAGTGTGCTTCCCACAGCAGCTGCTCTTCCCAAGGATTTCATGGCAGGAAGAAGGTGGTCCCTGTATGGAGGAGGAGAGTGCTGCCCCAGGAAGCCTCAGATTCAGGGCAGATTCCCATGGAGGAGGCATGATTTCATTCACAGCCAGTTTCAGAAGACCCTATCTCAGTGGCGGCCAGGAGGAAGGAGAATGGACACAGTGGCCCAGGTCTGTCTGGTGCTAAATGTGTGTGTATGTGGAGTCACAGGGCTAAGAAGGAGCCGAGAAGGACACACGGGGCCAAGTCCTTGGAGAAGAAGGGGCTTGGAGAGTGCAGATGGAGGAGAGGTACCTAGGTACCCAAGCACCCCTGCAGCCCCAGCTAGGATGGCACACAGAGATGCGGGACCCAGAATAGCCAGCAGAGGGAGCCCTGGTCACAGAGTTGGGACTGTGGCTGCCTGGGAGATAGACTGGCTGCCTCTTCACCGCCAGGGAGTGGATGGGGCCTGCACCCAGTGGAAGCTGCGTGTGATGGCGTCTGCCCTTGGGAGGTGTGGCGCCCGGGCTGCCCTTCCTTCCTCCTCCTTCCTCAGACACCTGTCGGATCAGTTCCCGTCCTCTTGCATCTGGGTGGTGACTTTGAAGCAGTCCCCAGGAATATGAAAGACCCCATCTTCTGCCTTGAAGGTTTTCCTCTGGGCTATAAGGTCTCTTGGGCTGGTGGAGCCTTTCTAGAAAGTTCCATAGTGTACTAGCGGAGGGCTGTGCCTCGTAGTCTTCCTTTTTTTTTTTTTTTCCTGTCCAGCCTCTAGAAGGAGGGCTTCCTCCTCGGATGTCCTGCTCAGCAATTCCTGGGGTTGGGGAAGCAGACGTAGCTCGTGTCTCCAGGTCTGGCTGGCTCAGCCTGAGGCGTGGCCACGGTCCATCCACGGCCGGGAAGATGGGTGGTTAGGGAGGAGGGAGGCCCTCTTCAGCTGGTGTCTCCGCCTGCAGAGGCACCACACACACACACACGAGTCCTTCATTGCTTCACTGGGTCATTTATTCTACAGTCCCGAGTGCTGTTTTGGTGCATCCATTCCTGGAGACAGAGGAGGCGGCCACAGGGTCCCTTCCCCACGCGAAACCAGCCGCGATGACGCGGGGTGATGCGCTGTGCGAGGCGCACTGGCTGTGTGCCCTGAGCTCCCTCTGGCTCCGCTGCCTCCCACCTTGCTGGTGTCATCACCCACCTGCCTACTCAGTCCACAAAGCACGGTCATGGTGCTTGCCTCTCTCCCAGCCAGGCTGGCCACCCAGTCCTGTCCTCCCCCTCCATTCTCTCTCACAGGCTGTCACTTCGGCTCCTTCCCTCCCTCCCAGCTGCTCCGGTTCATGTTCCCAGACAAGCGAGCCCCCTTTTGGGAGGCCGGACAGGAAAGAAAGAAGTAATGGACAGGACCAGAAGCGACCCACCCTATGGGAAAGTCCCATAAGCAAATTCAGGAAACCAAAGAACGCCTAGGAAAATACCTATTCACAGCTCCAAGAAAACCCCTGTGGTAAAAAAAAAAAAAAACAAAAAAGGCAAAAGAGAACCAGGCATAGGTGGCTCTCACCTGTAATCGTAGCTACTATAGAGACTGAGATCTGAGTGAGGGTCACGGTTGAAGCCAGCCTGGGTAGAGAAGCCCAGGAGACTCTTATCTATAAAATAACCAACTTAAAAGCTGGACTGGAGGCATGGCTCAAGTGGTAGAGTGCCAGCCATGAATTAAAAAAAAAAACCAACCAAACAAAAAAGATGAGCAAGATCCCAAGGCCCTGATTTTAAATCTTAGAACAAAAAGAGTGGAAATTGAGGCAAGAGGAAAGGTTTTTCAATCATCAGAAAACATAAATAATGGGGAATAGAAAATGGTAGCAGCAGCCTAGGCTCAGTGGTACCCGGGGCTAGTGAAAGCTTGAGGAGGAAGTTACTGGTGTTGGGGACTTTGCTTTCTGTTTTGGTCTCTCTCTCTCTCTCTCTCTCTCTCTCTCTCTCTCTCTCTCTCTCTCTCTCTCTCTCTCTCTCTCTCTCTCTCCCTCCCTCTCTCTCTCTCTCTCCCTCCCTCCCTCCCTCCCTCCCTCCCTCCCTCTCTCTCTCTCTCTCTCCCTCTCTCTCTCATTGTTTTACTGTTTTTGTGCTGGTCCTGGAGCTTGAATTCAGAGCCTGGGCACTGCTCCTGAGCTCTTGTGCTCAAGGCTATTTACCACAGCCCCACTTCTTGCTTGATTGGAGTTAAGAATGTCCTGGGTTTTCCTACCTGGGCTGGCTTTGAACCATGATCCTCAGATTTCAGCCTCCTGGGTAGCTAGGATTGCAAGCATGAGCCACCAGCACCTGGCTCTGCTTTTTGACTTTTTATTATCATAAACTAATTGTACAAAGGGGTTTCATTGTGATATTTACAACTCATATGTAATATAGTTTGATCAAATTTACCCTAATCTCGGTTACTCCTTTTTAACCCTTCTCCTTCTTCCCCACTTCTGTTAAACAATTTTTGGTGGGCTTCATCATACTATTTTGTGTGTATGTGTGTGTAGAGATGTATATACAGATATATGTGCACACATACCATACAGAATGTAGTTCTGTAATACTCATCTTCTGTCATCTACTTCCCCTGCTGGTTTCCCTCCCAAATAGTCCTTTTTTTTTTTCTTTTTTGCCAGTCCCAGGGCTTGAATTCAGGGTCTGGGAACTGTCCCTGAGTTTCTTTCTGCTCAAGGCTAGTGCTTGAGCCACACTGCCACTTCCGGCCTTTTTTGTTTATGCAGTACTGAGGAATTGAACCCCGGGCTTCAATGCATGCTAGGCAAGCGCTCTGCCACTAAGCCACATTCCCAGCCCCCTTCCCCCGCCCCCCCCCCCCCGGCAAACATTCCTTGTTTACCATCATATCATAGTATTACTAGTTTTAAAAATTTAGGATATTTGTCTGTCTCGGTTCGACTGGCCATTCGACATGCTGCTCTCCAATTGCCACCCTTTTCCCTTCTTCTTTATGGCTGAGTAGATCTCCATGGTATCATATTTGAAAAGTTAAAGAACTTAGCTTTCATTTATTTGGAGCTTCAGCTTGGGGTATTGCACTTGGCTAGGCAGGTGCTCTGCTGCTGAGCGGCCCCCCAGCCTGACAGTCTCTTTATCATTGACTGTTGAGCACCTGGGCGGGTTCCATGTCTTGGCTACTGTAAATAGTGTTGCCACACACATGAATATGGCGGCCCCTTTCGAATGTGGATGCGATCTCTTTCGTAAGTTGATTTACATTGCCTTGGATATAAGCCCAAGATGGCTATAGCAGAACCTGTAGGGCTCTCCTCCCCTCACCTCCCTTCTCTTCCCCTCTCCCTCCCCTTCCTCCCCTTCCCCCCTCTTCTCTTCTTTTCTCTTGTTCTCCCTCCCATTTTCCCTCCCCTTTCCTCCTTCTCCCTTCCTGTTGAACTTGTGCCCTGCTGCTTCCGCCTGGCTCTGGGAGACTTTTCAAGCACGTGTTTTTACTGGGGGAAATTTCAAGCGCACAGAAAGTAGAGAGAAGAGGGGAAAACAAACTCCCATGCACTTGCCGTCTTGTGTGGGTCACTAAAACCTGCTGCTGTTCTGGGTTTTGCTCTTTCTGTCTGTGTTCCCCCTTCTCCCCCACCCCAGCCTCTCTCAATCCATCTTTTGTCGGGGGGGGGGGTTTAGAATATATATATATATATATATATATATATATATATATATATTTTTTTTTTTTTGGCCAGTCCTGGGCCTGGCTTCTTCTTGCTCAAGGCTAGCACTCTGCCACTTGAGCCACAGCGCCACTTCTGGCCGTTTTCTGTATATGTGGTGCTGGGGAATCTAACCCAGGGCCTCATGTATACAAGGCAAGCACTCTTGCCACTAGGCCATATCCCCAGCCCCAGATTTAGAATATTTTAACCGCCAACTTCAGACGTCACTTGGGTTTACTCTGGAAGAAAATTTAGCAATGAGTATCAAAGTAAACAATGGATTGGCCAGCTGTGTGTGTGTGTGTACTTGTGGTGTGTACCGTGGTGGGTACTTGTAGTCCCTGCTACTCAAGAAGCTGAGGTGGGATGATCTAGGGGCCCAGGAAGTCAAGGCCAGCCTATGGACAATACAGTAAGACCCCCCCCCCCCACTTAAAAAGAAAATTAGCCACCTCCTTTTTCTGTTGTGTCAATACTGGGGCTTGAACTCAGGGCCTTACACGCTTGCTTGTTTTTTTCTGCTTAAGGCTGGCACACTGTCACTTGAACCACAGCTCCACTTGTGGCGTTTTGCTGGTTAACTGGAGATGAGTCTCATAAACTTTTCTGCTGGGGACTGGCTTCAAGCCACAATCCTCAGATCTTAGTCTCCTGAGCAGCTAGGATTACAGGTGTGAGCTCCCAGCCTCCATCCTCTGTCCTGAGGTTATACAGCCTCACTTCCTAATCCACAGAGGTCTTTCTTCCTCTTTTCCTAAAGAGCAGTGCCTTGGTGCCTTTGGGCTTACTGTTTCCGTGGCCTGGGAAGCCTTTCTCTGCACATGGCTGGCTCCTTCCTTCAGTTTGGCCCTTGGCTGTTGCTAGGAGAGACAACCCCCACCCCCGACCACCTCCCAGGTTTCCCAAACTACTCTCAGGTCCCTTTGTGAGAGCAGAGATAATGTCTGTATCTATGGTGTTCTCAGACCAGGGCTGATGCCCAGCACATAGTAGGTGCTCCAGATCTATTCCTCAAAGAAGTCCTCTTTCATCAGCCAGCTGCAGCTTTCCTCTGTGCTGTACACACCCCAGGCATGGCCTTCCTTACCTCTACCTGGACCACTGCTCCCTGGTCTCCCCAGCCTGGCCAAGCCCTGCCCTGGCTTCGAAACCCAGCTTTGTTGTCCCTCCCTCAGAAACCGTTCTGGGCAGCCTGGTCTGAATGAGTTTCCTTCCCTCTCTCCTCCCTGGGTGCTGTACACACATTCCTCATGACCCACACAGTCCCATTGTGCTGGGGATGAAGCCTGCGTCTGTCTGTCTGGAGCTCGCTGCTCTCATTAAGGGCAGGGCTGGGCTGACTCAGCGCTGCATTCTAAGCACTCAGCCCTGGGACTTGGCCCACGAAGGCAATGACTGAGTGCCGAGGGAAGCCCAGCTTCCCCGGGTTCTTAGAGCAGCCACTGATGGGGCACTCGCTGTGTGCAGAGCCCTGACTTAGACCTCCTGGTGGGTCTGCACATGAATGGAAAGCTCTCTTCTGGTTGCTCAGGAGCACACCCTTAGAAGAAGGGCAGGTCTGCCACTCCGTATACTGGAACACAGTGAGAGTGGCTAGCACCTACAGGAGTAGAATGGGCTAGGTGAGTGGCATTAGTTTCCTGTTTGGTGCTGTAACAAATAACCATAAACTTCAGAGTTTAAAGCAGGGCATGTATTTATTCATTCACTTACAGCTCTGGAAGTCTGACGTCCAAATTGGAGCTTACAAGGGCCTTCATCGAGGTGTTGGCAGGGCAGAGTTGCTTCCGAGGGCTCTGGGGGGATCTGTTCTCTGCAGCACCGGAAGGCTACTGCAGGCCTTGACTTAAGGCCCAAGGCTCTCTGACCTCTGCCTCTGTGGTCGCAACACCTGACCAGGTCTCCTTCCTGTTTCTTTAATTGGTGGTCCTGGGGATTGAACTCAGAGCCCTTCCCACTGGGCAGGCAAAGGTGCTACCACTTGAGCCGTGGCCCTAACGCTTTTGCTTTTTGCTTGTCATTCAGACAGGGTCTTGTGCTTCTGTCCAGGGTAGCTTCTGAGATTTTTCCTGTCTCCGTCTCCAGAGCCACTAGATTTGCCAGATGTCTTCCTCCTGGGTTCTAGGCATTTCCATGTTCCTTCATTAAATCTTCACGAAGAATTAATCCTGCCAGCCTATGGCTCTCATTTTGCAGGCTAAGGGGGCCGAGGCTGAGGGAAGTAATTTGCCTAAGACCCTGCAGCATCCAGATTGCTCCCTACTTTCTTGGACTTGGGGTTCAGAGCTCTTTTCATAACTTGGGATGGTCATGGTCATAACTAAAGTGAGGTCTGACCTTGGGTTTGCGAAGGTCAGGTCTGTGGCTGCTCCTACTTAAAGTCAGCCAGGGAAGGGGCCCATGCGCCTGGCGGGCTGCTGACCAGGCTCCCAGCGTCCTAGCTCTCTGAGGCAGAGGCCGCAGGGACAGTAGGGACATTTGTGCAAGGGAGCCTGCTTCTGGCTGTCTGGAAGAGCTTGGCTCCGAAGATGGAGGGACAGACGTTGAAGTAGAGGAGGAAGGATGGTGCCTAGTGCTCCCACAGAGCCCGGTTCCTGCAAAAAGAATTCCTCCACCAAAGCCTCTTGTACTGCCCTCTAAACAGATGGACAAGCCAGGTGCTGGTGTCTCACCCCTGTAATGCCAGCTGCTCAGGTGGCTGAGGTCCGCGGATTACGATTTGAAGCCAGATCAGGCACAGGACAGTCTGTAAGACTCTTATCTCTAATGAACGACCATAAAGCCAGACGTGGAGCTGTGGCTTAAAAGGCAGAGCATCAGTGGTGAGCAACAAAGCTCAGGGACCAGTGCTCAGGACCTGAGTTCAAGACCCAGGAGTGGCACAAAAAGAAAGAAGGAAAAAAAAAAGGAAAACAGGATGGACACTTGTTGCCGATTCTCCTCCTCTGCTACATTGCCTCTTCTTCTCTGCTCCTCTTGCCACCTCACTCCTCCCTGCTCCTCCCCACCTACTCAGCCCTTGCTCTCTTTCTCTCTCCCATGCTCCACCTCTTTTACCTCCTGATCCCCCCCCCCTTCCCCTCTGGCTCCCTTCCTTAGATCTTCTCCTCCCTGCCCTGGTTATGTAGTGGGTCATAGCGCGGTGGGCTGCAGGATACCCCACTTCCTGCAGGCTGGGTTGGCTGCAGGAGCACATAGGCCATGCTCAGAACACCTTGAGGCTGGCAGCGGGGAGAAGCAGCCCTCATGCTAAGGGAGCTCCCAGTCTGAGGGGGACCCAGTTGCTATGGTGAGGAAGGGTCCAATCCCAGGGGAGAGACAGCTCCCTTTAGGAGAGCCTGTATGCGTGTCCCCTGGAGTACTCACAGTGATAATACACAGGAACAAATCACCGACTGAGTTAACAACTCAGGAAGCATCTGACCATGGCAGTGGCCGGAGGGGAGAGGCAAGGGCAGACGGGGCAGAAGGGGGCCATGGGAGGCTATGAAGGTCGGGGCTGGATGTGAGATGGAGCCTGAACCCCTCAGGATCTCCTCAGCCTCTCTGCAGGACAAAGGTGTGTGTGTGTGTGTGTGTGTGTGTGTGTGTGTGTGTGTGTGTGTGTGTGTGAAGAAGGAAGGGCAGAGGGCGGAAGTGGTCTGATGGAGTTTGTGCTCTGTGGAAGCCTCTAGATTTCCCCATGGATCCTCGAGCCCCGGTTCTCTGGTTCCAGTCTTCCCTCTCTCCCTGGCCCTGTCCCCCAGGCCTGGGACTCCTCTGGGACTATCTGGCCTTGGGGCCATTGTTCAGCCCGGGGCCTGGGCTCTGCCTGCAAGGCTAGGTGTTGCTGGGTTGTTCCTGTCATATGGCTGGTTCCCTCCAGTCTCGGTTTGTAGAAACCCGTCAGAGGGAGGTGGCCAGGTGGGGCAGAGGAGAAGAGAGATTGAGTCAATGGTGGAGGGCCTTGGATACCCCGAGTGTTCAGGGAAACAAAAGATGGGTCCCCTCTGTCTCTGCGCACAGCAGTGTGGCTGCATCTCAAGAGTGGAGCCACAGACAAATCATTAGTGGGTGGATCTAGGTGGGGCACCCAGCCTCAGGACAGAGGCCGGGAAACCTAAGGGAGGTGTGGAGGAAACAGAGGATTCCACCCGAGGGTGGGGCTGGCAGGTGGGGCTGGGGGGCGGTGGTACACTTTTGAGGGGCTGCCTGGCTCAGGTGGGGGGCGGTGAGGCCGAGGGCTGGGCCCTGACCATCCCATTCTCCTACAAGGTGCCTGCGTGTGATAGGGCGAATGGAGAGGAGCTGATGGGGGCCCTGGCTGCAGGAAGCTGGGGTTCAGTGTGGACCTTTGGGGTCCTGTCCTCATCATCCAAGCCAAGGTTCGAGCTGGAGCCCCCCTCAGACTCTGTGGCCTCTCACGTCCCCAACTTGATCTGTCTCTTTTCCTTGGGAGGGGGAAAGTAAGTAGCCATGTTCCCTTCCTGGGACTCTGTCTCCACCCCAGCCAGCTGTGGCCTAGAGGATCTAAGGTCATCTGGGCCCAGATGTGGCATGACCTTAGCCCACTATGCATCTATTAAGCACCGACGGTATACAGGGACTCCAGGTCATTTTACTCTCTGTGTATCCTCAAACAAAGTGGGGGGTGAGCATGTAAATATCTTCCCCAATGCCTGGTCCTATTCAAACTCAGTCCGTTTGGCTGGTAGTTCACTCTGGAACCTTCTTCTTTTACAGAAATCTCTGGGGAGGAGATCCAGAGCCTCTGGTGGTGGCCAAACCCGGGTTCCACTCCTAGGGTTCTGGGGGACACTTTGCGTTGGCCCCTCTCCCCTGGGGGCCTCCTCCCACCGCTGTCTCCCACCTGAGGGGGCATTAGCAAGCTCTGGCGCTATGCTGAAGAAGCCACTTGGATCTCTTCCTCTTTTTCCTTTTGGCCTTCTCCCCGTGGGCTGAGCTGCTGGCAGGTGTGGGGGTTGTTGGGGCCTCTCCCTGCTGAGGGTGGAGGGCAGGCCCAGGCAGGAGACTCCCGGCTCCCCGCTCCGGGGACCTCTGTGCGGCCCTCTGGCTGCCCCTGCCCGGCCTCCTCCCCCCGGCTGGGCGAGTGGGAGCTGCTGCGGGAGGCCCTGGCTCCAGGCCCAGCTCTGACCCTGACGCCGACACCGGGCTGACCCAACTGCGGCCACTTAAATGCCCCCTGCCTCGGTTTCCCCGGAGTGTTCTTGTGAAGGGAGGAGGAGGACAGCCAGGTTTTCTTCATCCTGGCCAAGGATGGACACACCGTCCCCTCCTAAGGGTTGAGGGCGGGGATGGCAAGTGGTGGCGGAGAGGTGTGGGGAGATGAATGATTTGGGGGTGGGGTGGGGGTCAAAGGAGGGCTTCATGATACAGGGTCTTAAGGCTAAGACTGCTTTGAAGGTAGCGAATAGGGTTCATTCCTGTCTCCCAAGGCCTTTGAGTGATTCTGAAGAGAACAACATGGGCAGTGGGCTTGGGGCTGGGTCTGAGTCCTGTGGGTTCTCAGTCTGGGCGGGTGGGAGGCACGGGGCTGGGCCTGGAGAGGGGTCTGAAGGGCCAGCTGTGTCCCCTCGGGCTCTGGCTCCAGATTTGGCGGTGGGAGGCAGGTGGTTCCTCTCTGGGCTCAGAGGGAGGCCTACCTGCTCCTTTCACAGGCAAGGGTAAAGCCAGGGCCCCACCCCTGTCTCCTACATGGCTCTTCCCACGGGTATCCTGTTCAGGTAACAGGAACCAGACTGTGAGAGACCACCTGCTTTGAAGCTGGGAAGTCCTTCCTGCCATCCCGCCTCATCCCTGGGCGCTTTGAGCCACACGGAATTGCTGACTCCATCCCTCCTGTGCCCGAGTTCACTGCAGGCAGCCAGCCTAGGCCACCATGCTTGTCCTGTCCCTCGTCCCATCCCCGGGGGCCTGGCTTGCCCTGGAGGCCCTGCGCAGACGCCAGTGTCCTGGCAGCTCCTAAATCATTAGCGCCGCCGAGATTAGGCTGCTAATCTTAGGGAGATTAGGGTGCAGTGGGTGCCAGGACGTGGGGTTGGGCCACTCCTCTGTAGGGGTGGCTGTGGGCTCCCCAGATGGGCTCTTTCTTGGTGAATGCAAGGTACCCTGGCAGGGATAATGCATCTCCATGGTCTCTTCCCCCCCCCCCCCCCGCACCTCTCCCCCCCCACCTCTCCTAGGAGCCCTCCTCAGGTGCAGGGGGGAGGAATGAGGAGGCCACCATAACATTCTCCTCTTGGGACCTGTACCCCTAAACTTCATGCCGGCCTCCTTGTTTTCCCAGCCTGACTGATGTCATTATGTTTCCAGATTCCCTGTAAGACCTCAGGAGATGAACGATCCCATTTCGTAACTGAAATGCATTGACTTCTAGGAAGGGTGGGGTTCAAAGCTCTGTGGCCATATGTGTCCTCTGAGACTCAGGGACCCCTCCCCCTCTTCCTTGGGACTTTGGAGAGTCTCAAGGGAGCTGGGGAAGTCCGCTGAGCAGTCTGAGGGGCTCTGTGAGGGGTCCGGTACACCTAGGGAAGCCCGTGGGGCTCCCTGGGGCCCTGGAATACGGGATGGGGAGGGGCCAGCTAACTTCTAGGCTCCCAGGCCTGTAGAGCCTTGTTCCAGGCCCTTCATGGCTCCCGGGCTAGATTCTCTGACTTCCCCCCACCCCCCCAAAAAATGAGCTCAGCGCCTAATTGCAGCCAAGGATGGAGGATCACCCTATCCTCAGGGCTGCAGCGCCAACACCACCTTTGTTTTGGAACAAACAATGGACCACTTGGAGGTGGCCAGGTCAGGGCTGAGCCCAGGACAAGATGGGGCCTAAGGATATACCGGGCCTGTCCAGCCCAAGCCCCAGGGCCTGGCTGGCTGGTGCAGAGGCAAATTGCATAGCTGAAGTTTTGGCTCGGACTTCAAGGGGCCACCTCCCTGCCGGCCTGACTATAAAGGGTGGTCCAGGGTCTCCGTCCACACCATACAGACCCTGTGCCTGATCCGTGGACACTATGGCCGCCGCCACCACCACCAGTATCCGCCAGTTCTCCACCTCCGGTTCCATCAAGGGCCTGTGCACGCCCACTGTCCGGGTTGGGGGTGCCTGCCGGGCCCCCAGCCTGCTGGGAGGTGGCAGCTGTGGTACCATGTCGGCTGCCTCCTCCCGCTTCTCAGCGGGCCTGGGGAGCGGCTATGGCGGTGGGTACACCTGCAGCCTGGGAGGGGGCTTTGGCTCCACCTTTGGCTCTGCCTTTGGTGTGTCTGATGCCCTGCTGGGGGGCGGCGAGAAGGAGACCATGCAGAACCTCAACGACCGCTTGGCCTCCTACCTGGACAAGGTGCGCGCCCTGGAGGAGGCCAACGCCGACCTGGAGGCGAAGATCCGTGAATGGTACAAGAAGCAGGGGCCTGGGCCTGCACGAGACTACAGCCACTACTTCAAGACCATCGAGGATCTACGGAGCAAGGTGGGTGCCCCCGTTTCCTGCTCTCTGTGTGAGCACCTGCCTTTTCCTTCTTTTTTTTTTTTTTTTTTGGCCAGTCCTGGGCCTTGGACTCAGGGCCTGAGCACTGTCCCTGGCTTCTTCCCGCTCAAGGCTAGCACTCTGCCACTTGAGCCACAGCGCCGCTTCTGGCCGTTTTCTGTATATGTGGTGCTGGGGAATCGAACCTAGGGCCTCGTGTATCCGAGGCAGGCACTGTTGCCGCTAGGCTATATCCCCAGCCCTTTTCCTTCATTTTTAAAAATTGTGCTAGTACAGTGTTTAAGAGCCTCATGGACTTTCCTGTCCTGGCTGGCTTTGAACCTTGATCCTCAGACCTCAACCTCCTGAGTAGGTAGGATGACAGGCGTGAGCCACTAGTGTCTGGCTGTGTTCCCCAAATTCACAGCCAGGCTGTGTACCTGTTTCAGATTTTGCAAGCAAATTCTCCCCATCCCAGACCTCCATCATTCATTTACTCTCTTCGTGGGGCCAGCCCCATGCCAGCCTTGGGTCTTGGGCCTGGGAGACATGCTGTGTGCCCCGAGGTTGTTGTGAGTTCTCTGGGGGGACAGAGGAGAGCACCTGTCTTTCTAGGGAAGTTCGTCTGGGATGGGGTCAGCTTCGAGTCTTTGACCGTGGAGCTGGCTCTCTAGGTATGGAGAACAGCCTGGCTAAGGAGCAACAGGAAGTATTTGTGTGCCTCACCTCACCTTCTGGCTATTGTGTTCTTCAGGGCTGCCCTCCTGTCTGCCTCATACATCCAGGCAGACCTCCCAGATGGATGGCTACTTGCCGTCTATTCCCAGATCTTAGGATGTAGTCTCTTCAATAATGTGAGGCTCAGTCAATGCCCTATTGACTGTGTTAATTTCTTTTCTTTTTTCTTTTTGCCAGTCCTGGAGCTTGAACTCAGGGCCTGGGCTCTGTCTCTGAGCTTCTTTTGCTCAAAGCTAGCACACTACCTCTTGAGCCACAATGCCACTACTGGCTTTTTCTGTTTATGTGGTATTGAGGAATGGAACCCAGGGCTTCATGCATGCTAGGCAAGCACTCTACCGCTAAGCCCCATTCCCAGCCCTAATTGGTTTTTTCTTGTGAATCTTTCTCATTCTCTCTGTGATGATCACTGAGGTGGGGTGGTGGTAGTGGGGAGGAGTGGGGGAGGGCTTCTCTGAAATTGAGAGTTGTATTTTCCCACTAGACTGGGAGCTAGTCTGATGGAGGAGATGCCCCTCCCCTCATGACCTCTAAGAACGTAGTCTTGGCATTCTGCAAACTTGGCTGCTCCTGTCTTGGCACACACCTGATCTGGAAAGGGGCCCCAGTACTGCAGCCCCCAGGCAGGCAGAGATGGACAAGTCAGGCTGGGCCTGCTCTGAATCTGGACTTTGAGGCCTGCCCAGCCTCTGGGGTAGAGAGCCAGGTCTGGCGCCGTCCTGCAAGGGTTTTAGTCTCCCCCGGCCCTAGACCTCCACTAGGCAGGGGGATTCCGGTAATTTCCCCCTTGGAAGCCAAGCTCCCGGCAGTGCCAGATCAGATACTCTGCTTGGTCCGGGTGGTGACGAACCCAGGGGATCCCTGGTGAGTCAGCACTGTGGGCTCGGGAGAGGGGGATCAGCCAGCAGCTCCTCACCCAGGCCTCTGAGCCCCATCCTGCTGCTGGGGTTCTCACAGTCCACCAAGGAGAGTGAGGAGAGCGGGCGCTGGGTCTCTGCAGGGTTCAAGTGAGAACAAGTGCCCACCCCTCCCCCCAGCCTCATCCTAAGGCCTTGGGGAGGAGGCTGCGGGGGTAGGGGGGGCTATATCCATGGATTTCCTTCCTCTTGGCTCTTCTATGCTGAAGCCCCCAGCCTGGTAACTTGCCAAATTCTACCTAGCTACGGGGAAGCTCTTCTTCCCCTCTGTTCCCTCCCGGCTGCATGGAAGAACCTCTGCTCCTCTGTACCCCGTGGCCCTCAAGCCGGGCATTTCTTACATTCGTGGTGGCAGCAGCAATATGAAGCCTTCTGGACTCCTTTCTGGGCCCTCCCCTTTCACCTTCTCCTTTCAACCACCCGGATGCCTTATGGGAAAAGAGTATCTTGCCCAGGGTTCGAGGTGGGACCCATTAGAACCCCATCAATCAATTAATTAATCACTTAATTAGACAACCATACCCTGGAGGCAGGTTCTGAGTCAGGCACTGTGCCCAGGTCAGGGAATTCCAGAAAAGAACAGCACAGAAGTGGCCTCATTCCCCTGCAAGCTCAGAGTCGGATGGAGGAGGAAGCAATTGGCAAACACGGTGGTGCAAATGGGGCTCAGGCTGCCTCTGATCCCAAGTGCTGGGAAAGAGATGAGCAGGGACAAGAGACCCAGGAGGGCTTTCTAGAGGAGGTGGCGAGTAAGCCTGGAGGCCAGATGAGTTGGGGAGCAGGGAGGGAGGCCCTGGTATTCCTGTTTCCCTGTGCTAGGGTATCATGCCTCTATGAAGGGTTCCCAGAATTCACAGAGGATACAAGGGGGCCCCGTTCTTCCTGCTCTGAACCACTCCCCAACAGGCTGTGGAAAGGGCACTGCAGCCTGGGGTGGTGGGGAGTGTTTGCTCACAGAGCCTGCCGCCCCTCCCAGATCCTGGCAGCGACCATCGACAATGCCAGCTTCGTGCTGCAGATCGACAATGCCCGCCTGGCAGCCGACGACTTCCGTACCAAGTGAGTCCAGGTGTCCCTGGCAGCTCCCAGGGGGGCCCAGGGGCCGCCCTCCAGCCCTGCATCCCGAGGGTCACTCTAAGGGGGGGGTTACCTCAGGGTGTCCTGGGGACACTCCACAGCCCACACGTCCAACCCTGCCAGGTACGAGACGGAGCTGAACCTGCGCATGAGCGTGGAGGCCGACATCAACGGGCTGCGCAGGGTGCTGGACGAGCTGACCCTGGCCAGAGCCGACCTGGAGATGCAGATCGAGAGCCTGAAGGAGGAGCTGGCCTACCTGAAGAAGAACCACGAGGAGGTGAGGGCGGCCTGCTGAGGGCGGGGAGCACTCGGCCTGGGCTGCGCCATTTTGCTGGCAGCCAAGTACAAAGGCCAGTCTCCTGTTTGGTAGGTGACTGGCTCTGACCCCAGGGCCCTCCTGGGACTTCTGGCTCTTCTCCAAACATACTGCTCTTGTCCCCCTAGGCATGGCCCACTGCATGGTGACAGTTAACTCACTAATGAGCCAATCAGTCTAACACACAATGCTAATTATCATAATTCATGATAATGGTCTTAACAGCCAGGAATATTTGGCTAGCACAATCACAAGAGATTCACAGCCATTATTTTAGCTGATGTGGACAATAGGAGAAAGAGATTCTTTTTCTTTGCCTTGAAGAAATAGGTTCAGAGAGGTTAAGGGATTTTCTCAAGGCTGCACAGACGCATACCTCCCTTTAGGTCTGTCTCACTCATATTCACATCCAGGTTGGGCGCCATCTTTCCTGCCTCCTTTTTCCAGAGAAGTTTGAGTTTAAGGACCCCCCCAAGGCTGAGCCCAAGGATGGGGATTCAAGGCCTTGTTGGAGACTCAAGTAACCTTCATTTTCCTTGTCCTGGTGGCTTTATTCTCAGCTGACCACTGGACCTCCCTGAGCTGGAGGTGGCAGATCCCCAAATTCCAGGTCACCTAGGAAGTTTTCCTTTGGCTATGAGGCTGGGTGTATGATTGCCGCTCCCAGAAACTGACATTTCTCTCTCTCTCTCTCTCTCTCTCTCTCTCTCTCTCTCTCTCTCTCTCTCTCTTTTCCAGTCCTGGGCCTTGAACTCAGAGCCTGGGCACTGTCCCTGAGCTTCTTTTAGCTCAAGGCTAGCATTGTACTATTTGAGCCACAGCTCCACTTAAGGCTTTTTCTGCTTACGTGGTACTGAGGAACGGAACCCAGGGCTTCATGCATGCTAGGCAAGCACTCTACCACTAAGCCACATTCCCAGCCCTGGTTTAATACTTCTTGATCAAAGTCACTCCTTCCTAAAGAGGCCTGGCTCTGGTTGGGGCCAATATGGAGATGTAGGCCCCACGCTTCTGCCTGTGGGGTTGGCGGCGTGGCATGCATCAGAGGGTCAGGATGGTGAGTGGGGCCGCCTTTGCCTCTCTTCCGTACACTGGGAGTTGTCATCCGTCTCTGTCCTAGGGCAGACTGGGGATGTTCAGAAGCGGGTCAGGGGAGGTGGCTGGTATCCAGAGTCCTGTGTGTTTGAGATGTGGCATCTGCCTCCATCTTCAGTGTGAGGAGCTGTCTGTCTGTCTAGCTAGCTGTCACCAGCACGTGTCTCTCTGACATCCCAGAGTCTGTCCTCAGGGTAGCTCTGGGTAAGTTCCTACTGTTTTTTTTTGTTTTTTTTTTTTTTTTCTGCTCAGGAAATGAATGCCCTGCGTGGCCAGGTGGGCGGTGACGTCAACGTGGAGATGGACGCGGCCCCGGGCGTGGACCTGAGCCGTATCCTCAATGAGATGCGGGACCAGTATGAGAAGATGGCGGAGAAGAATCGCAAGGACGCGGAGGACTGGTTCTTCAGCAAGGTGGGTGGCCGTTTCGGAGCAGGTGTGCGCCCCGGTACCCACATGTGCTCTGGCGTGCCGGTGCAGGCCGCAGATCCTCAGACTGTCCCAGCTGGAAGGAGCTTTGGAAACCGCTGGGCTCAGCCCTCACGCTTTCATGTCAGATGGGAGGCCCAGACACGCCTCAGGCTCATGCAATGGTCCTCCAGGGTGTCCACAACCCAGCTCAGGGTTCCATCCATCACTTACCGGGCATGTTTCTGATGTGTAAACTCGTGCCCCAGGGAAGCAGCTGCAGGCCTACAAAGGACAGCTGGTGTGTGTGTGTGTGTGTGTGTGTGTGTGTGTGTGTGTGTGTGTATGTTCTGTCTTTGGCGTCAGTTAAGGTGACAAACGGTCTTGTCTACAGAGTGTGTCGAGTTCCACTAAGTTCTGTAAAGCTGATGCTTTAGCAACACATAAGAGATGCAGGCTTGGTACAGGTCAAAGAGGGAAGGGCTTGGGAACAGCCTTTACGCCCCTGCTGAGAGCCTTGCTGGCCACCCTGCCTTCCAGACCGAGGAGCTGAATCGAGAGGTGGCCATTAATACCGAGGCGCTGCAGAGTAACAGGACGGAGATCACCGAGCTCCGCCGCTCCATGCAGAACCTGGAGATCGAGCTGCAGTCCCAGCTCAGCATGGTATGGCCTATGTCCCATGCCCTGCCTTGTACCTGTCACCTTGGGCTGGGCCCTGCTGCGTGATTCCCTTCCAACTCAGAAAACCAGAAATGCCCCTCTCTCAGAAGGTCATTTCATGCTCAGGGTCCTGCCCCCTCAGTCCTGGTAGCACCTACAATTCACCCAAGTGGGATCCCCTTTCTGGGTGCCCACGGCAGGCAAGGGTCCTTTCTAACCTATCTGTCTGTCTATCTATCTATCTATCTATCTATCTATCTATCTATCTATCTATCTATCTATCATCTCTCTGTCTACCTACCTACCCACCCACCCACCCATCCCTCTGTCCTGTTCCTTGGCTTGCAGAAAGCATCACTGGAGAACAGCCTGGCGGAGACCGAGGCCCGCTACGGGGCCCAGCTGGCCCAGCTGCAGGGCCTGATCAGCAGCATTGAGCAGCAGCTGTGTGAGCTGCGCTGTGACATGGAACGGCAGAACCACGAGTACCAGATGCTGCTGGACGTGAAGACCCGGCTGGAGCAGGAGATCGCCACCTACCGCCGCCTGCTGGAGGGCGAGGATGCCCAGTGAGTGGGGGTGGGGTAGGGTGGGCAGGTACCTCTTGTCAGGGTGGGCTGGTGACAGCTTTGCCCAGGGAGATGTGTTTGGACCCCAGTGACAGCCAAGAGGTGTGTGTGTGTGTGTGTGTGTGTGTGTGTGAAGAGAGTTGCAGGGGTGCTAGGGAATGAGATGGGATCTAGACTAGAGGGTGGTGGTAATAAAGGGGCTGTGGAAGGATCTGGAACAAAGGAAGGGTGTGATCTTTTTAGAATCGCCACTGTGGCTGCACAGGGAGGAATGGGTGGGAGGGGCAGGGAGGGCTTAGAGGGACCTGCCAGGAGGCTGGAGCAGGGAGGGCATGGGGTGTGGGGTTACTGGAGGCTGGGAGTGGAGGCTACAGGCAGGGGAGAGGCCTTAGTTAAAAACAGCAGGAAGAGTGATTGTGGCTCAGTCAGAGCTCAGAAAATGCTGAGTAATCACCTGGAGGAGTGGGTCCGGATGATGACCCAGGATTTCTGGCCCCGGTGACTGGCAGTGCCATTAGTCAGAATGAGCTGGGGAGCGGGGCATGTAACAATCTCGTTTAGAGTTGGGAGTATTGATCAAAGCCCCATTGTGAAGGACAGAGAATGTCCTGGGAGTCCCCATTCCTTTTTATTTTGGTAGCCCCTGGGGCTTGAACTCCGGTCCTGGGCACTGTCCCTGAGCCTGTCTGTGCTCCAGGCTAACGCTCGGCCACTTGAGCCACAGCGCCACGTCTGGCTTTTTCTGAGTTGTTTATCGGAGATAAGAGTCTCACGGACTTTCCTGCCTGGGCTGGCTTTGAACCCTGATCCTCAGATCTCAGCCTCCTGATTAGCTAGGATTACAGTCATGAACCACTGGAGCCCGGGCCCATTCTTAATGATAGATTCCAGCCCTTTTGCTTCCTGACAATGGTGAAGTCCATTTGTAGTCTAACCACAGTCTCTCCTGCTTTAATGGAGTATTTTGTTGGGCCCTTTAGGATATGGAAAAACAAAACCCCACTTGCTCAGCTTCTTGTAAATCCTGGGTTAGTGGCCACAGAGTAGTCACAGAGTGCCTTGGGCTGCTCCTTTCCTTCCTCCAGCAGCCGGCTGGGAGCCTTTATTATTTGATCTTTCTCCATGCATGCCTAGCTGTGATTTCCCAATGTGTGAGAACCTCCTCTCCTCTCCTCTGGGGCCTCCCCAGCAGGGTTTGGGGGGAGGGGTCCTGCCAGCAAGCTGGCACCCATAGGCTGACAGTGTTCTCTCTTCCTATAGCCTAGCTACTCAGTACTCTTCTTCTTCCATGGTCTCGCAGCCCACTCGCGAAGGTAAGAGCTGCCTTGTCCAGGGGAGGGGCAGCATCGACGGGGAGGGAGGGGAGAGATGGAGGGCCCTTCTGTGTAGGAGACAGGGGTGAGGACTCTTGCCTGAGGCTCCCGTGTCCCCCCTCTGCCACCTCCCTTGCAGCTACGGTGACCAGCCGCCAAGTGCGAACCATTATGGAGGAAATCCAGGATGGCAAAGTGGTGTCTTCCAGAGAGCAGGTCCACCGCTCTACCCACTGAGGCCCCAGCTCCATGTGACGGCCTAGTTCTGGAAGGTTCTGGAAGGTTCTAGAAGGAGTCTATGCCTCCAGCTCCAGGAACGAGCCGTCCTGAGTGCCGCCGGGGGCCCTTTTCCATGAGCTGCTGCCGCTCTGCACCTGCTCCTCTCCCCCCCGCCCCCAGTTTCTCATCCAGGGGCTTGCTGGGGTTACCCCAGTGACTGCGAATAAAGCTTTGCTGAAGCTCAGTCCTTGAACTTGTGATCTGTCTGGTCCGGCAGACTAGGAAGGAGGAGGATTCGTGGAGTGTTTGGTTTCGCTTGGCTCCTGCCCACCTGCTCTGCCCACTCTCCATCCCGGCCTGGGGCTCCTGGGAAGATGTGAGGGGAGGAGACGGGAGGACTGGGAATGGAGGAATGACACAGTCTGCCAGGCTAGGGATGGTTCTCAGAGTCAGCCTCTGGGGCCCTGTCTCCTGTGACTGGTTCCTAGGAGGGCCCCCAGATTTATTGTTGAGGGGGGTGTATACTTGTTATAGATTGTCCACTGGGTCAGAGCAGAGGCAGAGGGGGCAGGCAGGGCCTTTCTGCAGCAGTGGCCCAGAGCACTGGTGGGTGAGAGGGTGGTAGTGGCAGGGCATTGTCTAGGAAGCCAGACTGGCTCTTCCCGGCTCAGATGTGTGTGTGTGTGTGTGTGTGTGTGTGTGCGCGCGCACGCCTGTGCGTGTGGGGGGCATTCTGTTTGCTATAGTGACTTGGCAGCTCTTGGGCTATTGGGGAATCTCTCTCACCGGCTGGCAGGGGCTGTCTGGGCCTGTCTGGGAGGTGGAACCCATTGACAGCCTGAAACAAGACCACATTCCGCCTAGCAGGCCTGCTGGAACCCTGGGACCCGGGGCCGGCGCTGGATGGTGGGCAGGGCAGGGTGGAGCCATGGGGGTGGGGTGGGGTGCTGGAGAGGGGTATTTGCTAATTGGCTGGGACATGAGATCTAGCTTTCCTTACTCTGAGGTCTCTTGGGATACAAAGGGAAAGAAATATGTGAGACAAGCTCCTCACAATCCCTTCTTCATAGGACATCTCCCTAAAGTCCCCTTTTCTCCTCTTTAGATGCTCTACCCCTAGGATGGAAGTAGGAAAAGGTGGAGACAGATTGCTTGCCTTGTATACATGAAGCCCTGGGTTCGATTCCCCAGCACCACATATATAGAAAACAGCCAGAAGTGGCACTGTGGCTCAAGTGGCAGAGTGCTAGCCTTGAGCAAACAGCGGACCCAGTACTGGAAAAAAAAAAAAAAAAAAAAAGAGGAGACTGGGATCCTAGGGACCTAGGGGATGGGATCAGGGTCAGTAAACTGACCAGAGAGAGCCTCAGCCTCAGGATAGGTCCCTGGGAATCAGGGCCCTGCAGAAGGGGAGTCTTGGCGGGCTGGGTACTGTGGTTTGGTGAGGAAGAAGCGGGCAGCCTGTCCAGTCTAGTTGAGGAGTGAGATGGGGCTGTTGTGCCTGGTGTATTCCTCCCTGAGCCTCAGTTTCCTGCCTGAGGCCTGAGGAGTCTAGGTGTGGTAGAGCCCAGCCCGGTGGCCTCAGGTCCAGATTCTAAGGCAGGATGGGGCCCTCCCTGGTCCTCTAGACCTCCCTAGCACCTAGTCCTTTCCTGCCACGTAGGTGGAGTGGAATGGCGTAAGAGCCACCTTAGGCTGGGGTGTCTCGCTCCCCACCCTCTTTCCCCATCAGACCCAGCATCCAGGTAGCTGGGCTGGGGTGGCAGCTTCCTGGGAGAGCTGGGTGGCAGTGGTGATGTTGCCTTTTCTTCTTCTCCGTATTAGGTCATGGGAAAGCGTAGCTGGAGGGCCTCCCTGAATCACAGGTGACGGGGCCTGAGAGCGGAGAGACACACACACGCACAGGACTCCTAGCATTGGGGGTTTGGAGAAATGAGGCAGAGCCCCGATGGGTGGGAGGGAAGGGGGCCCAGAGCCACCTGGGAGCTGGCAGGTGGCCAGGGGTGATGAAAGCCCAGGGGAATGGAAACAGAGCAGCAAGCCTGTTGAAATCACAACGCCCACTTGCCGGCTTATAAAGGAAGCAGGCGAGCCCCGACAGCAACACGCTTCTTGGCGCCTCTCTCTTCCTCCCAAGCCCTCTTGCTCTGTGCCTGAGGCCCTCTACCTACCATGACCACCACCATCCGCCAGTTCACCTCCTCCAGCTCCATCAAGGGCTCCTCGGGCCTGGGGGGCGGCTCGTCGCGGGCCTCCTGCCGGCTCTCTGGCAGCCTAGGTGCCGGATCCTGCAGGCTGGGGTCAGCCAGTGGCCTGGGCAGTGCCCTGGGGGGCAGCAGCTACTCCAGCTGCTACAACTTCGGCTCTGGCAGTGGCTATGGAGGCAGCTTCGGGGGGGTTGATGGGCTGCTGGCTGGAGGCGAGAAGGCCACCATGCAGAACCTCAACGACCGCCTGGCCACGTACCTGGACAAGGTGCGCGCCCTGGAGGAGGCCAACACCGAGCTGGAGATCAAGATCCGGGACTGGTATCAGAAACAGGCTCCAGGGCCAGCTCGAGACTACAGCCATTACTACCAGACCATTGAGGACCTGAAGAACAAGGTAGGGATGGCTGGCTGGGAGGAGGGCTGATGGAGGTGTAACTTCTCCATCATCTCCTACTCTCCGTGGAGGCCTGGACTCCCTATTTGAGTGCTTGAGGGGAGCCAAAGGCAGCTTGGCCCTGGATTGGCCTCCAGGAATCTGCTTCGGGGACCCCATGTGGTCCACAACTTCCTTTGGTGGGGACAAACAAGCCCCCTGAGGCCCCCTGGAGCTTTGTATTGGATAGGTCAGGAGGATGGATGCATGTGGAGGGCAGAGCCCATAGCAGAGCTAGCTGTGTGGCTCTCTCCTTTGGAGCAGGGTCAGCTGAAGGGGGCTTGGGGGGACAGTGAGGGAGAGGTCTGAGTGTGATGAAAGCACCTGCTAGGAGGAGGGGAAGGAGGGAGGGGGGCAGATCTTCAAGGGTCCCAGATCTTCCTTTGTCCCTTAAGTTTGGGGCTTGGCCAACTCCTGGTGTGAGGCTGCCCTGCCTGAGCCCAGGAGTTATGACTTTGGACATGAAACCACTGCTGGTGAGGGCTTCTCTAGCTACCTTTTGGGGGAGACTCTCAGGGGAAACATCCCGTGGGTTGTAAAAAAAAAAAAAATAAAGCAAATCAGGAGTTCCCCACTCCTCGTTTGCTTTCCAGGATTCTGGTACAGCTTCTGTCTGGAGGATATTCTCTAATTCTCGTCTGATTCTCTTAGCCACTGCCTCCTCCATCGGAATGAGTCTGGCTTGTGGTGGGGGTCTTTGTGAGAGATGGGGTGGTAGGAGAGGCAAGTGTCAGCTCATCAGACTCCAGCTTGTCTGCTTCTGTCCTCTTCTCTCCAGGAGGGACTGGATGGGCAGAGGGACTTCTTGAGAGGGTGCCCCCTCCCCCAGTTCCCAGTCAGGAAGACCAGCTCAGAACTGGCCCCTCACCCAGCGATCTGATGGCTCACTCAACCTGCCCCCCCACCTTCCCAACAGATCCTTGTGGCCACTGTGGACAATGCCAGCATCCTGTTGCAGATCGATAATGCCCGTCTGGCAGCTGATGATTTCCGTACCAAGTGAGTGCCAGCCGGCAGGCTTGAGTGACTGGGGCTGGCTCAGGGAGGAGGAGGAGGAGCCAGGGACATCCTTCTGTAGCTCAGGACTCCTGGTTGCATGTGTGTGGGTCCATGTTGGGGGTGGGGTGGGGTGGGCAGAAGCCTGGGAGCTAAGAGCCCACCCCTTACTCCAGGATGAATGGACACAGTGGGCTTTGAAGGCCACTGGGCTTAGGGAGGTAGTAGGAGGGGGAAGGGAGAGGAGGCAGAGAGGAAGAGGTCAGGAAGCCGATGGTGAGGTCCTGTCTTGTGATGGTTCTGGGGCTAAGGGCTGCAACTTGCCCACATGATACCTTTGCATGCTGCCTCATGAACCCTGGAAAAGTAAGGTAGGCAGGAAATCAGGATTTTTCTTTTTGTTTGTTTGTTTTTGTTTTTGTTTTGGTCAGTCCTGGGCCTTGGACTCAGGACCTGAGCACTGTCCCTGGCTTCTTTTTGCTCAAGGCTAGCACTCTGCCACTTGAGCCACAGTGCCACTTCTGGACGTTTTCTGTATATGTGGTGCTGGGGAATCGAACCCAGGGCTTCATGTATAGGACGCAAGCACTCTTGCCGCTAGGCCATATTCCCAGCCCAGGACTTTTCTTTTTGGTGTCAGTGCTGGGGCTTGAATTCAGGGCATGGGCACTGTCCCCAACTTTGTTGCTCAAGACCAGTGCTCTACCACTTGTGCCACAGCTCTACTTTGGGCTTTTTTTTTTTTTTTTAAGTTAATTGTAGACAAGATTCTCACAGACTTCTCTGCTCAGACTGGCTTTGAACTATGATCCTCAGAACTGAATCAGCCTCCTGAGTAGCTAGGATTACAGGCGTGAGACATTGATACCCAGTTAGGAGCCATGATCTTGACCAGTACCTCTGAGCAGGCCAGACTGAAGTTTCTGGCTCCCTTGGCAGGTTTGAGACGGAGCAGGCTCTGCGTGTGAGCGTGGAGGCCGACATCAACGGGCTGCGCAGGGTGCTGGACGAGCTGACCCTGGCCAGAGCCGACCTGGAGATGCAGATCGAGAATCTCAAGGAGGAGCTGGCCTACCTGAGGAAGAACCACGAGGAGGTGAGCTGGTGGGACAGCAGGTCAAAGAGACTGAGGAGTGGGTGGCAAGGCCCTGGGGCCAGGCTGCAGAGAGGGCCTGCTGGCATTGGTCATGCTGACAGGGCTGGCCTGCCCGAAGAGCCCTGACCCTGTGGTCCAGAGCTGCTGTGCAGGGTGGGCTGGGCCTGCGGACATGTCTGGGCCTCCCTCACACGGACAGCAGATGGTTGAGGAGCTCAAGTGCAACCCTCCAATCGGGGCTTTATGTAGAAATTTCAAAACCGGATGGAAAATTTCCCAGACAAAAGACCTAGGAGTTAGATTTTTGTCTTTGGAGAGACTGTAATCTACTGATGGATGCAGTCTGATGGTGGTGGCAGGCTTCATGCAGGGAATATGAACAAAATCATTTGGAGGGTCCAGCAGGGCTGGACAGAACAAGAGGTGTGTGTGTGTGTGTGTGTGTGTGTGTGTGTGTGTGCATGTGTGTGTGTGTGTGTGTGTGTGTGTGATGTGGGAAGGCTTGGGAGTAAGGGGCTGTGACAGGTACCCATACCATGCACCCTTCTGCCACAGGAGATGAATTCCCTGAGAGGCCAGGTGGGCGGTGAGATCAACGTGGAGATGGACGCAGCGCCCGGTGTGGACCTGAGCCGCATTCTGTCTGAGATGAGGGACCAGTATGAGAAGATGGCGGAGAAGAACCGCAAGGACGCAGAGGACTGGTTCTTCAGCAAGGTGAGGGCTGTCTGCTGCAGGCCAGATGGATAAGATGCAGGGGTCTGAGCTCCAACAGGACCCAATGCCTAGCAGCCTGGGGATACCCTTGTTCCCAGTGAGCCCCCTGGAGCCTCAGGGGTCAGGGTTGCTTATTGTATCACCAGACCTGCAAGTAAGCCAAAGCTGGGATTTGAGGATGGGTGTGGAGGGGGGAGGGGGAATAAAGGCAGAGGGAAGAAACTTCCGGGACTTCCCACTTCTCTCTAGAAGTCAGGAACTAGCGTCAGGGGTCAGAAAACATGTCCTGGCTGGTTCTATGCCTCCTACTGCTAGGGATGAAGCATAACCTTTCAAAGGATGAGTTCTTGGCCTGGGACGTGGGAAGTTGGTGAGAGGGCAGGATTGCTCAGGGGAGGTCAGGAAGGTGACCACAGCCCGGGGAGACAGCCAAGATGTTTACTTGGATGCCAGGGGAGCATTTGGAAGCCCAGGGGTGTCTCACTTGGGGGGAAGGATCCGGGCTCACGTGTCCTGTCCTGTGTTCTGTCTGCAGACCGAGGAGCTGAACCGCGAGGTGGCCACCAACAGTGAGCTGTTACAGAGCGGCAAGAGCGAGATCTCTGAGCTCCGGCGCACCGTGCAGACCCTGGAGATCGAGCTGCAGTCCCAGCTCAGCATGGTAGGGAGGCTGCTGCACTCAGAGCTGAGTCTAGCACCTGGGAAGGCCGCCGGCACCCTCACTCACCACCCCTTGTGCTCTTCTGTAGAAAGCATCTCTGGAAGGCAGCCTGGCGGAGACAGAGAACCGCTACTGCGTGCAGCTGTCCCAGATCCAGGGCCTGATCGGCAGCGTGGAGGAGCAGCTGGCACAGCTGCGCTGCGAGATGGAGCAGCAGAACCAGGAGTACAAGATCCTGTTGGATGTGAAGACCAGGCTGGAGCAGGAGATCGCCACCTACCGCCGCCTGCTGGAGGGCGAGGATGCCCAGTGAGTGGGGGCCTGGGGCCAAGGCTGGAGGGGTGGGGGCGTTGTTGGAGTAAAGGAGGGGATTCTCAGACCCATATTTAACCTCTCCATCTTTTCCCTTTCCTTTCCTTTATTTTGCAGCCTGCAGTTCAAGCCCAAAGAGCGTAAGTGTCTTGGTGGCTGAGGGCTGTGGGCGTACATGGGGCAGGAAACCCATCTGCCCTTTTGCTGGGACATGGGGTTTCCAAGAAGTCCTGGGTGGTGATGGTTGGTTCTGTGCAATGGTGGGGGAATGGACCTGGTAGGGATGAGGGGTTGGATCAAAGGAGAGAGACTGTCAGGTCTGATGAGGGGGTGGGGCTGGGAACTGGTCCTTCCCCTGTAGAACCTAGTCCCACGGTAGAGACATGGTCCCAGCTCTGGAGACTCATCAGAAGGGAAGCCAAGGACCCTGACTTTATGGTCTTTGCTCTTGAGTCCTTACAGATTAGCAAAAGTAATTTTATGTCTGGGACATTACCTTGAGAGGAGAAGGTGGACAAGGCCCTTTACCTTCAAGCCCCAGTCTGTTGGGGGAGATTGGGAGTGCATAGTAGAGACTGCAGAGAGAAGCTAGAATCCATTTAGTGTGACACACTGAGTGAGCACAAAGCTAATAACCTATCTGTGGTCCAGCAATGCTCATGAAAAGACCACAGGGGAAGGAAGGGGTCACGGGCAGGAGGGATGTGGATGTGACACTGAGGGGCCATCAGAGAGATCACAGCAGCTATGAGGGGACTGGAGGAGGTAGTAGATGTCATCCACCCAGGGGCCTGGGGACTGAGCACAGGTCTCTCGGGGTCCGCCCTCCTCTAAGCACCTGTTTCTCCTGCAGCGGTGACCACCCGCCAGGTGCGCACCATTGTGGAAGAGGTCCAGGATGGCAAGGTCATCTCCTCCAGAGAGCAGGTCCACCAGACCACCCGCTGAGGACGCGGCTCCACCCCCAGGGGGCAGGGGCATGGCTGCCCCCCTCTGCTCTGCAGCCTCTGGCCCCTCCAGCCTCAGCCCTGTGTTTCAGGCCCTTCCCCACACTCCCCTGCTCAACTCCAATAAAGCTGATTGACTCAGATGCGAACCTTGTCCTTGTCTGGAGCACAGAAGTGGTGTTAGTGACATTGGGTGGATGGGGAGGGAGCAGGGGTGAGAGGAGCCAGAACTTGGACACCCATTAGGACTGACATGCGGTCAGGGGTCCGCTTATGGGATGTAAAGAGGAAGTCAGGGGAGGCGGTCCTAAGGATGGTCTCAGTGCATCCAGGGTGGCCCTAGGTGGTCTCTTCTTATCCGCTAAGTCACGTCATGATGGCTGGCAGTTGCCTGGTCTTGTTCCCTTGTGGGGCCTCATTTCTCCTCCCTCAATGGAGAGGAAGATCTGAGGTGCTGGAGCCTGACTGCACAGGGATGACTCACGGGATGCCTTGCTTCTCTCCCAGAGGGGCAGGAGGTGGGCTGAGATGGGGAGAGGCATGGAGTTTGAGTAGGAGGGGGAGGGAGGCTGGGCAGAGGACCCAGTTCCTGTGATGTGATGTGATGTGTGTGTGTGTGTGTGTGTGTGTGGATTTCCCAAGAGGCAGGGGGTGCTGTGGCCTCCATCTCCAGGAATGGAACGGGAAGCCTGTGCTCCTGAGAAGGTCAAAGCTTAGCAGGTGTGGAAGAAAAGGTGGGGGTCTCTCAGGATGGGGGTTCAGGATGGGGGTAGAAATGGGGACCCTGTGAAGTGGCCATGCCAGGGAGCAGTGTGGCTTTTCTGGCCCGCTGGTCTCCCTGTTAGGGACCCTAAGAGGTGGTGGGGAATGGCATGGGGGGAAGTAGAGGAGGAGGGGGTCTCCTGTCCCAGCCACACGCAGGACCCTTGGCATGGGAGCTGGGCTTCATGCTGGTGCCAGGTGAGGGGAGCTGAAGGGAGCTGCAGGGAGCCTCTTGGCGCCTGGAAATCTTCCTTCTAGTAAATCTGGAAGCCAGTGGGCAGGGCGCCTTCCTTCCCGGTTTTCTTCGAGGAGAAGGGCTGATGAAACTGATAAATGAGAGAAGGGTGTCTCCACCCGAAAGCATTGCAGGGCCTGGGGTGTGGTGTGTGTGTGTGTGTGTGTGTGTGTGTGTGTGTGTGTGTGTGTGTGTGTGTGTGATCTGCCCTCCACTGCACATGCCCTTCTTTCTTGTGCCTGGAGGTGAGGGTGGGAACCCAGGTGGGACAGGAGACAGGAATGCCTGAGCCCCCTGAGGCCTGGCATGGCGGGCACTGGGGGGACCCCAGGGAATCTGTGGGACATGGGGACTTCAGTGGATCCCAAGCCCACTCTGGACCTCGAAAGGCACAGTACAGAATGAGAAGTGGAGGCACCCATGTGGGAAGGGTGAGTGCCAGTCCGGGGCTGGTTGCAGCCGAGAGAACCTACACAACACAAGGCTGGGCAACCTCTGTGCAAATCAGCATGGGCACCTCTCAGTTACCTGGCAGCGCGTGTGGTTCTGTCTTTCAGTCTGGGGCTGGAGTGAGTCACGTTCCTCAAGCCCCCTTGGCACATCCGGCCACAACCTGAAGAACCAGCCCTAGGCCGGCATGGCTCATTCTAGAGGAGGGTGAGCTCATTGATCTGAACCATGGTCCTAGGAAGCAGGGAGAGTCTGGGGAGAGGCACCCCATTGTGTGGATGGGGACAGTGAGGCTATGAGGAACAGTGAGTCAGTCCTGCTCTTGGGGCCTGGGTATCAGGGGGGTGGAGTAGAGTGAGACCAGGGACAGTGGATCCCATTGTGTACTGGCAAAAGGTGCCCAAGCTCTACCTTCTGCCCTGCTTGCTCTTATGCAGGGAGGCTGTCTGTCTTTTGTAGACACTACAGACACACTCTTAATAATAGGACACTCTTAATAATAGGGACTCCCTGCCCCCCTCTTCCCCCCCACCAAACTCTTATCTTCAGTTAACTACTCAAAAACCAGAAGTGGAACAGCTGTAATTCAAAGTGGTAGAGTGCTTGATTTGAGCAAAAGAGCACAGGGACAATGCCCAGGCCCTGAGTTCAAGCCCTACAACAGACTGAAGTGCCAGACTTTGAAGTCAGGCCCCACTTTACCACGCAAACCCCACTTTACCACGTGAACCTGAGATAAGCAGGCCCTGTGAGCAGACCCAGGACAAGCCCATTAGGGCCCAGTTGGTCTAGAACACTAACCGCTGGGAATGCTTAACTCTGACTGCCCCCAGAGTGCCTCGAGCCCTGAGCCAATCAGATTTGTACCTGTGTCCTAATCTTGCTTGCTTGAACACCTGATTGTTGTCACTTAGTTTTTTGCCTTTATAAGCCCTGTGTAATCACAGCTCGGGGCTCCCTCCTAACCTCCGCTGTGTTGGAGGGTAGGACGAGCCCTGAGTTGCAGCTCGCTTAAATAAAGTCTTGCCTTGCTATTGCATTTTGGAATGTCTGAGTCTCGGTGGTCTTCTTGGTGGTGGTCTTGCGACTTGGCACAACAAGACAAAATAAAATAATATAGCGGGGGGGGGGGAGGGAGGGAATATGGCCTAGTGGTAAAGTGCTCGCCTTGTATACATGAAGCCCTGGGTTCGATTCCTTAGCACCACATATATATAGAAAAAGCTGGAAGTGGCACTGTGGCTCAAGTGGCAGAGTGCTAGCCTTGAGCAAATAAAGGAGCCATGGACTGTGCTCAGGCCCTGAGTTCAAGCCCCAGGACTGGCAATAAAAACAAAACCAAACAAAATAAAATAGCAGGGCATGAGGAGGGGAGTCTTAGACCTGGGCCCCTTTGCTGGGGCAAAGCTCTTCTTCACAAAGTGTGCCAGCAGAAAGCATCTGCCAGGCCCAGGGGGTCCCCAGGGCATGCTGTTGGGAACTCTGGTGACTTTGGTCTGGCATTGCAAGCAGCCTCAGGCTACTGGGGATCTGTGCCTGAACCTGGATTTGGGGACTCAGCGGTGGGGTTCCATGCAGGGGGCATTGATGTTCCTCCATGCGTACTCGGTCCATATCAACTTCAGACAGCCTGGACAATGTTACTCCTCAACGGTCTCATTCACTCCCCGGTGTCAGACACAGCCATGACTCCCTCCTGAGCCAGCCCTGGACATTTCCTCTGCCAGTGACCCCCCCCCCCTTGGTGGGGGCTGACCCGGAAGTATTTCTGCAGGAAGATGGATGTAGTGGGGACTTTGAGTCCCCAGGTTAGGGGCACAGTGGTGAGCCTGGCAGGACTTTCACAGCTCTCATGCAGCAAGCACGAGTCCCTTGGGGACCTAAGGGGAACAGGAAACCAAAATCAGGACTGCTCTGTCCCCAGACACAGAGCTTGATAGAACCTCAGGCCTCCCTTGAGGGTCCCTTGTTGACCAGTGCCAGGGACAGCAACAGCCCTGCTTTCAGAATGGGGGGGGGGCATTAAACACCTGGGGAGGGCCTGGTGCTCAGAGTCCTCCTGACCCTGGGACCAGTCACCTGGACAAAGCTCCACGTGGCTTTCTTCTGGCTCAACAGGATTCTTCTTCCTCTCTGTTACCTGGAAGCCAGTGGGTGTTGGGCCAGGTGCTGGGGGCTCTGTCCTCTCAGCCTTCCAGAGCTGCCTCCAGCCTCCCTGGCCTCCCCAGCCTGGGAATCTCCTGAGGTGCTTGTAAAACAGCCCCACGACCAGGCTTGTCCCAGGCAGTGCTGACGCAGGGCCGGTTTGAGAATCACTGTGTGTGCATTGAAGCCTGGTGTTGGCCAATGATATTTCCCAGTCAACTCAAGTGTGACATGACCTCATGCCAGAGGCGGGGCAGGGCCAAGGGGGAGTAGTGGGGGGTGTGTGTGTGTGGGAAGGAAGACTGCACTGCAGGGGAGTGGTGCCAGCTCTTGGGCAAGGAGTCTGTACTCCCCTTATCCCCCAAATCTCGGGACAAATATGCTTCTCTGTCACTGAGGACTTGTCCCCAACTCTTTCTCTGCCTGGGGTCCAGCTGTAGCTCCTATTCCAGGAACCTTCAGAGGAGGAAGAGGGTAGTCTTCTTCTTGAACCACTAGTGGAGACCCAGGGAGCAACATCTTTCCAGTAGCTTCCTGTAGGGGGCTGTGTTGAGGACTGGGATGGTGGTGGTGGTGGTGGCAAGTACTCCAGCAGTCTGTCTTCCTGTTCGTGGTTTTCTCTCCAGGGTCCAATTAGTTTTTCTAAGGTTGGATCTGTCATGGTCTCTCTCCCCTTACCCGGCCTCCCAGAGCTAGGCACACAGTGATCTAGGGTGGCTGAGGAGTTTGATGGGTTGATGAACAACTTCCTGCTTTCTCAGGCTGCACGGACCATGCCCCGCCCCCAGGTCTTCCCTGCCTGGTTGGGTTGTGTGTGGTCCCCTAGCCCCCTCTAGAATGGAGGTGTGTGTGTGTGTGTGTGTGTGTGTGTGTGTGTGTGTGTGTGTGTGTGTGTACTGGGATAGAGGATGAAGAGTTCCCAGAGATCCCAGGCTGAGAGTTGGCATGAACCATGGCCAGGCAGACAGTCAAGTTTTAGTTCCTCCTCCTCCTCCTCCTCCTCCTCCTCCTCCTCCTCCTCCTCCTCCTCCTCCTCCTCCTCCTCCTCCTCCTCCTCCTCCCTCCTCCTTCTCCTCCTTCCCCTCCTCCTCTTCTTCCTCCTCTTCTTCCTCTTCCTCCTCATCCCTCTTCCTCCTCTTCTTCTCCAGTCCTGGGCACTGTTCCTGAGCTTCTTTTAGCTCAAAGCTAGCACTCTACCACTTGAGATACAGAGCCACTTCTGGCTTTTTCTGTATATGTGGTACCAAGGAATCAAACCCAGGACTTAATGCATGCTAGGCAAGCACTCTACCACTAAGCCACGTTCCCAGCCCAAGTTCTAGTTTCTGCTTGTGTACTTCTGTGCCTTCCCACCTTGGTCAAGTCTTTCATTCACTCTGGTTGGGGCCTGGTGGCCATTTCCAGTCCTAAGGGTGATTAATCCATAGATGGATCTGAACTCTTGATCCATCCTGATAACTGGAGACTGGACTATTTGCCCCAGAGGCTAAGGCCTCTCTGCCCATGTTTGGGCTCAGGGATGGGGAGCATCATTTTCCCTTTCTCATGTCCGAGACCACAAATGCACGCATCTACTCTGCTCTCATCTCTGGGCCGAGTGCTGGCCGGCTTGCATGAGATGTGGCAGGCAGGAAGTGGTGGCAACGCTGAGACAGATCCTCAGCAGAACTCAGGTGCCGCAAGGCTGCCTGAGCTGCTCCAACCTCCACAGAGCCTCCACAGGCCAAGGATAGAGGCCAGCGTGTGGCTCCCAAAGAGGCCTCTGTCAGTCACGGGGCCTAGATCTCCCAATTCCTCTTCCAGCCGTCAGTGCTGGGTTGGGCTTTCAGGCCTGACACAGAGGCCAAACTCATTGCTGGCAGAGCTTGTCCCAGGCTCTGAGGGGAAGTGGTTGAGAATTAGACAGGCTTGGCACCAGCTTGCAAGGCATTCTGGGAGCCCCAAGAGTCCTATGGTGGCATCCTAAAGGCCAGTGATTTTGATCCAACTACCACCTCGCTCTGGTGTCCCCTAGGTTCTCTTCATTTATAAGGTAATTCAAGGATCAAGGAAAGCATGTGAATTTGAGAGGCACAGAGGGAGGGTCAGGATGGAGGAAAGGCCCAGGCAGAGCCCACTTGCCCTCCTGCATCCCCACAGTCACCTGTGAAGCAGTGGTAGGAATGATGCCCAGCGCATGCCCCTCTCACAGAACTGTGCTACAAACACAGGAAGGATCTCAGTGCAATGCCTGAGCCGGGCAGAGGATCAGGGAGCCCTGCAGGTCACCCCAACCGAATGAACGAAGCTGCCAAGCCCAGCTAGACTCTGCAGGCATGAGAGATGAGAGAGAGAGCTGTTGGGACAAAGTCCCTGGACAGGACGGTTTCTGTGTGGTGACTCTGAGGCCCATGGCGGTGAGAGCAAGGCTCATGTATCATATTCAGAGCAGGACAGCAGGGACTTTCCCCACTCATCTGGACGCCCTGATCCAGTGAAGGCAATAGGTGGGGTGGAGGCGCTGTGCCCCGGGGGAGCTCTGGGACACAGGACCCTGTGTCGGGCATCAGAGTGTAGAGGTAGGTGGGACCCCATAGCCCAGGATGACATCCCGGAGGCCTCTGCCAGGCAAAGTTCTGAACACGAGGCAAGCTGTCCCTGTGGCAGGCTGACTCACGGCCTGGGGATGTGGCTGCCTTGGAGCTGCTTGCGCCAAGGTCCCCCTGTTTCCTCCTGTTCCTCAAATGAGAAATGATTCCTGGCCACCCAGCCTGAGTCACTAACAGACTCTCTGGTTTGTGTGTTTTTTCTCTCGGCCCACACCCCCAAAAACTGGGTGGGAGCTCTGAGCCAGCAGACAGAGAAGTGAGTCCACCCTGGGCTGAATGAGCCAGAGTCGGCTGCATGGGACCAGAGTGATGAAACGCTGCAGTCAGCAGCGGGACGGCCCCGCCTTCCCCAGGTGGATATAAAGGATCTCAGGCTCCAGGCAGCCACAGCATCCTCTCCCAGCCTCCCTGAGCACCTTTCGCTTCTGTCTGCTGACTTGCTCACTCTCCTCCCTCCTCAGCACCATGACCACCTGCAGCCGCCAGTTCACCTCCTCCAGCTCCATGAAGGGCTCCTGTGGCATCGGTGGCGGCTCCAGCCGCATCTCCTCTGTCCTGGCTGGAGGCTCCTGCAGGGCCCCCAGCACCTACGGGGGCCTGTCGGTCACCTCCTCCCGCTTCTCCTCCGGGGGAGCTTGTGGGATGGGGGGCGGCTATGGAGGTGGCTTCAGCAGCAGCAGCTGCAGCTTTGGAGGGGCTCTTGGCGGTGGATATGGTGGTGGCCTTGGTGCTGGTTTTGGTGGTGGATTTGCTGTTGGCGATGGCGGCCTCCTCTCTGGCAATGAGAAGGTGACCATGCAGAACCTCAATGACCGCCTGGCCACGTACCTGGACAAGGTGCGCGCCCTGGAGGAGGCCAACGCTGACCTGGAAGTGAAGATCCGAGACTGGTACCAGAGGCAACGGCCCAGTGAGACCAAAGACTACAGCCCCTACTTCAGGACCATCGAGGATCTGAGAAGCAAGGTGGGTGGGCGGTTCTGCTGGACAGAGCATTGAGAGAGGCAGGGTCTGCCATGGACCTTAGGCAATCTCTTTCTAGATACTCCATTTTACAAACATGGAGACTGAGATGCTTTGGGGGAGTGGCCAGGGTCACCCAGGGCAGACAGCCCTGGGTCAACATCTCTTTCCAGGTTGGAACTGGAACTCTGAGTCTCTTCTTGTGAGGGTTCTTTGCACACATGCTCAGCTCCTAGCCTTGGTCTGGGCTGGGGGTGGTGGGAGATGGCTACATCCTTACCCACCCTGAGAGAGGTGGAAAAGGCATCTTACAATGGTGGAGCTGACCTGTCCATTAGAAGACCCTTGGATTTGCCCTTCTCTGTCCTTCACCTTCAAGTGGCAGGGTCCTTGGCTAGTTAGATCTCCTGTCCTTTTGTTCCCACTCCAGATCATTGCAGCTACTCTTGAGAATGCACAGCCCATTCTGCAAATTGACAATGCCAGGCTGGCGGCTGATGACTTCAGGAGCAAGTAAGCAGCCAGCATCCTGAACGGAGGGCAGAGGGCGAAGGGCAAGAGACAAAGGAGTGGGGCTGTCCATGCAGGAGGGCCGACAGACTTCAATCCTTGGAAGCCTCAAGGATGGCACCTGAGACCCTCACCTTTGTCTTCCCAGGTATGAACATGAGCTGGCCCTGCGTCAGAACGTGGAGGCTGACATCAATGGGCTGCGCAGGGTGCTGGATGAGCTGACCCTGGCCAGAGCCGACCTGGAGATGCAGATTGAGAGCCTGAAGGAGGAGCTAACCTACCTGAAGAAGAACCACGAGGAGGTGAGGTTGCTTCTGGCTTTGGGGTTGGCAGACTGGTTTGGGCCAGGAGAGGTGATCTGATCACCCCCTTCTTATTCCTGCCTAGGAGATGCTTGCCCTGAGAGGTCAGACCGGCGGCGATGTCAATGTGGAGATGGATGCAGCCCCTGGTGTGGATCTGAGCCGAATCCTGAATGAGATGCGTGATCAGTACGAGCAGATGGCAGAGAAGAACCGCAGAGATGCCGAGGCCTGGTTCCTAACCAAGGTGTGGCCTCCACACTTTCCCTCAGGCCCTGGACTCCTGCAGGACTGCTGCGGGGCTTCCAGCTAGGCGGGTGCTGGGGAGCCTCACACCTGGTGCTTCTCTCCCTTCTCGCAGACCGAGGAGCTGAACAAAGAAGTGGCCTCTAACAGCGAGCTCATTCAGAGTGGCCGCAGCGAGGTGGCGGAGCTCCGCAGAGTGTTCCAGAGCCTGGAGATTGAGCTGCAGTCCCAGCTCAGCATGGTAGGAAGGACATTGGGATTGGGGGATCATGGTGCCCAGTATAGAGACAGAGAAATTAAGACCCTGAATGGCGGGATAACTTTTCTCCATCATTCCAAACAATATTTGATGAGCATGGGTCAAAATCCATATGAAGCATGTGGAAGAGAAATGTACACTTTCACTGATGGTTCTTTTTCTTCTTGCTTTACAGAAAGCATCCCTGGAGAACAGCCTGGAGGAGACCAAAGGCCGCTACTGCATGCAGCTGTCCCAGATCCAGGGCCTGATCCAGGGCGTGGAGGAGCAGCTGGCACAGCTGCGCTGTGAGATGGAGCAGCAGAGCCAGGAGTACAAGATGCTCCTGGACGTGAAGACCCGGCTGGAGCAGGAGATCGCCACCTACCGCCGCCTGCTGGAGGGCGAGGATGCCCAGTGAGTGGGGGCCCTCCCTCCATCCATCCAGTCCCTCCCCTCCCAGTCCCCAATGCCCCCAGCACATGTAACATCACCTTTTTCTCCGACAGCATCTCCTCTTCCCAGCATTCTGGCCAATCCTATTCTTCCCGCGAAGGTAAGTCTCCTGGGGAATCCAGGTGGACACCCTGCCACCTGTTTCTATGAGGTCCATGAGGAGCCCCTTACTGCAGAGCCTCTGGTCTGCCTTTGGGGTGGCCAACTCAGTTCCCAGAGTTCCTCTCACGTCCTCTTCTCCTTCCTGCAGTCGTCTCCTCGTCCTCATCCTCATCCTCTCGCCAAACCCGGCCCATCCTCAAGGAGCAGGGCTCGTCCAGCTTCAGCCAGAGCCAGAGCCAGAGCTTCAGGAACTGATGGCCTCTTCCGCAACCTCCCGTCCCTCTGCCAGCCTCAGCTCCTCGAGGCCTCAGCCGGGACCCTGTCCTCCCCGCGCGGCCCCTAGCTGTCTCCCCTCCCCTCCGCTGGTGATGGGCTAATAAAGCTGATTTTTCTGGTTGATGCAAACCTGTGTGATCTCCATGTCTGAACAGATGGGAACAAAGTGGAAAGGCCCCTCCTCAGCTCCCCGAAGAACACAGGGAACAGAGAGAAAAGCTAGCAGGGGCTGGGCAATGTGGGTGGCGTTTACCCACAACCCTGGCTACTCAGGGGGCTGAGATCTGAGGATTGAGGTTCACAGCCAGACTGGGCAGGCAAATGCATGAGCCTCTTATCACTAACTCACCAGCAAAGAAGCCAGAAGTGAAGCTGTGGCTCCAGTGGTAGGGCTCTAGCCTTTGAGTGAAAAAAGCTAAATGGGAGCTCAAGACCCTTAGTTCAAAATCTAGTATCTATACAACACACACACACACACACACACACACACACACACACACACACACAGAGGCTTATAGGTCTTGCAGAAGCCTTCTGTGCTATGGGGTGGGGTGGGCAGGGGGCAGCAGGGAACACAAGCAAGCAGGGTGGTTACCAGGTGAGGCTTCCCACACACAGGTTCTTTCACTATGTTCTCTTAGAGACCCCATGAGGCAGGCCTGGGAGTGACAACCTCGGGGATGCAGACAAGTTCACTTAAGTTGCTCCGAAAAACCATACAGACGGGAAGTGGCATTTGTCTCCGTCCTGCTCAAGTGCGCCTGGCTACAGAGTCTATTCCTTTCTGATTGGGTGCGTTACCTCCAATGGCTCCAAAGCTTGAGCTCTGAACTCCATCCTTTCCCTCTCCACACCGGCACCCAGTGACCTTGGTCATGGATGGTGGATGGTGGCCATGGCTAGAACTGGAATCTTCCTCTCCCAGCCTGCCCTTCCCCTTCCCCTTCTCCATCAACTCCTTCCTCTTCCTCATTGCTGGCAGCTGTGAACTGAGGAGGAACTAGCCACCAGCTCTGCTCCCCTCTCCATCCCCATGGCAACTACCTCATCATCGGCCTACACTTCCGCTTCTAGCCCACCTGCCCTCTGCTTCCCGGGCAGCCTGGTATCGCCTAGCCCAACGACTTCACAGGGTGTGCGATCTGCTTCATTCTCGGGCTCTGCCTGGGCAAGCACCAAGTTTACTTTGTGTCCCTTCCAGGTTCCAACACTTGGCTGCTATAATCATTGTCTTGCTCTTTGTCTCTGTGAATTATATCCACGCGCAGTCATTTTCACAGTGCTTAGCAGGTGAAGATAAATCACTTAAACCCCAAGTTCCTGCTTTACATGGCAAGATCATATTACTCCTTTAAGGTTGCTGAGCCTGATTCATTACTTGACAATGAATGATCATTGTTAGTTGGTCTTTCGTTCTTTCTTTCTTTTTTGGCCAGTCCTGGGCCTTGAACTCAGAGCCTAGGCACTCTCCCTGGCTTCTTTTTTTTGCTCAAGGCTAGCACTCTGCCACTTGAGCCACAGCGCCACTTCTGGCCATTTTCTATATATGTGGTGCTGAGGAATCGAACCCAGGGCTTCATGTATATGAGGCAAGCACTCTTGCCACTGGGCCATATTCCCAGCCCAGCCTTTCTTTTCTTTTCTTTTCTTTTTTAATCATCACTGACTCCATCCTCCAGATTATAGGGTAAATCTATGACTCAGACTGAACCCCAAGTCTCACACTAAAGCTAACCAGTGGTAATAAAAATTTTGTTCTTGTGCATGTACAAAATATGCTTATGCATATTGTAATAACTATAGTTACAGTGAATGTCTATGCCACTTTTCATTTAAAAATTCTTTTGTAGTTTGGAGATTGAATCTGGGATCTCAGACATCCTAGCCAAGTGCTCCCCAACTGAGCTATACTGACCCTTGATTCGTGTGTGTTTGTGTGTGTGTGTGTGTGTGTGTGTGTGTGTGTGTGTGTGCAGGTACTGGGGCTTGAGCTCAGGGCTTTACACTCTCTCTTGGCCTTTCCTATCAAGGCTGGTGCTCTACCACTTAAGCCATACTCCCACTTCTAGCTTTTTGCTGGTTCCTTAGAGATAAGAGTCCCACAGACTTTTCTGTCCAAGCTGGCTTCAAACTGTGATCCACAGATCTTAAGCCTCTTCAGTAGCTAAGATTACAGCCATGAGTCACCAGTTCCCAGACTGAGCCTTGGTTCTGATGACTGCTATAAGAGAAATCACACTTTCCCACGTAATTAAAAGTGTTATGTATTTTAATTGTTGTTCCCAAGGTTTGTTTTTGTTGCCATAGAAAAGAGCACCACATTGAACATCTTTCTGGGTAACACTGTTAAAAATATTCTGCATCGTTCTCCTAAGGCTAAGTTCCTAGAGATGTAGTTACTAAGTAAATTACAATTGTTTTCTTGGCAGTCCTCAGGTTCAAAATCTCGGCCTTGCACTTGGCTGGTGCTCTACCACTTAAGCCATACCTCCAGCCTGTTTTTCTCTTGTTTTCTGGTTGTTTTGAATATGGAATCTCATGTACTTTTCTACCTAGGCAGAATTTGATGCTTGATCTTCCAATATGGATTCCCCCTCTTCCTGAGTAGCTGGCCTTACAGGCACAGATCACTGGCACGGGGTTGATACGAATGTTTATATTTGTATGGCCAAGTTTGTACACCAAATTTAAAGATAAGATTTAAAGATAAGTTGTGCCACTTTTCTTATCTGTTGGCGAAGAATGGAAATGCCTGTTTCAAGACATGTACACCAATGGTGTGTCTTTTAAATGTGTTTTCTGATTATTTATTTAGGTGCCAATCCTTGGGCTTGAATTTAGGGCCTGGGTGTTTGTTGTCCCCCAGCTTTTTTGCTCAAAGCTAGCATGCTACTACTTGAGCCACAGCTCCATTTCTGTAAGTTTTGATCCTGAATTGGAGATAAGAGTCTCATGC